>NC_056682.1:36890262-37223353 GCF_018350215.1 Panthera leo
AATGATCTTGAGTCTTAGTCTCATAATCTGTAAATTGGAGATAAAATTACCCACTTTAAAGTGTTGAAAGAATTCAGCCAAGCAGTATATGTAAAATGTTTTGCTGGTAGCATAATAACCATAGAATATATGATAGCTATTGTAATAATTATAGTTATATAATAACTATATATAGAGAAAAATAGTGTTAGGATTGTGGCACTAAGCAAGGTGTACATGATGTCCAAACCCCCTTTATAATCAATGATTTCCTTGCTTCTTGAATGCTTAAGAAGTATTATATTAGACATGAAGAGGTTATAAGAGCTTGTTGACCTTGCAATCTCCGTAGCTCTGGATACATAAATTCTCATAATAATAAAAGGGTTAAATATAAGTTAGTGAAGGCGACTTATTAAAGAGGAAAACAGAGTAAACTAGACAGTTGATTTTCAGAAAGGGATCTGAGCTGAATGCATGAAAGAAGTAAACAAGGCAACTCCTAAGAGAAACTCCTTTGTTCTCTTAAGCACTTTGCATGGTTCTTAGCATATGGTTGGTGACCAATAAGTGTTTGTGAAACACTGAACGAAGTAGACTGGTGGACCTGGAAAGATGCACCTATCTTCTTTTAAGAAAGGGAGTTATAAGACATGAAGTTTGGGAGGAGCCAAAGAGAGGTCCAAGTTTCCCTCTCATCCTAAAGACCCAGAGGTGAAAGGCATCCAGGAAGAATTGATGCTGCTTTCATCTATATCACCTATATCTGTGTAATCTTTCTAGAGTAACCCTCAAAAAGTTAGTTTCATAGAATATCCTTTGGGATACTTTAATGGGAAGAAGAAATAGGACAAGAAATCTGGAAACAGAGGTGCTTGGGTGGTTCAGTCAGTTAAGCATCCAACTCTTGATTTGGGCCCAGGTCATGATCTCATAGCTCATGAGATGGAGCCCTGTGTTGGGCTTTGTGCTGACAGCATGGAGCCTACTTGGGATTCTCACTCTCCTCTCTCTCTACCCTTCCCCCCACTCACACACACACTCTCTCTCAAAGTAAACAAGTAAATTTATAATAAAATAAATCTGGAAACAAATTTATAAGAATTGTTTAACAGATAATACCATCTTACACCCACACCAATGACATATAGATGAAAAACTCTCTAGAGACACAGATCTTGGAGGCTACTCTACAGACCCGATCGCCTTATATATGACTGATGATAACCTAAGCCTTCCTCTGAGTGAACATGTAAGACCTTACATGTAAGACCTTATGCACAGGACTTTACAACACACTTTCAACCTTCGAATCTCCTTCTCATTTGCTCTTAATCCCTCTTCTGCCTTCTCTTTCCCTATGATTGCCTCATTTCCTCCAAAGAAGAATCAGCTTCTACAGCTATTGTCCCAACTGAGGACCTGAGTCATAGGGAAGGAGGCTAGCAGGTGTCCACTCCCATATTGCTGAGGAGAGACACTAACAACCCTCTGTTGATGTACCCATTGCTTTCATCCTCTGAACCAGAGAGTTATTGGTCCTCTCACTTGGTACCCAGGAGCTCTCTGTCCTCCAGTCCTCCAACATTCCTGCTCCATCATCTCATTACATCCTTGCCTGATTTTACCTTTTGTGAAGACACATTCACCTCCTCATGAATGAGGGATGATCCCTGAAACTCCATGGAAGAAATTTAAAATTTTTAGGTCTTGAGTGGGATAGTGGCCTGTTCTCTTGAAAAATTTTGCCTGTCATCACTCTGATGGTCCCAATGGAATGCTTTTCATACTGCATTCCACAGAGGGGCTTATCAGATAGCTCAACCATGCTGGTGTAAATTTAAATTTTCTCCCCATTCTCTTCCTCTCTTGTGATAGCTGTGTATGTAAGGAAAATATGGTTTAGTGGAAAGATAAACATATGGTTGGTCCAATTTTGAACATATTTTCATTTTTATCAGTGTTGGACCAAGGCAAAGTCTTCTCTCCAAGAAGAGTTACCTATCTTTCAGTGGAAGGTTATTATGGATTTGTATTCACTCTTGATAAGGATAAACCATATCCCAATCTAACCACCAAAGTGGCCATGGTTTAAATATATGCATTTTAGGAACCAGTAAATGCGGTTCCTACAAAAATAAAAAAGAAATCTATATACCTTTGAGAGCTTCATGCTGGTGGTGAAGATGGACCAATCAACAATCAGTACCAGGTTTTCACTGTCACAGGGACTTTCTAACAACAGAGCAACCAGATAAGCTGGGAGCTTCTAAAACATCAGAAAAGGGAATGCTAGATGGAATACACTGCTGTCATTTTTATTTTTCTGTATCACACCACAAACTGACGGTCTAAAAACCCTCTAAGCTGGCTAGGTTCAGAGTATGGAAGTCACATTTATTTATGTGCCCCAGGCCCTTCCCTTTAGATGCCTTCTCCTGATGAGGAAGGCATCTGCTGCCTTGCACCAGACCTGTAGCCGTTCCTTCAGTCTGTCTTTCAGTCTCTTGACATGCATACTAAATATCTTCTCCTTCACCAACTAGTAACTTTTACTTCATTTGCAATATGTATTTCTTCCTGAGTATTCTTTCTCGGTGTTTGATTAGTGCTTTCTTTCATTTCTTTCAAGTCTTTTTATCCAAGGCTGAAACTACTTGCCCTCAGTCTCCAGACTAAACTTCTTACCTCTTTTGCTAACATTAAGATGCAATATTTGCTTTACTTAATATTTAAATTTTAGTTTACACTTAAAATCACAAATCCCAAGCCCACAGGGGCTATGCAAATAATATAAATGAGTGAGGTAGGCCAGGTGTAAGATAATAAAAAATAGAAATCTAAAGAGTATATGCCCTTGGAAAATTCATGCCCCATCTAAAGACATTTTTTAATACATGTTGACTGTATGGAGGCCATAAGTTTGCAATGCCTGAGGTAAACTATCTGATGCAATTCACAGCAAAGGGACATCATAAACTAGCATTTACATTTTTTACCAGGACCTGGGTTCCTTTGGTGGTAAAACTGTAAAAACATCTATATATTATAAAAATTAGGATACAATATGTCCTTAAAAGTGGAATAAGACACATGTTCCAGAAATTCACAGAAAGGAATAATTAATTTCAATTAAGACACCAGGAAAGATTTGCCACTATAGCATAACTGAAGAAGACAAATTTTATGGTGTTCCATCAACCTCTAAAGATGTTCAGTGGCCAAAATGTACCATGGTTTTAATTGTCATTTTCTTTCTATCCATCTTCTGGGTAAATGTGAATCTCAGTGGTATATACTCTTGCATTTCAGTTTCTCTGTTCCCCCAATAATACATTGAAATTCATACACATTGCTCAAGTGCCACCCACTATTATTTCACCAGTGTTAACATCTTTTTATCCATGTGGCAATTAGCACAGTTACAAAATATCACCAAGGAAACTAGTGGCCCATTACCCAAGAGCATGTATCTCAACATATTTTTATTTACTTCTGTAATTGACTGATGAAGCTTCAAGGTATGATTATATTTTACTGAATAGCTGCACTAGAGCCCAAATTTCCAAGTATTTTCATGGCAAGTTTCTCAATATTCTAGTTAAAAAAAGCTATTTAATTTAGGTGCCCAAATTTCCAGTCTACCCCACTAACAAGGCAAGCAAACAGATATAAATGGGATCCAGTCATCAAGAATCTGATGGAGACTGTGGCTTGCTTTCTAACCTGGGGTCCATCTACCTGTGTATTTCAGGATCTTAAAAAATCCAGTGGCCTGTGTTATCCCATTACTTTGATCTAGAATCTGTCCCTTTGAATAACTATTCACATTGCTGTCCCTCCTCCACACCCCAGAGGATCCCAGCAGTATTGGCAGAGATCTACCTGCCTCTAGTTCAGCTCAAAATGTCTTTGACTCATACATGTGGTTTCGGCCAGGTAACAAATATGGGTCTTGGTGTGGGGAGGATGTGAAACTTTCACATGCCTCTGCATTGTGTGTAAATTGTCCTGAATGCACGTAAGTATAAATGTCAGTGCATTCCTGAGCATTTATTCCCCCAAACAAATAGGTTGGAGTAATGATAGCCACAAAGCTTTGATTTTTGCTATGTTTAATACTTGGTGTGCTTTGTATTGAACACTTTAGACACGTGATCTCATTTAATTCTCATAATAATCCTGTGAGATAACAATCATTATCTCAATTTCAGAGATTGAAATTGAGGCTAAACAGAATTAAATAACTTGCCCAAGGTCATGCAGCTAGGAAGTGAAGAGGCAGGATTAAGTCAAAGTCATTCTGGCCACAAAAGTCTGATCTTAACCACTGTTTTATGCATATCCTGGCCCCTGAATCCTAGGAGAACTGATTATAAATCCACTTAGTCTTAAGGGATCTGAGCTCCTGGGCTTACCCTGAGATCCTCTGATCTTAGAAAATATCTGCAAGCTATTGTTGATGGGTTGAGATAGACATCTGGTAAGACTTCAAAAATCTGTGGAGGGACATGGTCATTTAAATAAGTATTGCTTAGTACACCAAGTTACTAATGTGATACATAAATTCAGAAATTGTTTCCAAAAGACATTATTTGAAGATTTATTCTGTATCTATTATGTACATGACATCATGATGCAGTTATATATATATGGTGGCCGTATTTTCCAAGTAAAAATTTTGAATGGATAGTAGGAGTGATTATATCTTTATGGGGACAAGAGAACACAATGTTGAAAGAAAATCAGAACAGCTCCATAACGTAAGATACAAAGATGAGTTAAGATACAGATCAGCCTCAAGATGGAAAAGCAAAGATTGAACCTGTAATAATAGTGGAGTCTTGAATTAGTAGACAAATTTAATTTTATATATATATATATATATATAATATTTATTTATATTCATCTTATATAAATATATATTTATATATAAAGGAAGAGAGAGAGAGGAATAGTATGTCTTTGTTAAAGATCAGTAACCAAGAGCTGTCAGACCTTTATAGTTTATTTTTAAACTGTTTAAAATAAACTACTTTAGTGAAGTATAATAGACATAGAGTAAACAAATTGTAAGTACAAATCGATAAATTTTGACAACCTATATCAAGAAATAGACCATTCCCAACACCCCAGAAGCTACTTCACACCCCTTTTCGTCACTAATCCCTCTCCCCCAAAATGATCCTGAAGTAGAGTATCCTGAAGGTCTACCATAACTGATTAGTTATACTTTTTTTAACTTTATGCACATTAAAATCTAGATCATTTGTTGTTTTGTGCCTGGCTGCTTTGTTTTGTTCTATTCAATATTATGTTAGTAAATTTATCCATATTTTTGCCTCTAGCAATAGTCTGTTCATTTCCATTACTGTGCAGTGCTCTGTTGTAAGACTTTTACCAAAGTTTTTCCAGTTTACTGTCAACCTTTGGGTTATTTACAATGTTAAGCTGTGCATATTAATAGTTCACTCCTTTTTATTCCTTAGTACTCTTCTATTGTATGGATATACTACAATTTGTTTTATCCATTTATTTGTGGATGGACATTTGAGTTGTTTCCAATTTGAAGCTATTATAAATAAAGCTACTATAAATCTTCATGTGCATGCATATGCTTTTATTTCTCTTGGCTAAGAACCTAGTTGTAGAATAGGTGGGACTTATGATAGCTATCTATTTAACTTTTTAAGAATCTGTCAAACTATTTTCCAGACTGCTTGTACCATTGGGCCTTCTTACTAGCAACAGATGAGAGTTCCAGTTGCTCCACATCCTTTCCTACACTTGATCTGAACCACTTTGAACTATAGCCATTCTAGTGGGTGTGTAGGCGTATCTTTTTTTTTAAATTCTTTTTTAATGTTTAGTTTTGAGAGAGAGAGAGAGAGAGACAGAGTGCAAGCGGGGGAAGGGCAGAAAGAGAGAGACACACACAGAATCTGAAGCAGGCTCCAGGCTCCGAGCTGACAGCACAGAGCGGGGCTGGAACTCACAAACCTTGAGATCATGACCTGAGCCGAAGTCAGTGCTTAACCGGCTGAGCAACCCACCCACGCTTGTAGGCGTATCTTATTATTTTCATTTCCCTAATGATAAAGATTTTGAACAATTTTTCACCTATTTGCCATTTATATATCTTCTTTAGTAAAATTTCCTGGTTTTCATTGGACTGTTTGTCTTATTAAGTTGTAAATATTTTTTGTATAAACTAGATACAAGTCCTTAATTGCATTATGATTTGCAAATATTTCCATATCATATTTATTTTTAATTTATGAAAAATTGTTGTTGCTGTCATATGAAAGTAAAATTTATTTTTATATGAGTTTATTCAGCAATGTGCATAAAGTCTGAATTCATTTTTTATTCAAATATTATTTCTATAAATTATTTTTGAAATTTTAATTTACTACCTATCACCTGTTAAGTACAAAAATTACATTTTTCTTTCTAGTCTTTATATATTTTATGTATTTATTTTATTGCACTCACTAAAAATCCCTGAAATAATGTTGAATAAAAGCAGTGACATTTGACATCATTTGTTCATTTTTTCAATATTTCACCATTAAGTATAATGTTTGTTATTTATTTGTTGTAGACTATTTGATATCATATTAAAGAAGATTTCTTCTATTTTTAGTTTAGTAAGAGATTTATGATGTGTGTATGTTAAATTTAGTCAGGTGCTTTTTTATGTGTATATTAAGATGACTGTATGGCTACAAGACACAACAGAATTGGATGTTTGTATGACTGTATTATAAAGGGTGAATTTTGCTGTAGGTAATTATACTTTAATAAAAGCAAATTAATTCAAGATCTGTCTTAAGGTCAATCATGGCTATTTTTCGACTTGTTTGTGAAAACGTATCTATGTATAACTTAATTGTTCCCAAACTTCACAAGCCTGTACGACTAGTGCTATCAGTTGGTCTACATTTCACTGATTCTCACCATGAGCTGTTTGCCTTACTACCTAGCTCCCAGCAGCAAAGTTCCCAGGGGCCTCTTGAAGACACTGTTTCTATGAGGCACTTTGTGCCCCCCAAACAGTAAAAGCATCATAGTAGAGTTGCCAGATTTAGCAAATAAAAATGCAAGATAACAAGTTGAATTTGAATTTCAGATTAATCACAAATAATCTTTATCATACAATATCTGTGGTGGTCAGTGATGAGGCTGAAAGTGAACAATCTACTGTGTTAACTCTTTGACATATATAGTTCAATATTTGGGTATAAAACTTATACCTCAGTGTTGTGTGGGGTTTTCAGTAAAGGAGTTATTACCATCCTATCTGCCTGGCCTAAAGCATGGTGATCCTGTGGACCCATTGCAAAGATAGCCACCATACCCTCTTGGTAGTCATCCCCCTTCTCTAATGAAAAATCTTTGCTACCAGACCAAAGTGGCCATCTGGTAAAATTTGCCCCCTTTGGGTGGACCTGCTTAACTAGACACACCATTAACATGTCTGAATATAGGTAAGGCTTCCACTAGAAACCTGACATAACTGCATACACATAAAGATGAGATTTGGGGGAAAAATAGTTTAACCTTTAATTGTGTTAATCTTTAAGATTAGCCCCTCTGTGAAGTCTGCAGAATAAATTGCTTTAGATACATATGCTGGAATAGGGTTAACTCTGAAAAGGACATCTCAGCCAAATCTGTTCAACATTGACTCCTGTCTTTTTGTCAGATAATTTCCAATGGCTCAGCCAGCCAACCACAATGAAAGCTGAGGACATGAAAAAGGGCTTTCAGTGAGAGCTTATCAAACTGAAACCAAATGCAAGCTGAGCTTTAAAGATAGGACAGATGTCAGGACTCTCCAGAGGTGGGAGACCAAGATCTGCCCGTGTTTATCATCTTTACCTCTTGATTTTGCTGTTGTTTTCTACTGGTTTGACTTGACATGTGGAACATCACTCCTTCCCAGGCCTCTGAACTCAACAAACAACTGAGGGGAGTTGTGTTCATCAAAAAATCATATACATTTTGCTCACAGAGATACCTTCTTTACATGGACCACTGATTATAGCTGACAGTGCCATAGAAAACTATGGCCAAAGATAGTTTTCATGCCCAGGTTTCTGTTATTTTCTGTAACCAAGTAATTTCTTGGAACACTGTCACCAATGCCCTAGCCCCTATAATTGCCTCCAACTTGAACCCACATATCCCTTTTCTTAATCTGTCCCTATCAAAAAATTGTATTCTTATATCCTTGACCCCCAATTTCAAGAACTAAAGTGGTATTTTTGTTTGTTTTTTTAAAATAATACCTATAGTTTTCAGAGTGCTTTTCCACATATTATCTCATTTAATCCCCAGAACCTTACTAGAAGAGAGGCATTATCTGAATTTTTTTTTATATTAGAAGTTTGAGGCTCACAGAGGCCAATGAACTTGCTCAAGGTCAGTGACTGTCAGAGTTGGGACCCAAATCTTGGTCTTTGGGCTCCAGATCCATCCTTTTTATACCCAAACAGAGGCCACAGAATGGGGATAAGTACCTTTACCTTGCTTAGCACTTAGAGTATTTCAAATTCATTTGAGCCAATGAATTCAGAGAAGTCATAGAGAGCTCAGGATTTCAACTTTCATTTCAAAAAGAAGATCTTGTGAATTCAGGCCTGTATTCTTGCTTGTTAATGTGCCTAATCAGCAGCTACCCTCCATAGTCTAGAATTTAAGCTCCAGTCTGTCCCAGTGCCCACCACTCCTCATGGTATCCCTGACACTCAGATGCAGTGTTAGCTACCATCTATTATGATACTCAGATTGCTGTTTCTCTTATAAGAAAGTAATATTTCTTTGCATGTATGAGTCTATTGAAATCAGGATAAATGACAAGCCATAATTGAGAGGACCCCATGCTTCCATAAAAGTAGACAGGTATATTATTTTTGTATGTAAAGTCTAACCTCACATGTTTAACATGAAAACAAAGTGTGTCTACCAGAATAACATGCCCAGTTACCTTCTCATGTCTCAGGAACATGCCTGCTCCTACAAACATGTGAACACTACTCCAGGCTGTTTCCTGAGCAATTGTAAGAACTTCATAATAGGCCTCTGGGTCTCTTGAGTGTTTCCACTTCAATCAGTTATACACTAACATTTATACACATTGCATCCTTGCCCACAACTGTCAATGGCAACCCATTGCTTTCATAATAAAGTCCAAACTCCTTGAATTGTTAAAAATTACAGGCCAATGCCTTCCCTCATTAAACTGGCTGGCCATAAGGCTCTCAAATCTAGCTGCAGCCCAGATGAACTCAACTCAACTCAATTCAATTCATTTTAATTCAACTCAGTGCATATATGTTGTATGCCTTCTAAATATGAGGAAATATGCTTGTCCAATGGGAGGAAAAGAGAGAGGAAAGACTATTCTTCAGAGTGCTTAAACTTTTCAAGTGAAGATAAGTCTCAAATTCAAAGAACTCAAGTGAAGGAGAAAGTCATGGTCATTAAAAAGAGGAAACTTTAGGGTTCTGAGAAGGAAGATATTACTTTTAATTGGTCTAGGATCTCTGCCTTCAATCCTTTGCTATTCCCTTAGCTGACCAATTATTTCACAGCCACCCAACATCTTGTACAATTCCATCACCACACAATTGCTATCTTCTTCCTCCTGTCTGAACAGTCCTTTTTGTGCAGTCTTTCGCTTTTCTGTAATCCCTATGGTCTTCCCCTTCATTCACCTCCCCTGATCCCCTCAGCCCACAGTGGCCCCTCCTTGTTGCTCACAAAACAGTGAAAGACATATCCATTGTGAATCTTGAATTACCTCTCAGAAGCATCCACTGGACATACTTGAATCTACACAGAAGCTACTGGAGTGCAGTGAACATGTCATACATGATTCTGCCTTTCTAATGTTGAAAGCAGAGTATGACTCCAAAAAAATGCATTGGTTTATTAATTACATTCAAAACAAATCTGTATACACACAAACAGCTTCCTTTCTGATTGAGACAGCATTTTTTCCCCAGGGTTCTCTCTTGAGTCAAACAGATAAGACAACCCACCATGTTGCTCTTCTAAAAATAAATCTCCAGATCTTGGGAACCACATATGGCATGCATCCTTCCTAGCCCTCCTAAGCCCTGGTCCTTTTCACTGCTTGGATAACCAGAATTCTATAGGTAAAGAATTACAGACACTTCTGTGACTTATTTTAAGTGCCACATAGTATTCTGCTGAGGACAAAACACTAGATAAACAGTTTCTCTTTTTTTTTTTCTTTCCTTGGCCAAGGTGGCAGTTGAACTCAAAATCCTAAGCCAATTTGAATGGTATGTATTATAGACATAGAATGTCAATATATGTGCAAAGCAATATGAAGCATTAGGTCAAGATAATCTATACTCCTACAAATGTTCTTCATGTAGAACTCTCAACTCTCACCATAGGATTTTCTTCCATGAGGGTCAATACATGTAAAAATAAGACACAGAGAGAAAGGATGCTGTGGAAGACTGATTTCAAGAAAGGTGGTCACACAGCATCTTTAAGAGAAGAATTTAAGGAGATGAAGATATTGGGGATTAAAGAAATGTCCTGCCCTAAATCCATTAGGAGCTAGAGGATAAGATATGGATGGAATGAATTGTGATAGGCAGGCCAGGAGATAGATTCAGGAACTCAGCACAGACAGACATTAAACCATGTAAACATGAAAGACCCTGATGCTGGTCAAATTTTGGAATTAATTAAACCATGGATCTCAGAGTCAGAGCAGTCTCTTTCCCCATTTATTTATCCACTTAATGATAAAGTTGGGCATAGTGTTCTTTGACTCCAGGGATGGAAAGAGACTTAATTAAGGTGACTGTAGCAGAGATGGTAAGATTCATGAAATGTTTTATTCGTTCCTTGCTTTTTGTAGCCACTGTGCAGTTAGATGGGACCTGTGACTGACTCTGGCCAATGAAATATGAGTCTTCATTATTTCCAGGTTGAGGCAGCAAAGAACCTTGTACAATTCTCTTGTCTGTCTCTTCATTCTTCATTCCATACTGAGCAGCTACAATGTGGTGGCACTCCTGGCAGTCTGGGTGTCTGAGTTACTGCATGGAGCAGACCCCCCTGCTAACCTACACTGGACACATGTTAAGAATGAGAAGAAGACTTTTGTTTTGTCGTACCACTGAAAATTTGGGAATGTTTATTATTGAAGCAGAATTTAGTATCTGTTGAACACTACAGTGAGCTAGAGAGTGGCAGAGATGAGAAAAGAATTCAGGTTTCCAATAGACACAAATCCAGGGATGACATGTGAGGGGAGAAAATGAAGGCAGTTTCACTTTAAATCAAGAAAGCCTTTTTAATAATTTATTTACTCAATCATTCACTCATTCTTTAATTCATTTAAATCCATATTTACTGATAATCTGTGTATCTGTGCCAGGCTGGGGATACCAAGGTGAATAAGTAAATTGTGTGACTGCCTTCAGGATGTTTAGTCTGGCCAGGCAGGCAGCCATGTAAGAAAGTAAACAGCATGCAAAGACATAAGTATTGTAGAAGTGCTGTGTGTATGGTGCTCCAGAACTATTGTTGAAACCCCACACTCTTGCAAAGAGTCAGGCAAATCTTCCCAGCTCATTTGTCCTGAAGGGCCAAGAAGATGGAGAAGGAAAAGACACTCCAGACAGAAGGAACAACACTTAATTGCTCAAAGGCAAAAAAAAGAGTGAGTTGTGTGGCTTCTCAGGAGAAGGAGACAAAGTTTGGCTCCTAATGAACAAGGAACTTGGATCTTATCTTTCAGACCATAGAGAACTACTAAAGGTTTTTAAGGGAAGTTATACTGAGGCACCTGTCAGGAGTTTCTTGCAAGAATCCAGGTGTGCGGTGATAGGAATCTAAAAAAAAAAAAATGGTAGCAGAGAGCATAGAGAAGCAGGAATATTCCTTTCTGTTCTATGGTAATTATTAAGGGGACTTTGGGCTACTACTAGGTTACATCAGAAAAATTTCTCCTCTTGGAGAATAGCCAAGACTCCTCCCAGCAGGCTTTCATGCAACAGGGCCCCAGGTATCATAAATGTAACATCTTAGAAATTCTGACATCTTTCTGGTTCCCTTCACCCAGGCTACAGTGACTCTGCAGGGATGGCCTGGAAATAATGAAGCTTGAGAAAGTCTCTGAAAGTAATCAATCGTTTTGTCTCCTGGTGCCATGTCCTGCTCATTAAGTTATTGTGGAGATTCATTAATCCAGTGTAAAACTGTAATTAAAAATAATCTCCTTTTCTTGGAGAAGTGGAGAAGGAAGGGGTTTCAGAATAGAGCAGCAAATAACTAGGCCGATTACCACAGTCAGAACATGATGATAGCAATTCACCTTTCTCTCCCTTTCTGTAAATTTCTCTTTATTGGAGAAGCTGCAGACTTTTGCACTGAACAACTTTCTGTCACATATGTATATTGCATTATGGCTTTTTGATATCCATTCCCACTCTTGGACTCAACTGCTTCTCACACCCTCCTTGTGAGGCAGCTGGGAACCCCTTTCCACAGGTAAGGAAACTATGGTCCAGTACATGTGGAGATAAGGTCTGCACAAGACACTAGAGTACTGTTCCCCTTAGTGTCAGTGAGGGCCCATTTTGCTTTACCAAACTGGTACCCCAAACTGAACTGTAGCACCACTGGTGCTGCAAAGTAGGCATAGGGACCCTGAGGCCTTAATCCACGGTGCACATGTATAGAGGCAGAATTACCACCAAATGCCTATGGAAAAACATGAGCTGCAGGGTCAGGGAGACTTAGTCCAAATCCTGCCTCTACTATCTACCAGCTATGTGGCCTATAACAGTCACCTAAGATTTCTGGGACTCAGTTTTCTTATAATAAAATGGGGTTATAATAGTTCTTATTAATTCAACAAATATTTATTGAGCATTGAGAGGCTGTTGTAGCTGCTGGGAATATAGCAGTAAATACAATAAATCCTCTCCCCTCATGGAGCTTACATTCTAGTGTATTAGGTGGGGTGACAGGCAATATCTGTCTTGAAGGGTTGTTTTAAATAAGATAACTTAGCATAGAGTAGATGCTAAGGAAATGCTCACTCCTTCTGCCTGCAATGTCTTCTCCACAAGATGGCTCCTGAAGAAAGCTATAGATTAGGGAAGTCTCCTTAACTTGTCATCTTACTCATTCTTTCCTTGTGGACTCTCTCCCTGCTCCCCAGAGCCTACATCCTGTTTTGTTTTGTTTTGTTTTGTTTTGTTTTGCTTTGTTTTGCTTTGCTTTGCTTTGCTTTGAGTGCTCTAGCCCTTTTAAAGAACATCCAGACATAGAAGTAAGGTCAGCCCACTCCCAGGGATTTTACTTGCTAACAGGGACTCTAGTAAAGAAATGCTTGAAAGATATGAAGGAATAAATCTAGAGCCTGGATATTCAGACTGTGTGACAGGCTCTGGGGATCTAGTTTGGATCTCCCTGCCTCACCTGCAAATTGCACCAAAACGGTGGGCATCTAGTGCTCAAAGGCAGGTACTCTGTCATAATCACAAAGGAGCTGGATAGGATGTCAGGAGAGTCAGTGGTTTCCCCAGAGGTTTTGTAAGTCCTAGGGGCTTCCCTGGAGGCCTCAGGGAGAGGAAAGAACAGGCCAAGACCTCTGAGCTGGCTCCACTGTCTCACTTTCTACTCCCATCATTTCACCCCCAAGAGCAGCAATTTTGTAAGCCAGAGTTTCAAAAGAATTCTAATGAGACCCTACAGCTCTAGTTTCCCAGCCAACTTTTCTCATCCTAGATTTTGAGCTTCCATCTGACATCCAACTGTTGCAGGGAGTATAGTCACAAAGTCACAGAAGGCAGACTGGAATCACAGCTTCCACCATGCATAGTAGGGTCCTCGGGTCCAATCCATTTCCAACATTGGGTTATTGTGAACTCCTGACATCTTCCTTAGAGGTCAGGAAATGCCTCCCACTGCAATGGAGGTAGAATTCTACTATCAGAGAACAAAGGCTTTCATTCCCCAGGGAAGCTCAGATTAAAGATGAAAGAAGCCCTGGGAGAGGGTACCAAGTTCCAGTGATCCTTTCCCTGAGTCCAGCAACAGATTAAGGAGACAAGGGATGAGCTCCTGACCTAGGAAGGAAGTCAGGGAAAAGGGAGGGGAGAGGAGACACCTGATGTCCCAGAGACAGAGGCCACTTGCTTAACACTTGGGTCCTGATAAGAAGATTCCCCTGGTGTCTGTGGAAAATTGACCTCCTCAAATTTGTCCCACATAGCATACTTTAATTAATGAAAGATTCATTTAGTATCCAGATGTGCCCAGATCAGCTGGGCACAGGAACGTAGAAAGACGCAGCAGACACAGACACTTCTCTTGAGATCAGATCTCCACAAAAGACAACAGGAACTTGGGGACAGCAAAAGATCAACTGGGAAACTCTTGCTTTATGAGATGCTCTCTGGTACCTAGGAAAATTGATTTAACTGCTGTGAGGCTCTAAGAGCCCCTGGAAAGAGAAAATAACCAGAATAACCATAATTGAGCAGCTATGCGTCTGATCCTTACCATGCATGGTCATGCTGGAATGTCACAAAAATCCTGTATGAAAGATACTACCATTGCTATGATTATTGCCATTTCACAGAAGAGCAAAATGAGGCCTCAAGGGACTAGAAAGTAGTCCAAGGTTGCCTAGTTATGGATGAAGGGACAAGCATCAAACTGAGATATACTGCGTCACAGAGGCTCAAAACTGTGATATGAAAGATATAAAAATCAAGACCACTTTGTCGAACCCCAACAATAAATACAATGGGGTCATTCCACAAGGGAAAGAGGTTGATGCAAGAAACTAACACAGCTTGAGCTCTACCGTGTGCCTGGCATTACACAATACTATTCACAAGTACTATGTCACTGAACCCTCCCTCACCCAGCAACAACCTGAAGTAGGCATTCTAATAGCAATCAAAATCTTAGAGTGGAATTTGCCCATGACCAGAGATTCAAACCTAGGTTCGACAATCCAAACCAAGATTTTTATTCCTCACTGGTCACCTTCTGAAGAGAAATCAACCTTGTAGAATAGATGAAAAGGATGGGGATAGGGATGAAGAGTGTGGGGTGAAGAGAGAAGGGAGAAAGGCCAGAAGGAATTTTATCTATTGTCCTAAAAGCCAGACAAGCATTGAAGCCTTCCCGAGATTTGGCTAAGGTGGACTAGGTTGGGGTGGGCGATCCTGTAAATGAGGGCTGTCTGCTTTCTCAGACCAAACTCCTCCCTTGGCTAGAAGGTTGGCCATAAACCACAAATGACTCAATGGCTAAAGGCAAAGCTCTTTTGAAGGCACTGCTATCAAACAGCTTAATTGCACCAGGCAATCCCTGTCATTCCTTCAATAGATAAATAGCTGCCACAGAAGCCATTAATTGGAATGGCTTAAATAGCTGCTGTTTATTTACTGTCACAGGGAAGGCTACTGTCTGAGCCTCCAATAGGGAAGCCTGGCTGGATCTCTTCCCACCCCCACCCCATGCCTCCCTGCCCCATCCAGCCCTCAAGCCCCTCCTTCCCTCCTTTAGGGAGCGGTGCCGGATCAGCGTTTTTATTTTATGTTGCCTGATTTATCTGTTCTGTGAAGCTTTCATTTCAACTTGGAGAATGTTCAAAGTAAAGCTCACCCTGTTACAGACTTAATTGGACCATATTTCAGTCCCAGTGCATCTGTTCAGTGTGGCTTCCTTATCCTGGGTCCATAAACTTTTATTAAGTTATATATCAGGGAATATACATATATATTCCACTAACATGTTTGGGATCTTTTTTCTCCTCCCCCCTTCCTTTTCTTTTGTTGTTTTTATTTTCACCACAGGGGAGGAGTGCTGATGGGCCCAGAGGGACGTGGAATAGAACTTACTCTATTTCCCTATTTTTGTTTAAAACAGAAAGGACAGGGTCACATTAACCTCAATTTAGTGCAGCGACTTGATGTCAGAGTCGGGATTTGCTAATTTCCATTCGGTTTATTGGGTGTGTTTGATATGCTAATTTTCAACACCCGCCTCCCCAACCCCTCCAGGAAATTTGCCTTTCAATAGTGCAGCTCTTGGGGGAAGGGGAGAGAGATAAGGGAAATGGGATAATTTTGAAAAAGAAAAGAGACTAAAGCCTTAAAGTGGAGCTGTAAAAATGGCTCCCTCAATACTGTTTAGTAATTTGAAATATCATTTTAAAGTAGATGCAAAAGTACCATGCCACCTGGAGGGGAAACATACCTCTTGCCTTGGGCCCCTGGTTCTTGCATTTGACAGTCTGGATTGAAGGCTGTGATTGATAAACCTGTTACTGATGTCACATTTGCTCTAATATGCCACAATAAAAGTTCTCTTCCTTGAAAGTGTCTTGGTCTACCCTAGTCCACAGATTGAGATGTTGCTGAGTCAAGCCATAGAAGGTAGCAGAGGAAGGTTTTCCGAAAAGAAACTCTGGAAAAACATTTGAATATCAGAAAGTACATGGAGTGGCAGGATATAACAGTAATGACACTCACCAGTTACGTGTGATGAGAACTTCATGCTTTCCAACGTGTGTAGCAAAATTCAGATTAATCTTGCATCCATAATTTCTGTGTTGGTACCCACAGAATTTTGTTTTTTTAATGCTTATTTATTTTCAGAGAGAGGGAGAGAGTGAGAGAGAGAGAGAGAGAGAGAGAATTAGTGGGGGAGGGGCAGAGAGAGAGGGAGAGAGAAAATCCTAAGCAGGCCCAAGACTGACAGTTCAGAGCCTGATGCAGGGCTTGATCTCACGAACTGAGAGATCATGACCTGAGCCAAGATCAAGAGTTGGAGGCTTAACCAACTGAACCACCCAGGTGCCGTGAGTGTCCACAGAATTTTAAGGTTCATCAAAATTCCCAAAACCAAGCCCAATCCTTTCTAACATCACTTTAGAACCTGTGTATCCATGTATCAGTCAGCTAACTGGATCTGCTCCTCAGCTTCAGGTCTTGAGAGAGCATCACCTACAACACTACACTTTCCATCACCACCTGTGGTTATTGACTTCATTGTTTTGTTTGGGGGAAGGAACACTTTGCCTTTCCCACCCTCTCCCACATAACACCTTGAGGATCCTTGCTTAACCATCCTCAGAATCTGGAGGAGCCTGCCATTCCCATTCCAGATTCTGAGGATGGTTAACTTGAAAACTTCAGTTAAATATTGCAATAGAAAGAGAACAGACTGGGCAATCAAGCAAATCTGGGACTGAAATCCAGCTCTGCCATTAGTTGTGAAGCTTTAGACACAGTGTTTACCCTCCCTGAACTTGTGTGTCGTACATACAATTTAATTATCTTACAGGATGCCTTCAGGTTTAGAGATAGTGGGTGTGAAAACATTTAGTGCAGAGCCTAACTCATGAATTTATTGTTGTTGATGTTGTTGCTGTTATTATTATTACTATTTTAGTAGCAATAATATTAGGCCACTACTATTATCATCACCATATTATTTTGTTATTACTGTTATTATGTTGAACTGCTATTTTATTATTATATTATTATTATTATACACATGAAGAAACTGAACCAAGAATTTCATTCATCCAATGTCAAGCTTTAAAATTTTGTTTAAAGTAAAAACATACATTGCACATATGTACATGGCCCCACACTAGGTATTGGAGATGATAGAAGGTGAAGGCAGAGTTGTTTTCACTTGAAAATTCTGAATCCAATTGAGGGAAGACTGTATGTGAAGTGAGCAGAGGATGGGGAAGGTGGAGAGAAAGGAGCATCCTTCGTTCATATACAACCAACACAACACTAAGTGCTCTAAACAAAGTACATGCAGACTGTCTTAGGGACATAAAGGAGGGTCTAGCTGGAAAATGGAAAGGCATCTCAATAGCTGTGCTATTACGGATAGGTTTTGATGAAGCATGTGTTTACCAGACAGGAAAGAAAGAATGGCATTAAGAGTAGAAAAAAAATGATTTATACAAAAGCTTGGGGAGGAAGGCATATGATGTGTTATGGACTAGTTAGAAGTTCACTGTGATAGAAATATTGGGTATCTAAGTAGAAGTGGTTAAAACCTATTGTATAAGTTATTGCTGCTTAATAAATTATTCTAAAACTTAGTTTAAAGTAACAAACATTTATTATCTCACAACTTCTGTGGGTCAGAAATCCAAATGTACCTTGGCTGATGCCTCTGACTCTGGATCTTGTCTCTAAGGTTGCAGTTGAGGTGTCAGTCATCTTAAGGATATACTTTGGATTGATTCTCTTCCAGGCTCACTCATATGGCTATTGGCAGGGTTCAGTTCCTCACTAGCTGCTGACCAGAGACTTCTTTCTGTTCCTTGCTATGTGTGCCTCTCCATGGAGCAGCTCACAATACGGCAGCTGACTTCATCAGAGTGAGGGAAGAAAGACGGCAAGAGAGCAAGATAAAGCCATCAAGGTGAAAATCAAGGTCTTTTTCTAATCTCAGACATAATAAACCATCACTATTGCCATATTCTATTGGTTAGAAGCAGGTCAGGAACAGGGCTACAAAGGGGTGAATACCAGGGGCCACCTTAGAAATTTGCCTACCGCACATAGGCTGGGGGAAGTTTGTGAAGGCAATTATAGGCTCAGCCAAGGAACTTGTACTTTATTTTATGGGAAGCTACTGAAAATGTTTAAGGGCTGGGGAGTGGAGATATTGATACAATTAGATTTACATTTTAGATTGGATCACCAGCAGCATTTGAAGGAAGGACTCCATGGGAGAGATTGGAGATGAGACCAGCCTGATGGGACTGCTTCAAGCAGGAGATGGTGGGGACTTGATCCAAGGCAGTGAGAGAAGAGGTGGAGAGGAGGGGTCAGGTTGTAGAGCATTTTGTAAATAGAAACAACACGTCTGACTTGATTCATTGTAAGATGAGTAAGGGAAACAAGTCAAACCAGGGTAGATTAACTGGGTACCTATCCCTATACAGAAACAATATGTAAGTACTTCTGGAGTAGGATTGAACAAGAGTTGTTTGGCTCTGGACTGATCCTTGCCCAGGTAATGGCAAAGTAGGAGCTAGAACTCAGGTAAATGTGCTGGTCTGTTCATTGCAGCCTCCTACCATGTTGTTAAAGAGCTGAAAACTTTGGATGCAAAGGGTCTGGGCCCTAATCCTGGTCCCATCATTCACTAATAATGTGACCTACAATGAATTATTGCCTTGTCTGAGTTCCTTTAGGGTAAAATGGATATAGTGCTGAAACACTTTAACAGATTATCATGAGGATTAAATAAAATAACCTATGCAATATGCTTAGCATAATCTCTGACACCTGCTAAGTATTAGCTGTTACAAATATTTTCAGGCAGTGTGTAGGTATTTGCATTATGCTGGGGCTCAATTCTAGTATCCTTTAAATCTTACCTAGAGATGTGCAGAGTACTTTAACCACAGGTAAATTTGCCCTTAAATCCAATCCTGGCCCTCTAGGATAGCTGTTACATCCAAAAGCAGTTAATTATACTTAGATTCTAGTTCCTGTTGTATTGCATTTCAGTGTTTTCTGCCTCCTGGAGTTTGGAATATACTTCATGCCCACTGCTGTCTTCAGCAAAGCAGAAATCTACAATACCTCTTTCACTATTTCTTTGCCCCACAGAGCTCAGAGAAACTTATACATTGTAAGCAATGCCTTCTTTTTAAATTATTGACATATAATTGACATATAATATTAGCTTCAGATGTACAGCATGATGATTCAATATTTGTATATAATACAAAATGATTACCACGATGAGTCTAGTTAACATCCATAACCACGCATGGGTACATTTTTCTTGTGGTAAGAACTTTTAAGATCTACTCTCTCAGAAGCGACACCTTCTTTAAGGATCAATCTCTTTCTTTCTTCATTTATTCCACAAATTAAGGATGGACTATGTGCAAGTACCTTAGTATGTATGACTTAGGATACAATGGTGAACAGGACAAATGTTTCCTGAATCACGGGGCTTCCTTTCTAGTGGGAGAAGTGGAGAAGAAAGAAACTGTTAGTGCTAGGAAGGAAATGAGCAGCAGTGAACAGTCAGAAGAGGGCTCTTTGAAAAAGTGACATTGAAGCTGAAGGATGAGAAATACTAGCCACTTAAATAGCAAGATGAGGGCATTGCAGGCATAAGGAAACCC
The DNA here is from genome assembly GCF_018350215.1 of Panthera leo. Taxonomy (NCBI): domain Eukaryota; kingdom Metazoa; phylum Chordata; class Mammalia; order Carnivora; family Felidae; genus Panthera; species Panthera leo. The sequence goes on from NC_056682.1 coordinate 36,910,442, forward strand.
CAAGTGCCAGGACTGAGGTTGGGATGGCTTGGAGTGCTCCAGGAACTGGAATTAGGCCATAAGCAACACTGTTAATATAGAAAGGGAAAATGAGCCACATAGGTGATTGTGAAATTTTCTATAACCAAGTTAAAAAATAAATAAATAAACTGATCAAATAAACACATTTATTCAACCCAATATTGCCGGAGACCAGCTCCAGCAACCAGGGGTTGCCGAAGGAAGAACGGCATCGGTGAAAATAAAACTAAAATAAAAAACTAGAAAATAAAAAAAACTAAAAAAAAAACAAAACTAAAACTAAAATAAAAAACTAAAATAAAAACAAAAAATAAAAATGGACACAGACAACAGCAGTGTGTTGAACTGGCCGATTTATTGCAGTAAACATGGCATTATATATGCTAGTGATTTCCTTGTATCATATGTCATCTATGTTTTTCTAACATTACCTAATTTTGAAAATGTTCCTATGTATAAACAACCTTGAAGAAATAACATGGTGATTTTCCCCTAATTTTCCAGCATAGCCTTTGATTATAGATTAATTTCTTACATTATTCCATTATGCATCTGCATTTATCTATAATCTACAAAGCGTTTGCTTTGCTGTTCTCGTGAAAGGCCCTCCATTTCTCAACACCTCAAACGGAACAGTTACAAGGACATGACCTCCTAACAACATGAGGCCAGAAGAACAATGTGTTTGCCTGGGTCCGAGGTGCCAGAAATGGGCTGAAAAAGCCTTAGAAACCCATGCCTCATACATTCTCAGAGGGAAAATGCACCTAGGAACCAATGAACCATTCTGTAGCTTAACCGACTAGGTTCGGTCATCATTTGGAATGCCTCCGGGGGGCCAGGTGGGCCTAGGGTTTGAAGTCACCTGTGCCCAGAGATACACTCCTTAGTTGCCAGAGTGAGGGTTTAAAATCCATATGTTTCTCCTTTACAGGCCCTCTTTGCTGGCAAATGCACGAGGCTATCCTTCCTGTAAGTAGAGGAGTCTCCATAGGGGATGGCAAGGGCTAAATGTAAGGCCGTACAATTTCTTGCGGAGCCTTATTTTCTTCCCTAATGGTTCTTTTCCCAAGGGGCCTGCCGAGGGCAATTCCCCAACAGACAATACCCCAGGTAGTTTTAAGGCCAAATTACCTAAAATCAGGAGTACAAGAAGCTTCACTGTCAGTGGGCTGCCCTGCAATCACCAATCCGTCCACAGCCCGGGCCCTGCCACTCAGTCTGGGATAGCTCAGCTTCCAGCACAATATAATATATGTAATTTCTTGTAGCCACATTTAAAAAAATAAAAATAAAATCTCAATTGTAACTAGACACATTGCAAACACTCAGTGGTCATACATGTCCAGTGGCTACCATACTAGACAGCACAGCCCTAGGTTAAGTGAGAGGGACATTACATGAGACAAGATTGAGAGGATAGGGCTAGTCATGCAAAGCCTATGGGAGTTTCTTTCTGAAGCATGATTTCTAGAAGGGGAAGAGAGAGTCAGGGGACCCAGGTAGGAGCTATTGTAATAGAGTAAGTGGGAGATAACAGGGACTTGAAGAGAAGTATTGTCAGTAATAGTAATAATAACTAACCCTTGCTTTTAGTGTCCTAAGCCCTTCACATGGATTCATTTATTTAATCCTCACAATGACCCAGGAAGGTGCTATTTTATCCTATTTTTCAGATGAGAAAGTGAGGTAAGGATAGGAGTGAGACCTGGATTTAAAATGAGGCAGTTCCTAAGCTCTTTTCTTGGCCACTAGGTTATGACAGTTCTCTTTTTTTTTAATTTTTAATGTTTATTTATTTGAGAGAGAGAGAGAGAGAGAGAGAGAGAGAGAGAGAGATTGCAAGTGGGGAAGAGGCAGAGAGAGAAGGAGACACAGAATCCAAAGCAGGCTCCAGGCTCTGAGCTGTCAACACCGAGCCTGATGTGGGGCTTGAACCCAGGAACTGTGAGATCATGACCTGAGCTGAAGTTGGACACTTAACTGACTGAGCCACCCAGGTGCCCCTGACACTTTTCTGACAGAGACAATAGGACTCATGTGCTAGGCATATTTGGGGGAGAACCAGTGGGAAAGGCTGATGGATTGGAGGGCACACTGAGGAAATGGAGGGATCGATGAGGACTCCAAAGTTTCCTATTTGAGTGTTCTGCTGGATGGAGATCCTTTTGCTGTGTCACAGAAAAGAGAGGACCTTAAGAGGAATGGTGTTGGGAATAAGAGCTGATGCCATAGATGTCTATGGCGATGCCTAGAACAAGACAAATGGCGATGCAAGATAGTAGTTGGATGCATTGCGGAGAGAGGTTCACTCTGCTCTGAAGATAGACCTTTGCAGCCACCAGAAGGTAAAAGGTATTTCAGGAAAGGATGAGCTCATTTAAGAGAAGATTAGAATGAAAAAAGACTATAAAGGGCCCAACACCAAACTCTGTAGGTCTTCCAAATGTAGAGGTGGGGAAGAAGAGCTGAAGCAACCAGCCTGTGGAGCACAGCCATGTTGTCTTTGCTCCCTGCTTATTTCCATGTGCTATCTTTCCGCTAGATAGTCTTCCTTTTCTCTACCTGCCAGCCTCTCGTTTAAATCCAGCTCAGAAGTCATTTCTCTAGAGGCTTTCTCATACTCTCTGAGGCAAAGCTGACCATTCTTTCCTTTATTTGTTTCCAAGGGCTGTCACAACAAATTGCCACAAACTAGGTGGCTTAAACAACAGAAATGCATTGTCTCACAGTTCTGGAAGCTGATACTCTGAAATGTGAATTCTGGCAGGTTCAAGCTGCCTCCAGAGATGCTAGGGGAACATTTCAGTTTCTGGTGGTCTCAAGCACTCCTTGGTGTGTGGCAGCATGGCTCCAACCTCTGCCTCTGCCCTCACATGATCTCCCTTCTGTGCCATGTGTATCCTCTGTGTCTCTCTTATAAGGACCCTTGTCATTGGAGTTAAGGTCAACTCCAATAATCCAAGATAATCTCATCTCTAGATCCTTACTTTCATCACATCTGCGAATGTAATTTGATAAAAGGTTGTTATTTATTAAAAGTACCAAGTAAGGAAAACACTCACAGGTTCTGGGGTGAGGATGTAGACATATTTTCCTAAGGCCACATTCAACCCACTGCCCATCCTCTGAGCTTACTCTTCTCTCTGTACTTACCTGTAATGCAGCAAGTAATGGATGCACATAAGGGTTTCTATTCCAACCAGAACATGCCTTCTCAACACTTTCTCTCCCAAGGGAGAGAAAATTGGTTGAGGAGGGAGAGATTACTCTTTTTTATGGATGGGTACAGATATACATACAGTACATAAAGTAATATATAGTATTCCATAGTATTGAAATTTCATGGTGGGGGGAATACTAGGGAAAAAAGTCTCAGTAGGCTCTGCAGACAGGAGGTAGAGTTGATAATGGGGGGGGGGGGGGAAGTGTGAGAAACACTGAACTAGAATATTTTTCCCAAAGGTAGTTACCATGTCATGTTCATCTCTGTATATGTCACATACACATTCCCAGCCCCTGCACGCTCACACTCACACTCACATTCCAACAGCACCAGCATGGGGCTAAGAACAGTTCCAGCAAATTAACAACAAACAGATTTGCCTCCCGCATGTTCTTAGATGCTTCATTTAAACTTTGACTACAGTGGCCATTGTAGTCACAGGGTAGAGGCAGATCTAAACCTACCTCACCCTCCAGTTAATCTGCCCTCTGTCTCTGCCTGCACCCATACAGTGGAAGTATTTTGAATTATGGACTTTTATAGGCTCTGTTTTACAGCCAAACCCACAAAGACTAACAATTTGAAATGTCACTCCTGCAGCCATCGCTCCCTTCAGAACTCTACATATTTAAACAGAATTTTAGTTAGCAGAAAACCTCATCTTTAGAGAGAGGAGGGAGGGATGGGGGTGAGAAATCGACTGACTTAATGTTTTATCAAGAGGAAAAGAGTGTGGAAAGAGGTTTGCTGAACATCAAACGGGCTCCAGTGTGGTGAATTTAGCAAGGCAGAGAGCAGTGCAAATTGGAAGATTTAAAAGTCTGAAGTTTAAACATCGCTTTTGTTTTCCCAAGCTTTAGATATTAATAACACTATTGTGCAAATTATAAGTCTTCCCTTTTTAAGGAGACAGGGAGGAAACTAAACATTTGCATAAACCAATTGATTGCAATTCTGATGGCAGACATTTCCTAGTCCCCTTCCCTCTGCGCCATCTCTCCTGGTCCAATGAGGCACATTACCTCATTTAAGTGGGGCCCCTCCTGGGCTGCACTGGGCAGTTTGAAACTCTCACTACCTTTCTCTTAGCATCTGTCTCTTTTGTTCCTTCTTACAAGTAACTGCAAATGCCCTGGTCCTTGCCCTTATTGCCATTTTTTTTTTCTGAAATGCAATTACTCATTAACTGGTCTCTTTGGTTTCAGTTCTCTTTATCTTCCAAGCCATCCAGAATCCTTTCCCTCCACTTGTCTGCTAAACTGTCTTTTCCATCATGACACTTCTGTGCTCAGGAATCTGTGATGGGTCCCTAAAGCCCACTGCCTCAGCTGGCTTTCAGGGATTTCCACACATGCTGAGGCATACCCTATGTCTTCTGCTCCTGGATACTTGCCCTGCCCTCTAACAAAGCCAGAAACTCACTTAGGCTTCCTCAAATATTTGTTCCATTTTCATCTCTAGGTCTCTGCCCTGCTGGATCTTTTGCCTGAAATGCCTTCTTCTTTCTTTCATTTCCACCTACTCTTCACTCTCCTTCAAGGGTCAGTTCATAACCTACCTTCTTCACAAGCTTTGGACACAGCAGCCCACTCTGAGGAAGGGGTTTGACACTGAACTATGTTCTGTACAAATACGTCATACCTAGCCTTCAGCAGGAACTTCCTAACTGGTAAAGAAATGAGATTTTGGGGACACCTAGGAGACTCAGTCAGTTAAGTGTCCGTCTTTGACTCAGGTTATGATCTTGCAGTTCGTGAGTTCAAGCCCCATGTTGGGCTCTGCAATGACAGTGTGAAGTCTGCTTGGGATTCTCTCTTTCCCTCTTTCCTTGCATTTTGCCCTCAAAAATAAATAAATAAACATTTTTTTTTTAAAAAATGAGCTATTCTACATTGTGATTGTGATGTTCCCAGTTCTGTACAAGATGGTAAGAAATAGTGTCAGGGTTGTTTTTTCATTTATTATCTCCATTGGTAGAATTGTATTAGCCTCATGAAGTGCTGATCACAGGCCAGCTTCTATATTAACTTATATCCTTTAATCCACAGAAGTAACTCTGCGCACTGTCCAGATATTCAGCCTGGAGAAATGGTAAAAAGGAGGTTATCAGGAGAGAGCATAAAGTTTTCTTGCTCTACCTCTGTCCATGGCTCTGTATAGAGAGCTTGATAGTTATCTCATTGGATCTTTTTCTATTCAGTTATTCAATATCCATGTGTTCTAATTCCATTTCTCAGATAAAGAAACTAAGGCTCTGTGAGGTTAATGACTTGTTTAAATGCAATGACTAGAGAGTGCACACCCGAAAATTGAATTTGCGTTTTCTGACTAAGAAGTTTCTTTCCAATCTCTGTGCCATTTCAAACTGCCATTACTGAGATATGCAGTAAATTATCTTTTTCATCTGTATAATGGGGAGAGTAAGTCAGTGCTTTTTCCAACTTTGCTCTAGAATGGAGATTGTGCTTGAAAAATCTCTGCAACATTGTGTATTAGCTTTGTCATAAATACCATTTGGATGGAGCCTGGAAATCCACTTTCATTATCCAACTTGCATAAAGCACCACAAAGCCAGGAAGAAAGCCTCACCTACTGAAACCTGTAAATATTCCTTTCCAATAGTAAACAGCTTTGTGCAATAGTATTTACTTCTGACATGATGGTGCATGCACTAAGACAACTAACTATCCCTGCCTCTGGTCCATACTTTAAATGCACTTTGTGGTGTTATCACATGAAAGCATATTTAGGCTGCATTTGATGTGCAATTGTGTGTGTGTGTGTGTGTGTGTGTGTGTGTGTGTGTAATATGGAACTAGACACAGTTTCCTCTTCTTTTGATTAGAGTCACCAGTAAAATATGGAGTCATAAGTTTTAGTGCTGCAACAACAAAAGCAACCAAATCCTATCCTTCAGGACACCAAGAACTAGCCATTATGAGAAAGTTTGGGGATTCCAGGGGGAAGTCATTTGCCCTTTTACCTCCTCTTCACTCCATTTGCAGAGTCTTTGCTGTTATGCATAGGCTCTGCCATCATCAACTTTCCCTCCATACTATTTTGTAAGGTATAACTTTTTCTTTTTGAAAGAGGGAGAGAGAGCAGGGGAGAGGGGCAGAAGGAGAAAGAGAGAATTTTAAGTGAGCTCCATGCTCAGAGCAAAGCCTGATGTAGAGCTTGATCCCATGACCATGGGATCAATCAATAGTCAGACACTCAACCAATTGAGCCACCCAGGCACCCCTGTAAAGTATCACTTTTAGTCTTAAGTACTAGAAAAGATGTCTGGTCAGGAAAATAATTTTCTTAGCTTTTATTTTTCAGCAAAAATTATCCTTTCTTCCCAAGGAAAATTTAACGTGGAATCTTAACACATAAAACAGAGAATGTTATTTTGTTATAGGTACTTATTTATAAACTTAAATTTTTGTCATTTACTTAATGTAAATTCAACCCAACGTGAAAGTTCAATGAACACTAGAATTTTAAAATTAAAAAAAAAAATTCTAACGTTTATTTATTTTGGAGAGACAGAGAGAGTCAGAGCATGAGCAGGGGAGGACAGAGAGAGAGAGAGAGACAGAGACAGAGACAGAGACAGAATCTGAAGTAGGCTCCAGGCTCTGAGCTGTCAGCACAGAGCCTGATATGGGGCTCGAACCCATGAACCGTGAGATCAAGGCCCGAGCCAAAGTCAGACACTCAACTGACTGAGCCACTCAGGTGCCCCGAACACTATAATTTTAATTTTTTTTTTAACGTTTATTTATTTTTGAGACAGAGAGAGACAGAGCATGAACAGGGGAGGGGCAGAGAGAGAGGGAGACACACAATCTGAAACAGGCTCCAGGCTCTGAGCTGTCAGCACAGAGCCCGACGTGGGGCTCGAACTCACGGACCGTGAGATCATGACCTGAGCCAAAGTCGGACGCTTAACCGACCAAGCCACCCAGGTGCCCCAGGAAAATCCTAATCCAAGTGGATAAGTAATAAGGTACTTGACCATACAATTTCACCTGAACAAATATATGCACATCTAAATTAAAATTAAATAAAGTAAAAGTAAATAAAATAAAAAGCAAAATGGCGTTGAGCTACAACTGTGCTAATCACTGATTTAACTGTAAGAATTTTAAATGTAGAAGACAGTGTAAGAAGCTTTATTCTGAGATCTGCATAAAAACATGCTAGTGTAGTAGCTAGTAGGCTCCTGTGTATTTTCATTTGGCATATAGAATATTTGAATAGTGTGTGTGTGTGTGTGTGTGTGTGTGTGTGTATTGCAGCTTTGATCTGAATAAAGCATTTAAAAATTATAAGAAATAAGAATAAAATTAATGTGGAACTGTTGAATTAATGGTCTCCACTGCTTTAAAATTCTGGACAACACAATATGAAAGCACTTATTCTAAGGTTTGGGGAGGCAGCTGGAGTGGATCTGGGCCCAGAGTCACCAAATGTGGGCTGCTTTCTCAATTTAAATCTCAGTGAGCCCTACATGGAACAACAAGACACCATTGACTCTCAAGTGATCAAAGAGTGTGGAGCCAGCAAGAGAAGGTGGTCTGGGTGCATCTTTGTATAAACTGATTATGCCACTTCTTTAAGAACCACCAATGGGACTCCAGAGCATGCATCGGCTTGTCTCTACTTCTAGTCTTAGCATACAAATGTCTTCATAATTTGACCCTGGAATTAAGTCACACACACTATAACTCCCACCTGAGTTTCCTTCCCTTCTTCTTCTCTGAATTTATTCTCTTATGTAGCTTCATATACTTTGTTCTTGAAGCAATTGAATGTCAATTCCTTTTAATCAGTTTTCTAAAACCATTTTTACCATAATGTCCAAACAGAAATATTGTCAGCATTGCTTTGTTTATGCATTATTGCTATTAATATAATTATTACATTAGCCATCATTTATCAATTACCTTCCATAGGTCAGGTTACATATAGATTTATGTCCTTTAATCCCCTCAAGCAATCCTGCATTATAGTGTATTTAACTTACATTATAGGCTTAAAATAATTATACAACCTACCCAGATGTCACACAACTACAAAGGGTAAAGTAAAATTCAAACCCATGTCTGCTGGCTCCAAGATCCACCATATATCCATCTGCTATGCTGTTTTCTTTCTCTAAACTTTTGTCTGCCAACTCCTTTGCACATACAATCAAGACAGCATTTACAAGTTGTATGGAAAATAAGTGTTCCTGTGTTTTCTCCTGCATGGAGCTCTGAGGACTTTGGAAAGGTGCAAATTGTATATAAACCAGTGTCTGGGTCTGGCATGTAGTTAAAGCTCAAAAATTAGTTGAATTTAATCTAAATGAATTGAACCATTAAATTAGTGTCTCAAAGTAACAGTATCTCTTCTATTAATCTACCTCCAGGCAAGAACAGCAAACAATCTATCCTGTATAGAAAACGTTCTTGCTTTTAATGATTATTACTACATTTTAATCCTAGAACTGTTCTTGGGATCTAGATCAGCATTTCTCAAAATGAGGTATTACTCAAGGGGATGAATAAGGGTCCCTGCACCCAAATACTTAGTAAATTCTTCATATTAAACTAACTCTATTGGAAACTTTAACATTAGCATATTAAAGACTCTCAAATATAAAGAAAATCATTAATTTTGTTCAGTCTAGTATTTCTCAAACTTGTATGAGCACCCTACAGTTTATTCAGATAACACCTACTAGCAGTTCTTGGACCCAGGGTTCTGTAGAATCTTCTTTGTAAAGATGAGGTCTGACCCAATCTTTCACTGGCTGGCATCCTGCTATGTTCCAAGAAGGCTTTACGAGGGCTGAGTTACACTTTCCTTTCAGTCTGTTCTCTGTGTTCAGTAGGGAGGTGAGAATCATTTCTTTCTTTCCCTTACAAACAAGGCAGGTAGTTTTCCTAAATCTTGTTACATCAGAATTAGGCTTTCAGGGTCCTTGCACCTTCTGAGCACATTTAGGATTTGTGGAATCAAAGTGACCCTAATGGAATTAAAACCAATAATACCCCCCCATTTTAAACATGCATAGTCTGTTTAGAGGTGGAGAGCTAAACCCTGAGCACTACCACTGTATGGGCTTTTCCTACCAGTTTTTGCCAAGTAAGGTATAACATAGCATGTCATTCTTCCAAAGAATTCACCTTGCCTCATACAGTCTCACATATTATTTTATTTAAGAGTTTTTCATGGAGATCAAGGAGAACATATGTAAAATCATAAGTCACAGGACCTTCCACAAAGTTTTACATTATATGTTTATAAAACGTTGTATATGTAAATGTAGTACAGAGTTATCTCACTGTATCATAAACTACAAAACCCTGACTTCCCCTTTTTCTCCCATATCTCACATTCCATCCATCAGCAAGTCCTGAGGCCTTGGTCTTCAGAAAATGGGCCCCTATCACCACCTCACACATTACTACCTTTGTTCAAGTCACTGTCACCTCTGGACTGCCCACAACAAGAGCCCCGTATCTGGTCTCTCTACTTTCACTTCACCCCTGTCCCCCTACAGGCAATTTTCAATTCATTGCAAACAGTTGATCCCTTCAAAACTTTAGTTGGATCATCTCACTCCATGGTAGCCAAACACCCAAACTTCCATTGCTTCTGTCTCAATCAGAGTAAAAGCCAAAGTCCTCACAATGACCTACAGGTCCTACAAGAGTCCATCTCTGACCTTTTTGGGTTTATCTCTGACTACCCAGCAGATTTACTCTGCTCCAGCTTCTCTGGCTTCCTTGCTAGTCTCTGAGCATGCTAGGCATGTTTCTACCTCAGGGTCTTTGCATCTGCTGCTGCCTCAGCCTGAAATGCTTTTCCCCTTCTAAACATGAATGGCTTGATTTCTCACCTCCTTCAAGACTATGCTCAAATGTTACCCTATCAACTGCAGCCTTGCCCCACCAATCCTCACCCTCCTCTTCTGTTTTGTTTTTTCTAAAGCACTTATCACCTTCTAATATACCTTATAATTTACTTATTATTTTGTTTTATTTTTTTTGTTTATCTCTCCCTTTACTAGAATGTAAGCTCCATGAAGTCGGGGACAACTTTTTGGCTGTCTGCCTTCTTAAATCAACACAATGACTGCACCTTAGACTCTCAGAGCTAGACAGGACTCAGAGAGATGGGCACTTCAGTGATTCCCCACCTGTTTACACAAATCTCTGGGTTACAAGTAGCAATAGGGACTGGTGAGTTATTGTTAATATTTCAAAAAACCTAATACATTTTCCCATCTATCCATCATGAGGCTACATGACAAACTAAAGTGTCACACTTCTTTGCTGTTAGTTGGAATTATCTCAGCTCAGTGCGTTAATTCTGATTATATAAGTCTGATCAGAATCTCTAGCTACCAGTTACAGATGTCTTTGATTTTTAGACTTAGGGAAATGCATTAATTATCATGTAATAAATGCAGATTAGTAGATGTTTTTGAAAACATGCACTCCATGGTTGGGGGAGGGGCCAATAAATGAATACGAGCCCTTGATCTCCTTTGTACAAGACAAAGACTTTGAGGGTCTGGCAGATAAAGTGACTTTCTCAAGGTCACACAGTGAGACACTGGCAGAACGAAGACTAGAACCCAAGTCTCTGATTCCCAGTCCTGTGTCATGCAATCAAAGACACAGTTTGCTGCAAAGGAGGCATATACATGCTGTATATAGCATTTGCATAACATATTACAATAAACACAGAATCCCAACTGAGATTCTCAGCAGGAAAATAACAATTATTTAATCAGTGTTCTATTTATACTTTTATTGTGAAGGTTAGGTTAAGATTCAGTGACTTGATTAAGGGTGCTGCTTACACATGAAAGTGTTTACTGAGCTGGGCTCCCCGGAGTGAAATTCAAACAAACTTGTGACATCCAAAGCACATTTTATGTCCTGAAAGTCATGAATATCTCTATTGAGAGGCAAGTCTTTTCCTTAAAACAAACCAATGGTTATCCTTATGGATAAACTGTCAACAGAGTCTGCCAAGGCACAAAGAGTCCTTCCTGTGTGCCTATAGTAGTACCCCATCTTTAGTTTTAGTCTTTAAACCTAATGAATATGAATATACCTAGAGATACAAAATGAAAAGCTTGTGTACTCGAAAGCATTATCATGTGTATTACACTATTTGATCCTTAGAAGAATCAGCCTGCAGGGTTGGAAAGGCAGATATTATTATCTCTGTTTTACACATAAGGAAGCTGAAAGCACCCAGGGGTTCAAAGACCTGCCCCAGGTCTCCAACTTATTAGTGAAGGAAAGCACTAGAATGGAGGGGAGGGGAGTTTTTCCTTGTCCCTTAAGCACAGTGCATGCACCACAATGCCACCTACTGAATAAACACTTTATTACTGGGGAGAAGGGGGCAGGCAGTAAGAACACCCCACCATATACTTCATTCTCTCTCCCACTGATAGTACCAATGGTCTGAGACTCAAGCCAAAAACAGGAAATGGTTTCAGATTTTACAGAGCAGCTAGGCAATAGATGAAACATGTCCAGGTCACCCAGTAACATGGAAATGTTTCAGAAGCAGAAGGCAAGGATGAGCTCTATTTTCTGAGCCTACTGCCTGGCATGTGTGCATGGAGTATCATGCTCAGTGGACATGCTCTGCTGGGAGCCAAAGGACAACTCTACCTCTCACTGGGTCTGTGGCCTTGGGCAAGTCTCTCTACACTTTGAACCTCAGCTTTCTCTTGGCATTTTGGTAATGATCAAATGAGATAAAGGACCCAGGCAGCTTAGTTCTGTGTCCAAGAAGCAGGAAGAACCTAAAACCTAAGCCTCATTTACCTTGGTGGGTCTATCATTCCATTCATCAAACATACTGAGGATTTACCACATCCCCAGTCCTGGGTGAGGCAGTATAGGCAGAAAGCAGAAACAGTCTCTGTGCTGAAGATCAAATACATGCATTGACAATTCAAGGCTTAAACCTCCCTGGCAAAAGTACCATTATTTTTTAAATGATTGTAAGAAAAGGATCAATGCATGATCAAAAAAAATCGGTAAATAATGTTGGAATTCTCAGCAGTATAGGTAAATAGGGAAGATATTTGGGGCCAACAGTCCCTGAGAACCTGACCTCCACTCTCAAAACAACCAATCTGACCCTATAATTGATTGAAAACAGATTTCTCTCCAAGCCCCTTCCAGGTTGCCCTTCTGTTCCCAGCTTTTGGTGCTGCCAAGAAAATACCCTTCCAGCCATGCCTCAGAAAACCAGCCTGAGCCCTGATCCTGATGTAGTCTCTAGTGTCCAGGCCTCCCCAGGATCCCTGTCCCCATCAGAGCTCACCTGCAGTCAGAGTGCAGGCTCCCTGGGCTCCTGCCCATGCTCTCTCTCCCTGGCTTTCACTTTCCCTCTCCCCTCTCCAGGAACTGAAGTTTCTTTAAACAGACAAGTAATTACTAGTGTGTTATCCACACTCGACTCTGTTGGTACAACACTCGCTGATGTACAGTAGCAGGGAGCTTGTCAATGGGACATATTTAAGCTGATTGCCACTGGAGATAAGTGATGTCTCTGAATGGATGCACTTTTGTTAAACTTTTGAAGGAAGAGGGGATGGGAAAGTTTTATTTTTTTGCTTAAAAAAAAAAGCCTTTCTGAGAATGGCTACACCTCCCCTGAGATTCTCATTTCAGATTAGGCTATCAGATGTGCAGTGCAATTGGAGGCTTCTGTGTCAGTTGGAGCCTCTGTTTGATATTCAAGCCTTTCACAAGATTGTTCCTGAATGGCTGGTGCTGGTTTGCTCACCGGCTCTGTGTCCTTGAGGACAGCTCTATTAAATGCAAGTCTCTCTCCCTCCTCTCCACTCCTTTCCCTTCCTTTTTCTCTTGCTCTCTAGGCCTCTGCTTTTGTTACAGCCCTCTTTTCTTTCTACCTTCCCTTTTCTCCAGCTGGTTTCATCCTTCCCTCTTTCCCCTTTTCTCCCACCTCTTCCCCTGTTGCCATTCTGTTTCCATTGTCTTTCTGCCCTTTTTATGCTGAGTCTCCTTGTCTTTCCCCAACATCTGGGATCTCAGCTCCTGCCTGTCAGCACCCAGGGGAAAGCCAGGCCTGGGGAGGCTGATCTGGTTCCAGTATTGTGACTGTTGTCTTTGTAGAGCATGGAGGCTTGACAAAATCAGGACTGCTGTTAGCTCTTCCAGAGCTCAGTCTGAGGAAGGAGATGGGTGCAGGACAGGGAGGCACTCAGGAGGTGCTGGTGGTGGTGCTCCAGGGGAAAAGGGGGAATTTAGGAAGGATGCATCTGAATCAGGGACAGTGAAAGGAGAGCTGGAAGACAAAATGCAGTTGGTGACAACTACCTGACTGGAGGCAATAAAGAGGGAAAATTCATTAGTTACAGATTAAGCTGTTCTCTAGCCAGTTACCACTGTTTAGATACAAAGATGCCAAAGAAAAAGCACAGTGCCAATCTCTTAAAGGGGCTACTTGCTGGCATCTAATATCTAGATAAGTGGCAGTGGGAGATAGGTGATGACCTCTTTGCTGTGGGTTCTCTAGCCAGTGAATGGAGAAGCATCTTTACAAACACATTCCACCTCATAGGGAGTAGGGAGAAATTCAATTAGGTTTGAATGAGAAAGGTAACTTGAATGTCAATTAATTGTCTAATTGAAGGTAATGGAGACCTGGGGGCACCCTACCAGGTTGATTCCCACACCCAAATCCAGAGATTTTTCCCAGGGATTAAAGACACAGTTTAATTACACATTTCTATTAGATTAGGCACCAATTGCATTCAACATTCTGAGTTAATTACATAGTTAATTACACAGCCAATAACTTCCCTTGCCTAATGACCCTGCTGGATGCAGCCTTGTGCTGCAGAGGAGGATCCTGTTCCTGTAATGGCAGCTCTGGGAGCCAAAGGTGGTGGGAACATCATTGGCAAGGGGGCATGTGAATACTAATAGGGAATTATTCTAATTGTCCCTTGTTCTGGATGAACAGTAAATTATTCTAATAACATTTACCATTGTATTCATTCATTATCTAAGGGTAATTAGGAATGAAGGCCTTCCAGAGGCCTCCCCTGTGGCACAAACAAGGCTGTGCTAACCAGCTGCCTTCATTTTGGATGCCAGGCATCTCCAGGGTGACTTCCTCTTCTTCTTGGTCTCCTTGGTACACTCTGGGACTCCTCTTGTTTGATTATAGACAAAGCTATGACATAGATTTCAGTTTCCCTATGTTATCTTCTTAAGGTGGAAGAGCTTTGCAGGCTCAGAGGAGGGTGGTTCAGTGATTTGCCCAAAGACACAGAGCAAGAAAGTGGTGGTGATGCTAACTGGAGTCCAAGGCCCACTCTTGTCCCTCCCTCCACACCACAGGGCCTCTCAACTCAAAATACTTGTTTCTGGCTCTTAATTCTAGAGTGAGTGTGGTTTGTTTTGGGTATAGGCTAACATGGAATTCAACACATCCAGGTGTCTGCCTGGTGGAACAACTAGCAAAAGTGAAATATTAACCATTTCTGAGGCTTGCAGTAACCATAGTTATGCTGGATCACAGGTGAGTGGGCTAAGATGTGAGGAGAGCTTGTGTGGAAGCAGACATTGAAGCAGGTCTGGATCGCCCAAATAGCAACATTCCTAGTGAGAATGACAATGGCCTTTCCATTGTTTAAGTAAAGCGGGTGTCTGATCCACATGGGCCACCATCTGTGGGACTGCGAATTATTTGAGGAAGGGAGTTGTCAGGCTAAGGGCAGAGAGAGGAGAGGCAAGCCTGTCTCACTGCCTTACAGGGAAGCTTTCCTGGAGGAAGTAGAATATCATCAGATACAAAGTGATATAGGCCAGACCAGCCTGAGTGACTGACAAAGACAAGCATATTAATGATTGTTATAGACTGAATGTGTCCTCCACCCGAAATTCATATGCTGAAGCCCTAACCCCAAGTGTGGTTGTATTTGGAGTAAGGAAATAATTAAGGTTAAATGAGATTATAAAGGTAGAACCCTGATCTGATAGGATTAGTGTCCTTATAAGAAGAGACACCAGAGAGCTCCCTTTCTCTCTCTCTCAACCATGTACACTCAGAGGAAAAGACCACGTGAAGACTTAGCTAGAAAGTAACTGCCTGAAAAAAAGAAAGAAAGAAGGAAAGAAAGAAGAAAGAAAGAAAGAAGACAAAGAAAATAACTACAAATCAGGAAAACAGGCTTAACCAAAAACTGACTTCCAGCCTCCAAAACCATGAGAAAATAAATTCCTGTTGTTTAAGCCATACAGTCTGGTAGTTTGTTATAGCAGCAGGAGCTGACTAACACAATGATAAAAAAAAAAAAAAAAAAAAAAAAAAAAAAACAACTCTGATTTCCAAACAGCTCATTCCCTTCCATGACCACCCCCTTCCCTCAACACACATTTTTTTATGCATTATGCATTTTTGTATGGCATTTTCTTTGCCTGGATTATCCAGCTCTGCTTGATTGTCAAAATGTATCTCTCATTCAAAACTCTTTTATAAAAACTGTCCCAATATCATCTCTTCCCCGGTTTCTTTCTTATTTATGCATAATCTTACATTTATCATGATCTACTTAAATGCTTTGTTTACATGCCTGCTACCCCCACTGGAGGGTAAGACACATGAGGACATCAGCTTTGTTTTCTCTATCTGTGTATGCTAAGGGTCTAACAGAGCCCCAGCCTGTAGACAGTACTGGTCTTAGTCTTTTTAACAGTGTATCACATAGACTAGGTGAATTGTGAACAAAAGAAATTTAGTTTTCACAGTTCTGGAAGCTAGGAAAGTCCAAGACACTAGCAGATTCAGTCTGGTGAGAGTCTGTTTCCTGGTTGGCAGGGGACATCTTCCTGCTGTGTCTTCACATGGTAGAAGGGGAAGGGAGTTCTCTTGGGCCTCTGTTATAAAGATATTAATCCTATTCGTTAGGGTTTTGCCCTTGTGACTCAATCACCTCCTGTATTAATATTTTTTTGAAAAATTTATTTTCTATATATTACAATGTTTTGACATCTTAAAAAACATTTCTGACTTTTGGGCTAACCAATTTTTTAGAGATAGCAAAGGATTTGACTGGGAGCATGCCCTTGACATGCAAACAACTAATCCAGAATCATACTTTCTTTATTTGGCCTGAGCATCCCAGGAGGTAATATTCCTCTGCTTTAATCATCCCAGGGTCAGGTGCCAGGCAACTAGTAACCACCCTTATAGCCTAAAACCCATCAAAACTGATCAAACTAACCAATCTTAAGATGCTTACTTCCCACGAAAACCCAATAAAGAGAGTGGTCTAAAGCTTCCCCTTGTTTCTGCTTCTGCTTCCTGACTCCTGTGGCCCTACATGGTGAGTCTGACTCTTGTTTCTAGGGGAACTGTGTGTAACATTAAACATTTCTTTCAACAGCATTGACTTCTCAGTTTTGTCAGTCCATTGCCCTTATAAATTAAGACCTGGAAAGAAAACACTTTCCAAAGTCCCCACCCTCAAATACATCAGGTTGATTGTTTCAACATATGAATTGGCAGAGACAAAATTATTGAGTCTATGACAGTACTTTTGCAAACTGAAATTGGACATTCACACGGCAGACTTGAATAGTCTGGCTTTTCCTGTTTTGACTGTTCTGACCACCATAACAACTCCTGAACATACCTCTGGATAGGGCTTTGATGGCCAAAACACATTTGCTGTTCTGTAATCTTTGCTCAGTCACCAAGGGAGTCTTTGTAGAGAGTTGGTTGAAAAGAGAGAAGGGGGATATCTTGTGTGAGAATGTCTTCACCACTCTGTCTCCCCATCTAGGCCTCCTACCTCACTCCATGGCCCCCATACACTTTCCAGCATCCTGGGTAACCAGGCCTTTTATCTGCATCTTCTCACATTTCCTCCCCACTAAAGTCTGTCCACTGAGTACGTTCTGACCTGAGAATTTTATCCTCAAGCTTTCCTATCAAAACCTTTTAAATGCCCCATTAGAACAAAGGATCTTATTTTCCAGTACAGAGAATCTAACAGTTTCAATTAAGATTTAGTATTAATAGTTAACAAAATTTCAGAACACTCAATACACTATTTGCATTTGACCAAAGGTTCCTTTAATTTCTAAACTCCCTGGCTCTCAACTGGGGTGGTACCATCTCTGGGGGCATAGAGAAATGGGTTGGAAGTTCCTGGTTGACATAATGGCTAGACAAGTTACTGTCTTTTAGTGGGCTGAGATCAAGGTTTTTAAATGTTTTACATTGCAAAGAGTAGTCCTGCACAATGAATTGTCACACCACAAATGCCAATCACACCCCTGTTTAAAAACACTGCACCAGAAGATGGGTTGCCAAATAACTTCTTGCAACAGTGTTCTGAAATGGAGTGGGGAGGTTCTCCTTTTGGATACAGAAAGACTTTTTGGGAAGTGGCTGCTTGTCCTGTGTATACCCAAACATGCTCCTTCCTGACTTCCCCTAGACTGTACTTTCCTTCCTTATAAGCATAGTAGGAGAATATTACCAGGATCCTGAGTAACACCAAGGTCCTCTCTCCACTGAGATGTTCTGTCCAAGTAGATGTAGGATAGGGACAAGGGACTCGATGAGCTCATACTCCTGTAATGCCACATAGTCTTTGGAAAGCTCCTTCTCACATAACACTATTTGTGGCCTAAACAGTGTTCTTGCAGGGAGGGCAGTCTCTTGTCAGGGTAACAGTGGGTAGGTGATCACTATTGCTGGATACAGCCCAAGGGTCCCCTTCAGATCAGTCATAGATGTGCTAATGGCTCCTTTGACTAAAGGGGGCACACAGCAGCTGTGAGATGACTCTTCCTCAGGGATCCCTCAGTCATTCAGGACATAATTCTTCTAGACAGTTTTGCATTGCACAGGGAAATCACACAGAGCTACTCCCAACAAAAATTTTAAGTATGCATACTCAAGTGATCAGGCAGATGGAGGTAGCTGGCTATACCATCTCTGTTCCTGGGGCCCTTCCTAAGAGAAGAAGTGTGGCCTTCAAACCCTCTCCTCTGCAATCTTACATTCTTAAGGGATGATTAGACAGCAGAACAGAATACAGGTTCCTCAGGTTTCTTGGTTTCAAGCAAGTGAAACTGACACTAGCCAGGAAAGTAATTTTTTTTCACAGGATATTGGGAATCTGATTTGTCAGGAATGCATTGATAACCATGTTAAGAAAATAACCTGGAATGAAAGGAAATTGAGCAGCCATACCATAGCCAAAACCAGGCCACAAATCCAGACCTCTACTGCCATTGCCACCCAGTGGATGTTACAGGTTACTCCTGCCACACTGGACACTGGATGTATCATGGTCTCCATTGCCATGCCACCCCTGGGGAGACCACTTCCAAGGCAGTCCCTTTCCTGTCCTTGTTCTTTGTGCAGCAGCTCATAAAAGGAAGTCTGGGATGGCTGCGTGTGATTTGCCAACTGTGGGTCTAACACCATGTCCTATTTCAATCCATTTCAAGGAAGGCTAAAAAAGTGCCTAGTCTTTTTAGCTCTGGTAGGAGAAGATGGATTCTGCTTCCTTCCATGTTTGATACACATAGGAAACACATTCAGATATTAGATAGCCAAATACGGGTAACTATCTACTGCCCTCCCACCAAAAACCATAATGCAAGAGGACTACAGAGATTTCCAGCACAAGAAATGCAAAGTGGTATTGATAATCAAGACAGGAAGAGGTGAGGAAGAGGTGGAATACTAAATTCTTGGCCCTGACACTGAGACAATTGAAAAAATTGAGTTTTTCTTATCCTCCACTCATAAGATCAAAAAAGATCTAAATGAACTAAAATCACTTGCTTACAGTGGCATTGCTACTTGAGGCAAGCAGGAACTAGAATCTACCACTCATCACCTTGCTCAGTGCTCAGTTTTCCAGGTGTCCTGCCAATTTCATAGGGAAGTCTTGCGAGCCCTAGGAATTGAGCATCCTTAGCCAAAGGGCACAGACATCTCCCCTGACATGTGTTGCTTTAATCCAAGTCTCCTCAAGCTCAATCCCATATGAGCTAATAAAAACAGATCAGCCTGGAGAGAAGGCTATAATCTAGGAGGGGTAAGCAGTTGCATTTCTGTTGGTTTGGATATAGGCAAAATGGGCAAATGTAATGTGTATGAATGTGGTGAATTGAATCGTCTCTAATTCTTCACCCCTCCCTGCATCCATGCCCTCATCATGGCCTCATTAAGGACCTTACATATTTCTATTTGATCTCTTGTGCCTCTGCTGTCACCATGAGAACATCACTAAATAGCAAATTGGCTCAAGGAGAATGGCAGACACATGTAACAGAACCCAGCCTTGATCAGCCAATTCCCAGGAAAATTGCATAAGTGGAAACAAAAATAAATCATTGCTGTTGTGAGCCACTGAATTTTAGGAGACAATTGACCAACATAATAAATGTTAGTTTCTTTTTTACCACCTGATTTGTAGTTTAGCAGTATGAAAGATCCAGCTGCATGAAAATCAACCCCCTTCCAATGTGTGTGCATGCACATACACCCACACATATTTGTACACATACATATGTACACATTCATGCATGCACAGAACAGCTAGGAGAACCTTGTAGACCTTATTCTGTCTAGAGTTGGTACAGTTAATTGAATGCCAGATATCACTTCATGATTGACTTTACAAACCTGTCTTCCACCCTCAACACTTCTAACACCTCTCTTGCTCACTTGGTTGACCATGGGCCCTCGACCTATAAGTGTTCAGCCATGGGAAGAAGGGTGAGCAGTAGGGAGAGGTGTCTAGAACCATAATGTGACCAAAGGTCTTCTGTCATCTACAAGCCAAGGGCACTAAGGCTGGGTGGTGGCTAGTAAATGCCAATAACCCCACTCTTGGGGTTCTCAGTGCCTCCAGGAAGTGACCAGATAAAAGGGCTCCAGGGGATCAAGGAAAACATCAATATGGACATTTCAGTCACAGAGATTGGCACTGAATGAGGGGTGGGCTAGGGAGGGCTGTGAGTGTGGAAGGAGGAAGATGAGTGAGTGGCAGGTTGTGCTCCCAGCCAGAGGACAGACCCATGCCAAGGGAAATTATGAGGAAACAAATGAAGAAAGCAGTGTGGCATTTCAGCAGTGCATGTCCTCCAAAGCATGAGCTGAGAGGAGAGGCTGGCTGGTGAATTTTAATGTAACAGGGAGCTAACCTGCACTAGCATCTCTGATCGATATGGTCTTGGGATGAACTGAGGGAAACAAGATGGCACCCCCATCCCAAGTATCCATAACCAAGCCCTGCCAGAGGTGAAATCTTACATTTTCTCAGTCTACCCTGCAAATGGGCTGAATGACTGGTAGGTAGGGACTGCATCACAGCCTGTGCTGAATGCTGTGGATCTTCATGGGCTGTGAGGCTCAGAGGATGAAATCTCAGGATCAGAGCACCTGATGGTTCAGTCTACCCTTATCTCTGGGAGCTCTGAACCATGAAGGGAATGGTAGGAACACATCCCAAGGAAACACGTTATCACCTAAAGACAACATATTGATCATGGATTCTGGGCAGCTGATTTCTCAATTCAGGATACAGTGAACATTTTGATAAATTCTTTTGCTGTGGGGAATATAGAGGTCCCAGGTTTATGAAAGCTGGCTTCAGAGGGAAGGCACCACACAGACTTCTGCCAGAGGAGGAAGGGGGGCAGAGCTCAAGCTGACCCTGGGACTCTGGTCTGGGATGTGGAAGACTCTTTTCCTGAGCAAACATCCTTATTTTACTCTGTTTCTTCTTATTATGCAGGCATATTGTAACTTATCATTGCATTTACATATAATATTTATTTTAACTAAACACCCTAAACATTAGTGGAGTCCCTCTCCACTTGATAAACATTCCAGTTGATATGAGAGATGCTTCTCATCGAAAATTAGGGAGTCAAGGATCAGCCACTCCCCGCTGCTATGTTTTCTCTATGGGCCACAAGTTTTCCCTGTAGCCCATGGGTTTTAGCAGAGGGATCAAAAAAAAAAAAAAAGCATCATTCGGTGGCCATTACTAGGACGAAGTACATCACTGGAGAGGCCCTGCAGGGTGTTGGGAGGGCCTTAGTTTCTCTACTCCCTCTCAGTACTAGAACCTGCTCATTTCACAGCCAAGAATTCTAAGGCCCAGAGAGGGAAAGTGATATGCCCAACACTGAACAGTTAGTGGGGTTGTAGCTCATGTCTACCTTCCAGTTTTATTTAATCTTTACCTGTCTACTTCCTCTGAATTGAAAGAAATGTTCCACATGCTCTTTCTTCAATGAAGCATTTATATGATTTGAATCTTGGCTCTGTCTTTTTGTGTGTGTGTGTGTGTCTGTGTCACCTTGAATGATATACTTAATCTCTCTGTGCCTCAGCTTTCTCATTGTTAAACTGGGCTTCTTATAGTCTACCTCAAAGAGTCAGATTACATAAGATAATGTATTATCCTGGGGCACCTGGGTGGCTCTGTTGGTTAAGCATCCGACTTCCGCTTATGTCATGATCTGACTGAAGAGTTCTAGCTCCATATTGGGCTCTCTGCTGTCAGTGCTGAGCTGGCTTCAGATCCTCTGTCCTCCTCTCTCTCTGCCTCTTGCCTGCTCAGTCCCTTCCTCTCTCTCTCTCAAAATAAATAAACTTTAAAAAAACATGACAATGTATTCTCCTTAGCACAGTATCTGACATCTACTAGATGAATTATTGAGTTTTAATTATATTCTAAGCAGTATTCTGAGTGTTTTGTATAAATATTTTCATGTAATCTTCATAACTACTCTTTGTGGTAGGATCTTTATCCTAATTTTTATAGATGAGAAATTTGAGGCATGGAAGAGTTAAGTAGGTTTTCTACAGTCATGTAACTGGTACTTGGAAATGCCAGAATTCATACCTAGGCTGTCTGAGGAAGCCCTTGGGCTCTATTAAGTTCCCTTTTACTGCCTACATACATATAGTCATGAGTGTCCTACGAAGAGGCAAGCCTAGGAGGGAGGGCCCTAAATAATTCTCCACATTGCTTCTTGATTCTTCTTTTTCTTCTTCTTCAAGAGGAAAAAAAAAACTATTATCTTTGGTTTTAATCCTTATAATCATCAATGAAAAGATTCATAGAATTAGAGAGAACAAGGACAATCCTTCAAGCCATCAAACACTATAATTAAGTTATTAAAGACCTTGGGTATGGTCATAACTCCATAGACTTCAGTTCTGAGCTGTCTTTTGTCTGGGAGTAATTTGCACCATTGAGTTGCAAAAACAAGCTGACAATGAGTGATATGGCAGCTAGCGAAATTAAGTCAACATCTGGGGTTGAACCTTACGGGATGTGGAGCAGATGAAATTTTGATGCACAGTGTTTAAAGATCAGCAAACTCAAACAAGAAAGTGGGCAGTGCAATTTCAGAACCCCAGCAGGTGATGGTATCCTTGTTCTAGGTCTAGGACAGAAATAACAGTAACTCATGTTGTTTTCCTAACTCCAGTTCTGGTGGCAGATTTTGCTAGCTTATCACACCAATTTCTGCTGGGTCTACATATGGCTTCAGCATTTTTGTATCTCCTTGGAGTTAGCCCTTGAAAAGAAATACATCTTGGGGGTAAGGGAAGCAGAATCCAATAGCAAAAGCATCACCAGATGCATGAGTTTAGGCAAGGCTGGGGACTTCAGGGCAGGCCTCCAGTCCTCATCAGGAGCTAAAAATAAGACCAGAGGTATATTTGGGATCAACATAATAGTAATAAGAAATTTTGTGAATGAAACAACTTATAAAAACAGGGCACAGACTTACTTAAACCATACTGATGTACTTAGACAACAAGTTTTGCCTTTAACACCACCCAGAAGATTGGGCTAACATACTTTATGTACACCTGCCCCTACCCTGGAAAGGGTCCATCCTAGAGCTGGTAGCACCAGACATTCCTGCTGTGAGCAGTCAGGCCAGGCAAGGAAGTAGAGTTGAGGCATGAGCTGAGATGACCATGCACAGAGCTCTAAGTCTATGCTCAGTCCAGTCATGGACCCAAGTCCCTGACAAAAAAGGTGTGAGGGCTTAGCCCTCAATTAGTGAAATGCCCTGCTATGAGAAAGGAAAGCAGTGGCCACTGAGTTTAGGTTGCTCTGAAAATTGGATAGACCTTTTCATACATATGTAAGAAGTGAAGTTCTTTTCAAGCTTGTGAAGGCTATTTATTTTGTGATTAAGAACATAAATTCAGTTTGATCCTGGTTCTGCCACTGACTAGATGGTAACTTGGACAGGTTACTTAACTTCTCTAAGCCTTAGTATTATCACTTATAAAATAAAGAATTCTAAGTCTATGTCTCAAGATGGTTGTGAACCTTAGATAAGATAATTATGCATACAAAATAAGTGTTCAATTATTTCTCTCAGTGAAAAGTTTACAGAGAAAAAGGTAATTGAGATAACAGTTGCACGTGGGTATTGAACGTTTAGTATATACTATATACCAAACATTGTTCTAAGGATCTTACATGTAATAACACATTTAATCCTCACAATGATTATGGAGATTGATTGCATTGATAAATCTTATTAATGGACTCCTGTATCCTCACAATATAACTTTTCTCCAAAAAATAGATTGTCTATTTGCCTATCTCTTGGGTTTTATGAGTTTCTTTGACCAGAATAATGTGGTTGAAGTGATGCTATGCTAATTCTAAGACTTCCACACATCTGTCTCTTGGAATCCTGCCATTGCTGTGTAAATAAGCCTAGACCATCTGGAATAAGCTTCTAGCCCAGTTTGTTCCAACTGAGGCTACCAGGCAAGCCTACTATTAGCTAACCCAAAACATTTGAGAAAAACTCATCCAAGATCAGCAGAACCACTTTCCTGACCCCATCTGAATTAATAAGACCAGATCTACCCCTGGACTTATGAGCAATCAGAAATACTTACATATTTTAAGCTGAGTTTTGAGGCAATTTGCTACACAAAGTCACTAATTCATGCAATAACTTTATGATGTAAAGTTGAGGAAAATGAGAAACAGTAAAGTTAAGCAACTTGCCCAAGTTCACACACCTAAGTGTTGAAACTAGGCCACAAACTCAGGCTACATAGCTGCAGAATCTGCTCACTAATCAGTGTTTTAGAGCAATCCTTTGGAGGTGCTATCCTCCTCTTTTGCTATGGAAATACATGAAAGAATTTCCTCATTCATAAATTATTGTTTAACTAAGTATGCAACCACATTCTCAGGCAGACACAGGGGTTGGGGGCAACTCATTAGTCCCTGCCATGGCCACCTTGACCAGTCATGAGACCAACAAGATCTCAGCCTGGCTGGATATTAGGTACTTTATATTTACTAGTCAGTAGGATTTAGAAGTAGAGTTTCACTGTCTTATACCTGAGGGCTAAAGACTTGCATTAGTTAGAAAAATCTTGGTATGTCAATGGTAACAAGTAAACATTCAAATCTCAATGGCTTAATCCAACAATGGTCTATTTTTACTTGATATCACATTGGATTGTGCCTTATGGTTACTAAAAATAGTAAGAATTTATATGTAAGGGCCAGGCCCAGGAATGCCTCTTATCAGTTTGCCCATTGGCCAGAAATAGACCCAACCTAACTTCAAAGAAACCAGGGAAATATAGTCTACCTATGTGTCCAGGAAGAAAAAATGGCATTATATACCTATAGCATTATCTGTACGAAAGTACCAAGAAGATACTATGTATTGATATTATAGATGCCCAGGATGCCTGCCTTCCTGGGTCTCTACTGCCCTGTGTCCAAGCTATACTCTTTGCTTGCTTCTCCCTTGATGCAGACTCTACATAGAGTCTCCCTCACTGAGCTACTAGGGTGCAAGTCAGAGTTAAATTATTGCTCCAACTGCCTTAATCACTGACCAGCCTCCCACACCTCATCCCAGTCCTCTGATATGGATCTTCCTCAAATGTTATGATTTCCCAGGGAATTGACTTGGTAAGACTGTGGACCCTCACCTTCCCCCACTTTAAATGCCAAAATAAATATAGAAAATGTTGCACAAAATTCCAGGGGGTTCCTTGCTCTCCTGAGAGCTACCAGGTAGTGATGTCTTGCTTGGGAGATTATCACTTAGCCCACCCTCCTCATCTTGTGCGTAAAGGATATAGAGCTCAAACTGGTTCATTAACTCATCCAAAGGCAGACCACTGGTGTCAGCAGCAGGGGTAATTGGAGGTGTATCCTAGGATTGAAGGACAGACATGTCTGGGCAAAGAAGTCCAAAACATTGGACTTCTGCATCACTCCACAGACCTAGAGTGTCACAAAACACCCCATGCAAAATTCTCTAAAAGAGTGCCTGTGAAAAAGTGTTTGTGTATGTACATGGCAAATGCTTCTATTATTCAAACTTGCATGGGGACTACTGACCCACTTTCCATGTCTTTTTTGAGGCTTGTTAACAACATTTCCTTCTTGAAGTTGTCATGAGAGTATGATCTGATTGCTGCTACCTAAATGTAAATGTGGGGAAGGGAGGAGACCGGCAGGGCCGAAAGAATGCAGAGGAGAGGCCAGGGCACACAGAAGGCCTCTCAACTGGAAAATTAGGCATTCAATCATGAACAATAGAGAATAACAAGGAGAAGGAGGTGACATCCCTGTTTCCCAGGAGAGACTCCCAATGTTCTCCTTCTTAAATCTCCTCTGTCCATCACCCACCCTCCCTCTCCAGGCACTAGACTCTCCATCCCTAGGGTCACCTGATGATATTTGGAACCAGGAACCAAGAAGAAACACTTGTCTGCCTTCTCCCTCTCAGGATCTCTCTGGTCTTCTCTTCCTCAGTGTGGCCTGAGTCAAGGACAACATGAGGACTCCCTTAACCAGGTTGGGGAAGGGAAGGCCCAGGATGTGGGAAAGGATCATTATTCCTAAAGGAAAATCAGGCTAAAGTGAGCAGCAGGGTAACCATAAACTAAAAAAAAAAAAAAAAAAAAGAACTGAGGAGAAAAGAGGTTAGAGGGCTAGATGAGTCCAAGGGTGGGCCACATGTTTGCCTTTGTGGTGATGGTGATATCCATAAGGACAAAACGCAATTGCATAGAGCTTCATGAGCTTCATGAATTGCATGAGCTTGCAAATGTGTTTTTTGAAACTTTTTTCCCATTTAGCTCTCATTCCATTTGATGGAAGATGAAACAATCTTAGAAATATTAAATGATTCATCCAAAATCAGAGTTTTAATGAGGCAAGTCTCAGACTCAGACTTCATACTTCCAAATCCTAGGTCTTCTGCATTACATGGTGTAGAAGGAGATGCATGTGTTATGCCGTACTATGTGACTGTAGGACTGTTTCACAAAGCTTCAGCTTGCAGTAGTACAGAACACCTCTCTTCAGCCAAACCAGGAAGCTCAGTCACCTCACACCCACTTGGCTTTGCTTCTGCCCAAGGCACAAATGAGTGATTCCTGGGCTCTTTCTGTCCTTTGATGATAAATTTTGATGTTTTGTTGAGTGTGTATGTGGAGGGTTGTGTGTGTGAGAGAGAGAGAGTTTGGTGTGTACAAACTCTCCCAGTGAGTGTGTGGGATAGAGAGAATGTTGTAAGAATGTAATGTACATTCACATTGTGTGAATGTGAATATGGTATGTATGAGTGTGCTGTGAGTGTACAATGTGTGTAAAAGTGTATATGTAAGTGTAGTGTTGTGTGGTGTGTGTATGAGAATAAGTGCATGAGTATGGTATATAACTGTCATACGTGTGAGTGTAGTGTGTGAATATGTGTGAGTGTAGTTGTGAATGTGCATGTGTGTGAGTGGTGTGTAAGTGTGGTATGTATGTGAGTGTGATATGAATATGTGTGTGGTGATATAAGTGTGTAAGTGTGTGATGGTATGAGTGTGTAAGTTTGATGTTAGTGTGTGAAAGTGTGGTATGAGTGTGCTGTGCAAGTGTGAGTGGATACAGGTGGTGTGAGTCTGTGTGAAAGTGGTGTGAGTGTGCTGGGTTTGAGTAGATACAGGTGGTGTGAGTGTATGGTATTATTGGTGTTAAGTGTGATGTGTGAGAGTGTGGTATGTGTGTGGTGTGGGGGGTGGTGAGTGTGTGTGAGTGTGTGTGGTATGTTTGGTGTTAAGTGCGGTGTGTGAGTGTGTGTGACTGTGTGTTGTTGGGACAACAGTGGGATCTGGCTCATGGCCCACATCAAACATGGCT
Source organism: Panthera leo (assembly GCF_018350215.1). NCBI lineage: Eukaryota > Metazoa > Chordata > Mammalia > Carnivora > Felidae > Panthera > Panthera leo. The sequence goes on from NC_056682.1 coordinate 36,937,924, forward strand.
GAGAGTGGAGCAGGGCAAAGATAAAGAGGGAAATTATTGCTGCTTCTCCTCCTACCCTGACTCAGATGGTAGAAATGTCAGTTCATTCCTAAGAGGCTAAAGAAACAAGGTGGGATCTGTAAGGACTTAATTACAGTTGCTCTCATCATTGCAGCATGAAAGCCCTAACAGTTTCCTCCAAAGCGTGGATTTTTCACTGGATGGTGGAGGAGGGCTGGAGGGATGGATTGGCAATAGCTCTCCACATGTGCTCTTGCCAAGGTGGAGAGCCTGTGCCAGCCCACTCTGTCATTTAGCATCTGGAGAGCTCTGCACAAACGTCAAACACTTTGTCATCCTCTGATTAGACTCCAGCTCTTGCAATTCCAGGAGTGAGGTCAGTTCCATTTCAGAGATGGGATAAAGAAAGGTAAAGAGTGAATGACTTGGAAAACATCAGCTCGACAGTTGTAATGTTTTAAACCACTTCTTGCATATCAACTTTATACTGTGGACCAAACAACTGACTCAAATGTCCTAGATGATGTGTGTTGGTGAATGTGTGTTATATCAGGCGGTGGTATGCTGACAGACAACCCTTAAATCTCAGTGGCTTCAAACAACAAAGATATACCTGGTTAGTTAGTTAGTTAGTTAATCACTTTTCTTATCCATTGCAGTTTGTCTAAAAGTTGTGCTCTCTGTTATCCTCACTTTAGGACCTAAACATTCCAATATTTGAAATATTTCTGACACTGTGGCCAGCTTGGAGCTTGGAAATCACATATTGGCTAGCATTTCCACCTAGAATTTTCACAGGTCCCTTTTGTGTACATGCCATTGGCCACACCTAACTTCAAGGATCCAGGGAAATGAAATCTTACAATACTCCCAGAGGGAGAATTGAAGGTATCTGTGACAGGTGCTAATAACTACCAAAGGAGAGGGTATCTGTGGGCTATAGAATCATAGACTATTAGAGATAGAGGAGCAAAACAAACAAACAAACAAACAAACAAACAAAAAAACACACCAAAAGATACTTCTTAATTTACAAAATACCAAGGCTTAGAAAGGAAATAATCTACCCAAACTTATACTGTTCTATCGTGTTGCTCACTTGCTTAAAACCTTACAGTAGTTCTCCATCCATGTTAGGATAGAGAACCAATCCTTCACATGGCCCATAGTAGCTCAACAGCATTGGGCCTTGCCTGTCTCTTCAGACTTACCACTGACTGTATTTCTTCTCACTCTCTACTTGACACAAGGGCTTCCTTTGATTCCTCATAAGTGCCATGCTCCTCAACCTCAGGACCTTTGTTTTCCCCATTCCCTCCATGTAGACCAACCTCATCCTCTTATAGTCTCTTTTCTCTTCCTTCTCATCTCAGTCCAAATGTCACTGCCTCAAGGAAACCTTCCCAAACCCCCAGGTTCAAGCAGGCTCCCTCTCAGGCCTATGTACTTTTCCTCCAAAGCTCTTATCAAAGTTAATATTTTTGTATTTGGATATGATACTAATGTCCTTCTTCTTCACTAACAAATATGTAACATGTATGAGGGCAGGAATGTGGCTATTTCTGTTTGCTCACCTTTGTGTAACAAGATCATTTATTCTGATCCTATATCTCAAATATATATGCATGTACTTAAGTACCATGGGTTAAGTACATGTCACACTTCTATTTAAGTGAGGATTCACACAGCAAGGATAAGTAGAAATAATATGGCTGTGAGCTGACAGAAGGCAGGGCAAATGCCTTATTCACCAACTCAGCATCCCCAACACTTACCTGTGTCTGGTACCGTGTAGGAGCTCATTAAATGTGTGTTTGCTGTTACCATTGAAATTCCAGAAATAAAAACCACGAGTTAGGGTTTCACTGAGAGTGTATTGAGGTGTATAAAGCATTCTCTTTACACACACCATGGGGCAATAGCCAAGTATTAGGCAGGCATATGCCTAGTGCTTGGTCAATGGAACTGAGTTATTGGTGCCTAATATCTACCCAGCCAGCCCGTAATGCCCACCCCTGTATTCCTTTGGGTTAAAATCTGATGGATTGCAAGTAAATTAGTGAGTATATTGCTGGTGCTTAGTTGATTTGAATAACCATTAACACTTTGGATTGCCATTAATTTTTTATTACCCATTATCACCTTGCTGTGAATTACTAATCACAGACCGGGACCCTGAAATACAGGAATAGGAAGGACAGCTGTAGAGCAGGAGGATGGATCTACTTCACAGATCCTTTCTGAATTTTGGACTGACTACTGCCTTCAACTCTGTCATTAGACTCCAGTATCTGTTTGCAAGTCTAGGATATCAAATCACTGGACATTTCTATTCTTGACTTAATTTCATAGTCCTATAGATCTGCTTGGCTTCCCATCCCAAGATAGCCAAAATCCCATATTTATCATTGTATTGTGGAATTGGGATTGGCATTAGGGGAGTTTTAGTGTTCTTAGTTAATTATATTCTGGGAAGGCATGAAGGAAAATGTAAATTTGCTTCTGAAAGTTTTTTACCCTGAGTGAAAGCTCAAGGGTGAGATCTATGGTTTTTGTTTTGTTGTATTAGGACTTTTGTTTTTAAGGTGTAGTTACACACAGTCAAGTGCATAGATCTTAAATATACAGTTCCATGAATTTTGAACCAATACCCTAATCCAGATGTAGAAATTACCATCACCCTAAAAATTCCCATGTTTCCCTTTCTAGTCTATCTCCAAGACGCCACAATTACTCTAATTTTAGTATTTCGATAGACTAGTTGTGCTTGTTTTTAAACTTCTTATAAATGATATCATACATAGGTGTTGTTTGTGGCTGACTTCTTTCATTCAATATGAAGCTTAAAGATTTATTTATGTTGTAGTATGTATTATTAGTCCATTTTTAATAGCTGGGTCATATTCTATTGTATGGGAATATTACAGTTTAATTATGCGCTCACCTGTTATGGACATTGGGTGATTTCTAAACTTTATTTATTATGAATAACACTTAAAAATAAATTTTCTTATGCAAACTTTTTATGTTGTTGGGAAGGAAAAAAATTTATCCTGCAAGATTCTTCTGACTGGTCTAAGAATTAAATGGACATGAAGTAGACTAACAGGAGAAGAATAAATTTAATTTATATGTACAGGAGCTCATAGAAATATGAGTCTCACAGAAGTAACAAAGCAGGAAGCTTTTGTACCTTTACAACAAAAAAATAGCAAATTTGTGAGGAACTGACAAGATTAGTGAAGTTTGGATTTGGGGTAGTAAATTGAAGAAGTAACAAGGTTTATTTATACAACCCTCTTGGCCCTGAATTCCCTATCTCTTGTGATAAGTATGTCTCTACCTTCTGATACAGGGAGGATATCTTTCACATGGAAAATTTATTTTCTGCTTTCAGGAGAACAAAGGAGGGTCAGAGTTTCTTTTGGAACTGGAGTTTCTTAAGTAACTTTAATTCAAAATACTCAATATGCCAAAGTGGCATAGTTTGGGCAGCTTGACCCAAACACCATCAATGTGTATATGTTTTTTAAAATTTATTTTTGGTAAATACCTAGGAGTAGAATCACAATAAATTCCTAAATAGTTTTTCCACAGTGACTGTATCATTTTACACATGCATCTGCAATGTGCTGCCCAGAATCTTCTTCAACATTAGAAACTATTAATTTTAGCCATGTTAGCAAGTGTCCAATGAAATCTCATTTTGCCTTTAATTTAATTTCACTACTAAAAATGTTGGTCATCTTTTCATGTATTTATTGACTAATGGCGTAATCTTTCCTGAATGTTTTCCCATATCTTTTATCTATTTTTGTTTATTTTTTGTCTTTTTATTATTTATTTACAGGAGTCTTTATATATATATTGGATAAAATGGCTATATATTACATTTTTTTCTTCTTGTCTGTGGCTTTTTCATTTTTAAATTGTCTATTTTGATGAGATAAAGTTTTTTTAATTTGATAAAATTGCTTATTGTTTCATTTTTCTCTTATGGTTAGAGATTTTTATCATTATATCCAAGAAATCTTCATTTACCACCAAGTTCAAAAGTCTCCTATGCTTTTGTCCAAGGGTCCTACATATATACATAACAAATATGTATAATACATATTATATATATATTTACTTTTGCAGCTACATCTATAATCCATCTCACATTTTTTTTTGTATGATGTGAGATATAGGTCAAATTCATTTTTTTTCCTTTTATTTTACAGATATCAAGTTAACTTAGTACGATTTTAATAAATTTTTTTTCTTTCCCCATTAAATTGCATTACCACTTTTATTTAATATTATGTAATCTCATGGGTTTATTTCCATTTTCCCAATTAACTTGCCTACACATATGTCAACACCATGACACACCACCAGGTCATGATTATTGTAGATTACCAGTCATCCTTAAAATTAGATAGTGTTTGTTCCCCAGTTATAGTCTTTTCCATGAGTGTTTTGGCCACCACTTTGCACTTCTATATACATTTTAGTATCAGATTATTTGTTTCTACAAAAAATGCTTGATTAAACTTTTCTTGGTGCTGCATTTAATTTACAGATCAATTTGGAACAAATTGACATTTTTTTATCATATGTTCTAACTCATGAGTATGATAATCTGTCCATTTATTTGTCTTATTTAATTTATCTCAGCAATATTTTGCTGTTTTCCTTATAGAGGATTTTTACATTTTTGTTATATTCTTTTTCAGGAGTTCTATATTTTGGATGCTATTATGAATGATATTGGATTTTAAATTTAAATTTTTTCCATTGCTGGTTGCTAGTATAGAAAAACACAATTAATACTTATATATTGATCTTTTATTCTGGAATCTTTCTAAATTCACTTATCAGATCTAGTAGTTTTTATTTTTGTATTATTTTGTTTGGATATTATTTTGGATTTTCTATATACACAATTATTATCACCTACAAATAAACACTTTACTTCTTTAATGGCTTTTATGCCTTTTCTTTCTTGCCTACTTACATTGGGTAGAACCTCCAGTGTGATATTGAATAAAAGCGGGAAGAAGGAACATATCCATGCCTTGTTTCTGATTCTGCTTCTGAATGTTTTTAATATTTCTCCATTAAAAATTATGAAAGTTATAGGTTTGTCGTACATCCTCTTTATTAGATTGAGGAAGTTACCTTTTACTTATTTATTTCTCATGAATTAGCACTTTATATGCTTCTTTGATATCTTGAAATGATCTTAGGAGCTTCCTCCTTTATTTCATAAAAATGTGATTAAATACACTGATTGATTTTCAAATCTTGAAAACACCTTATGTTCTTGGGATAAATCTCACTTTATCATGGTACATTACACATTTTATGTATTGCTGTATTAGATTTGCTAGTGATTATTAGGAATTTTGCTTTTGAAGAAAGCTAGAATATGTCACCCCAAAATATGTCTCCTTGACATAAAAATTACTTTGAATTTAAGACAATTAAGAAGCAGTAAATGTAGAAAAAGCCCTCCGTTTTCTGCCTAAAGACAGAATATAAATTTGCTTTTTACTGGAGACAGACTCTTATCAGCTCAGAGATAGCACCAGAAGAATCTGCAAACAACCATTACTCCATTATTCCCCCCTGCCATTTATTTTACCTTCCCACAGTTTGCTGCCCTTGGAGGCTTAAAACTGCTTTCCTTTGTCCTGTCATTTCTCCATAATTTATTGTTTTTTTGTTGAAGATGCTATATAACCCAGAGTTCTCAGATGTTGCTTTGAGTAACTTTTCATTTAGGTTTCTCCCACATAATGAGCACTGAACACATTAATAAACTATTTTTCTCTTGTTAATCTGTCATTTTGTTACAGAGTCCCAGATGAAAATCTAAGATGGGTAAAGGTAAATCTTTGCCTCCCCTACACTTTCATCTATATTTATGAGTTACATTGGTTTTAATTTAATTTAATTTAATTTTACTTTTTGTAAGGCCCTCATCAGGTTTGATATTAGGGGTATGCTGACCTCATAAAATGAATTGAGAAATGTTTCCTCTTTTTTCTATTGTGAAAGGGTTTGTATAATATAGATTTTTCCTTGTGAACATTTAATCGAATTTCACAGAAGAGACAACTGGACCTGAAGTTTTCATTGTGGGGAAATTTTAAATTATGAATTCAACTTTTCTAATAAATATAGGGCTCTTGAGGCCAGTTTACCTATTTTTTTGTTTTTCTGTCAGTTTTGATAAACTGTATTTTTTTAAATGTTTATTTATTTCTGAGACAGAGAGAGGCAGAGCATGAGTGGGGGAGGGGCAGAGAGAGATGGAGACACAGAATCCAAGCAGGCTGCAGGCTCTGGGTTGTCAGCACAGAGCCTGATGCAGGGCTGAACTCACAAACTGTGAGCTCATGACCTGAGTTGAAGTCGGTTGCTGAACCAACTGAGCCACCCAGGCGCTCCTTGGTAAACTGTATTTTTTTTTAATAATTTATTTTTTATTTATTTTTTAAATTTTTTTCAATTTATGAAATTTATTGTCAAATTGGTTTCCATACAACACCCAGTGCTCATCCCAAAAGGTGCCCTCCTCAATACCCATCACCCACCCTCCTCTCCCTCCCACCCCCCATCAACCCTCAGTTTGTTCTCAGTTTTTAAGAGTCTCTCATGCTTTGGCTCTCTCCCACTCTAACCTCTTTTTTTTTTCCTTCCCCTCCCCCATGGGTTTCTGTTAAGTTTCTCAGAATCCACCTAAGAATGAAAACATATGGTATCTGTCTTTCTCTGTATGGCTTATTTCACTTAGCATAACAATCTCCAGTTCCATCCACGTTGCTACAAAGGGCCATATTTCATTCTTTCTCATTGCCACGTAGTACTCCATTGTGTATATAAACCACAGTTTCTTTATCCATTCATCAGTTGATGGACATTTAGGCTCTTTCCATAATTTGGCTATTGTTGAGAGTGCTGCTATAAACATTGGGGTACAAGTGCCCCTATGCATCAGCACTCCTGTATCCCTTGGGTAAATTCCTAGCCGTGCTACTGCTGGCTCATAGGGTAGGTCTATTTTTAATTTTTTGAGGAACCTCCACACTGTTTTCCAGAGTGGCTGCACCAATTTGCATTCCCACCAACAGTGCAAGAGGGTTCCCGTTTCTCCACATCCTTGCCAGCATCTATAGTCTCCTGATTTGTTCATTTTAGCCACTTTGACTGATGTGAAGTGATATCTGAGTGTGGTTTTGATTTGTATTTCCCTGATGAGGAGCGACGTTGAGCATCTTTTCATTTGCCTGTTGGCCATCTGGATGTCTTCTTTAAAGAAGTGTCTATTCATGTTTTCTGCCCATTTCTTCACTGGGTTATTTGTTTTTCGGGTGTGGAGTTTGGTGAGCTCTGTATAGATTTTGAATACTAGACCTTTGTCTGATATGTCATTTGCAAATATCTTTTCCCATTCCGTTGGTTGCCTTTTAGTTTTGTTGGTTGTTTCCTTTGCTGTGCAGAAGCTTTTTATCTCCATAAGGTCCCAGTAGTTCATTTTTGCTTTTAATTCCTTTGTCTTTGGGGATGTGTCGAGTAAGAGATTGCTACGGCTGAGGTCAGAGAGGTCTTTTCCTGCTTTCTCCTCTAGTGTTTTGATGGTTTCCTGTCTCACATTCAGGTCCTTTATCCATTTTGAGTTTATTTTTGTGAATGGTGTGAGAAAGTGGTCTAGTTTCAATCTTCTGCATGTTGCTGTCCAGTTCTCCCAGCACCATTTGTTAAAGAGACTGTCCTTTTTCCATTGGATGTTCTTTCCTGCTTTGTCAAAGATGGGTTGGCCATACGTTTGTGGGTCTAGTTCTGGGGTTTCTATTCTATTCCATTGGTCTATGTGTCCATTTTTGTGCCAATACCATGCTGTCTTGATGATGACAGCTTTGTAGTAGAGGCTAAAGTCTGGGATTGTGATGCCTCCTGCTTTGGTCTTCTTCTTCAAAATTACTTTGGCTATTCGGGGCCTTTTGTGGTTCCATATGAATTTTAGGATTGCTTGTTCTAGTTTTGAGAAGAATGCTGGTGCAATTTTGATTGGGATTGCATTGATTGTGCAGATAGCTTTGGGTAGTATTGATATTTTGACATATTTATTCTTCCAATCCATGTGCATGGAATGTTTTCCCATTTCTTTATATCTTCTTCAATTACCTTCATAAGCTTTCTATAGTTTTCAACATACAGATCTTTTACATCTTTGGTTAGATTTCTTCCTAGGTATTTTATGCTTCTTGGTGCAATTGTGAATGGGATCAATTTCTTTATTTGTCTTCCTGTTACTTCCTTGTTAGTGTATAAGAATGCAACTGATTTCTGTACATTGATTTTGTATCCTGCAACTTGGCTGAATTCATGTATCAGTTCTAGCAGACTTTTGGTGGAGTCTATCAATTTTCTATGTATAATATCATGTCATCTGCAAAAAATGAAAGCTTGACTTCATCTTTGCCAATTTTGATGCCTTTGATTTCCTTTTGTTGTCTGATTGCTGATGCTAGAACTTCCAACACTATGTTAAACAACAGCGGTGAGTGTGGACATCCCTGTCGTGTTCCTGATCTCAGGGAAAAAGCTCTCAGTTTTTCCCCATTGAGGATGATGTTAGCTGTGGGCTTTTCATAAATGTTTTTTTGATGTTTTGTTTGTTTTGTTTGTTTTGTGGGCTTTTATGATGTTTAAGTATGTTCCTTCTATCCCGACTTTCTCAAGGGTTTTTATTAAGAAAGGTGCTGAATTTTGTCAAAGGGCTTTTCTGCATTGATTGACAGGATCATATGGTTCTTATCTTTTCTTTTATTAATGTGATGTATCACGTTGATTGATTTGCGAATGTTGAACCAGCCCTGTATCTCAGGAATGAATCCCACTTGAGCATGGTGAATAATTCTTTTTATATGCTGTTGAATTCGATTTGCTAGTATCTTATTGAGAATTTTTGTATCCATATTCATCAGGTATATTGGCCTGTAGTTCCCTTTTTTTACTGGGTCTCTGGTTTAGGAATCAAAGTAATTCTGGCTTCATAGAATGAGTCTGGAAGTTTTCCTTCCCTTTCTATTTCTTGGAATAGCTTGAGAAGGATAGGTATTATCTCTGCTTTAAGTGTCTGGTAGAACTCCCCAGGGAAGCCATCTGGTCCTGGACTCTTATTTGTTGGGAGATTTTTGATAACTGATTCAATTTCTTTGCTGGTTATGGGTCTGTCCAAACTTTCTATTTCCTCCTGATTGAGTTTTGGAAGAGTGTGGGTGTCTAGGAATTTGTCCATTTCTTCCAGGTTGTCCAGTTTGTTGGCATATAATTTTTCATAGTATTCCCTGATAATTGCTTTTACTTCTGAGGGATTGGTTGTAATAATTCCATTTTTATTAACGATTTTATCTATTTGGGTCATCTCCCTTTTCTTTTTGAGAAGCCTGGCTAGAAGTTTATCAATTTTGTATATTTTTTCAAAAAACCAACTCTTGGTTTCGTTGATCTGCTCTACAGTTTTTTTAGATTCTATATTGTTTATTTCTGCTCTGATCTTTATGATTTCTCTTCTTCTGCTGGGTTTAGGCTGCCTTTGCTGTTCTGCTTCTATTTCCTTTAGGTGTGCTGTCAGATTTTGTATTTGGGATTTTTCTTGTTTCTTGAGATAGGCCTGGATTGCAATGTATTTTCCTCTCAGGACTGCCTTCGCTGCATCCCAAAGCATTTGGATTGTTGTATTTTCATTTTCATTTGTGTCCATATATTATTTTAATTTCTTCTCTAATTGCCTGGTTGACCCACTCATTCTTTAGTAGGGTGTTCTTTAACCTCCATGCTTTTGGAGGTTCTCCAGACTTTTTCCTCATAGCATTGTGGTCTGAAAGTATGCATGGTATGATTTCAATTTTTGTATACTTATGAAGGGCTGTTTTGTGACCCAGTATGTGACCTATCTTGGAGACTGTTCCATGTGCACTCGAGAAGAAAGTATATTCTGTTGCTTTGGGATGCAGAGTTCTAAATATATCTGTCAAGTCCATCTGATCCAATGTATCATTCAGGGCCCTTGTTTCTTTATTGACCGTGTGTCTAGATGATCTATCCGTTTCTGTAAGTGGAGTGTTAAAGTCCCCTGCAATTACCACATTCTTATCAATAAGGTTGCTTATGTTTATGAGTAATTGTTTTATATATTTGGGGGCTCCCGTATTCGGCACATAGACATTTATAATTGTTAGCTCTTCCTGATGGATAGACCCTGTAATTATTATATAATGCCCTTCTTCATCTCTTGTTACAGCCTTTAATTTAAAGTCTAGTTTGTCTGATATAAGTATGGCTACTCCAGCTTTGTTTTGACTTCCAGTGGCATGATAAATAGTTCTCCATACCCTCACTCTCAATCTGAAGGTGTCCTCAGGTCTAAAATGAGTCTCTTGTAGACAGCAAATAGATGGGTCTTGTTTTTTTATCCATTCTGATACCCTATGTCTTTTGGTTGGCACAGTTAGTCCATTTACATTCAGTGTTATTATAGAAAGGTATGGATTTAGAGTCATTGTGATGTCTGTATGTTTTATGCTTGTAGCGATGTCTCTGGTACTCTTCTCACAGCATCCCCCTTAGGATCTCTTGTAGGGCTGGTTTAGTGGTGACAAATTCCTTCAGTTTTTGTTTGGGAAGATCTTTATCTCTCCTTCTATTCTAAATGACAGACTTGCTGGATAAAGGATTCTCAGCTGCATATTTTTTCTGTTCATCACATTGAAGATCTCCTGCCAATCCTTTCTGGCCTGCCAAGTTTCAGAAGAGAGATCAGTCACCAGTCTTATAGGTCTCCCTTTATATTTTAGGGCACGTTTATCCCTTGCTGCTTTCAGAATTTTCTCTTTATCCTTGTATTTTGCCAGTTTCACTATGATATGTCGTGCAGAAGATCGATTCAAGTTACATCTGAAGGGAGTTCTCTGTGCCTCTTGGATTTCAATGCCTTTTTCCTTCCCCAGTTCAGGAAAGTTCTCAGCTATTATTTCTTCAAGTATACCTTCAGCACCTTTCCTTCTCTCTTCCTCCTCTGGAATACCAATGATGCGTATATTATTTCTCTTTAGTGCATCACTTAGTTCTCTAATTTTCCCCTCATACTCCTGGATTTTTTTATCTCTCTTTTTCTCAGCTTCTTCTTTTTCCATAATTTTATCTTCTAGTTCACGTATTCTCTCCTCTCCCTCTTCAATCCGAGCCGTGGTCATTTCCATTTTATTTTGCAGCTCGTTTATAGAATTTTTTAGCTCCTCCTGACTATTCCTTAGTCCCTTGATCTCTGTAGCAATAGATTCTCTGCTGTCCTCTATACTGTTTTCAAGCCCAGCGATTAACTTTATGACTATTATTCTAAATTCACTTTCTGTTATATTGTTTAAATCCTTTTTGATCAGTTCGTTATCTGTTGTTATTTCTTGGTTATTCTGTTGAGGGGAATCCTTCCGTTTTGTCATTTTGGATAGTCCCTGGAGTGGAGCGGACCTGCAGAACTGATGTCTGCCCCCAGCCCACTGCAGGAGCCACAGTCAGACTGGTGTGTACCTTCTCTTCCCCTCTCCTAGGGGAAGGATTCACTGTGGGGTGGTGTGACCCGTCTGGGCTACTTGAACACTGCCAGGCTTGTGGTGCTGGGGATCTGGTGTATTAGTTGGGGTGGATAGGCAAGGTGCATGGGGGTGGGAGGGGCAGGCTTAGCTCCCTTCTCCTTTGGTGATCTGCTTCGGTAGGGGCCCTGTGGCAGCAGGAGGGAGTCAGACCTGCCCCCGCAGGGATGGATCCGCAGAAGCACAGTGCTCGGTGTTTGTGAGGTGCAAGCAAGTTTCCTGGCTGGAACTGGTTCCCTTTGGTATTTTGGCTGGGAGATGGGTGTGGGAGATGGTGCTGGTGAGCACCTTTGTTCCCTCACCAAACTGATCTCTGTCGTTCCAGGGCTCAGCAACTCTCCTGTTGTCCTCCAGCCTTCCGGCTCTCCGAGCAGAGCTGTTAACTTATAACCTTCCAGATGTTAAGTCCTGCTTGCTGTCAGAACACACTCCCTCCAGCCCCTCTGCTTTTGCCAGCCAGACTTGGGGGCTCTGCTTGGCCAGTGGGCCGCCCCTCTGCCCCATCTCCCTCCCGCCAGTCTGTGTAGCGCGCACCGCCTTGCCACCCTTCCTACCCTCTTCCGTGGGCCTCTTGTCTGTGCTTGGCTCCAGTGACTCCATTCCGCTAGTCTTCTGGAGGTTTTCTGGGTTATTTAGGCAGGTGTAGGTGAAATCTAAGTGACCAGCAGGACGCGGTGAGCCCAGCATCCTCCTATGCCGCCATCTTTCTGATTGAAAAATATTTTGGTAAACTGTGTTTTTAAAGAAGCTTTTCTATTTCTTCTTTGTTGTCAAGTTTTTTTTGTTTTTTGTTTTGTTTGTTTTTTGTTTTTTTTTTAGAATATGGTTATACATAATTTCACCTTATTGTATTTTGCATATCCATCTGTAGTTTCTCTTCTGAAATTCTCTTTTCAAAATGCTGATTTTGTTGTTGTTTTCTTTCTTTTCTTTTCCCTTTTATTCCCTAGATATGTTTTCTTAGGGATTTTAAATTTTCTTAATCTTACTCACAGATCTTATTTTTGGACTTCCTGTTTTTTCTTCTGTGAAATAGTCTAAGTACTATTTCATTCATTTCCAGTCTTTATAATTTATGTTAATCTTTATAGTTTCCTTTGTTTTATATATTTGGGGTTATTTGCTCTTCTTTTCTGATTTATTAAGATGAAAACTTATATGAGTAATTTTAGACTTTTGTCATTTTCTAGTACAAACATTTTAAGGTATAAATTTACATCTTAGCAATACTTTAACTTAACCCTACATTATTAACATATTGTGTTTTTATTATTGTTTAGTTCAAATATCTTCTAATTTTCTGTGTATTAGTTTGCTATTGCTGCTGTAACAAATTACCACATATTTAGTGGCTTAAGACAATACAGATTTATTATCTGTATCTTACAGTTCTGGACATCAGAAGTCCAAACTTAGTTTCACTGGGCTAAAATCAAGGTAGTGGCAGTGAGCACTCATTCTGAAAACTTTAGGGAATAATTAATTTCCTTACCTTTTCCTGACCTAATTTTCTGACCTACATTCCTTGACTTGTGGCCTCTTCCTCCATGTTCAAAGCCAACAGTATACCGTCTTCTCTCCGTTATGATTTTAGCTTCTTTACTTACATTTCTTCTATACTCTGATCACCCTATCTCTTAAAAGAACCCATGCAATTACATTGGGCCTATTTATGTAATTTAGTATAATCTTCTACTGCCTGATACTTAATCACATCTGCAGCATCCTTTTTACCATTTAATGAAGTATATTTACACATTTTAGGAATTAGAACACTGACATCTTTGGGAGGTCATTATTCAGTCCATTATACCATATGATTCCTTTCTCTAGGAGTTCAAAATATTTTCTAATTTCCCCTGTGGCTTTATTAAATTATATTGCTAAACTTTCAAGTGGATTATATGGATATCTTATTTGCTGATTAAAAAATATATATTTATTTGTTGTGAGAGAGAGAGACAGAGAGAGAGTGAGGGGGGAGGGGCAGAGAGAGAGGAAAAGAGAGGGAATCCCAAGCAGGCTCAGCACTGTCAGTGCAGAGCCTGACATGGGGCTCAAACACACCAAATGTGAGATCTTGACCTGAGCCAAAACCAACAGTCTGACACTTAACTGACTGAGCCACCCAAGTGCTCCATTTGCTGATTTTTAATGTAAATGTTTTGATCAGAAAATATATTCACTGTGATTTGACCAAATGTATTGAGACTTGTTTTATGCCCCCAGCATATGGTATATCTTGGTGAATATTCCTTGTGCATTTGAAAAGAATGTGAATTCTACAATTGTTGAGTGTAATGTTCTATAAATCAAGTAAAGTTAGTTGACAGTATTGTTCAAATTTCCTCTATCCTTACTGATTTTTTTTTCTTTATTTTCACAGTTTCTAAAGGAGTGTTCAATGTCTTCAACTAAGATTGTGGACTATTTCTACATTTAGTTCTCTTGTTTATTCTTTGTTAATTTTTTGAAGCTTTGTTATTAAGTGCATAAACATTTAGGATCACTAAGTCTTCTTGACTAATTGGCTTTTTCACCACTATGTAATGTCCCTCTTTATCCTTGGTAAAGCCCTCTGTTTTGAAGACAACAGTGACAACATTGCATAACAAATTTCTTATGTTTAGTGTTTTCACAGTATGCCTTCTCCCCAACTCCTCCCATCCTCATTACTTTGCTTTTGGCCTAGTTCTACCTTCATGTTTAGAGTATATTTATTTGTTAACAGCATAAAGTTGGGCATTTAAAAAAATAAATCTGATAACTTCTGCCTTTTAATGGAAGTATTTGGTCCATTTACACTTAATTTACAGTTGATATTATATTGAATACATATAGTGTAAGCAACTTGCAGCAGTATACTTTCTATATTTATATCCTTTACTTTGGGATTTTGTTAAATATTTTACCACTACATGTTATGTAGTGCAGAATGTAATGCTGTTGTTTTTGCTTTGGAAGTCAAATATCTTTCAAGAACAAGGAAAAGTTAAAAACAAAGAAGCCCTTATGCTTTCCCCAATACTTACCATTTCTGGAACTCTTCAATTCTTTCTATAAATACACAACTAATACCATTACTTTTCTCATAATAGTAACTAGGCAAAAATGTCTAGAATAACTAGTAACTAATTCTTGCAGCTTTTGTTTATCTTAAAATGTCTTTATCTTGCTTTTATTTTCAAAGGATACTTTCACTGGATATAGACTCTGGTTGATTTTTATATCTGTCTTAGCATATTTAAGATGGCATTTCTGTATGTTTGTGTGAGCATGTGTGCTTTCTGGTGAGCAGTCCTGAAGTTAATATGACTGCTTTTATGATTTTGGTTTTGACTTCAAGTAGTTTGACAACGACCTGCCTTATTGTAGTTTTTCTTGTATTTTTTTCTGTTGTTTTTTGGTTTTTTTGTGTTTTTTTTTTTGTTTTTTTGTTTGTTTTACCTAGTTCACTGAGCTTCTTGAATATATGCATTGATATCTTCTGAACTGGAGAGTTGTTATTAATTTTTCAAAATTGCCTTCTTTTCAAGTGTCTCTCTTTCCTTTTCTTCTTAGACTCTATACATATTAGACCTTTTGATTATGTCCTATACTTCTTTAATGCTTTGTTCTTTATTCTCCATTATATATTTTTTTCTTTTTGTGCTTTGCTTTGTATATATCCTATTGGCTGTGCTTGACTTCACTAATCTTGTCTTCTGATATGGCTAATTGTATTAAAAACTCATCTAATAAGTTCTTTATTTCAGATACTATATTTTGTAATACTAGAATGTCTATTTGATTTATCTTCTAGATTCTAATAGTTGTTCAAATAATTTTATATTTTCATCCACTCTGTCCACTTTTTTGTCTATTTTGTTTAATATGGTAATCATAGTTATTGTGAAAACCTTAACTGCTAACTCCAATATTTAGATTATTAGAGGTCTGCTTCTACTAGTATTTCATGCTCTGATTTTAATTTTTTTCCCTGCTTCTTTTCATTGTGAGTAATTTTTTTTATTATATAACAGATTTGTTGATAAAACATTTTAGAAACTCTAGATTTGGTTATGTTAGTTTTGAAAGGAATAAAGACATTTAAAGTTTAAAAGTAGATGTTTTAAATGAGCTGATTGTAATTCTAAACATCAAGAAATATTAGATTTAGAAAATTTGAGATAAAGACAGCCTCAGTGAGGGAATTGTTAGATATTCTATTCAAAGCTTAATTTTCAATCTATTATATTTTACTCCTTCAGTGTCTACTACATTAACAAGTTGGGCTGATGTCAAACCCATTATGTGTAACAAAGTAGCTCTATCCTGCTCAGGAAAACTTACTTTTACGTATGTAAGCACACTACTTTTCTGAGTTGAGGTTCAGCAATGGATTTGGGGAGAATAAAATGAGTACAGTGGTCTTTAAAATTAGGGTCTGAGGCATGAAACCATAAAACTTCTAAAAGAAAATATAAGCAATAAATTCCTGGATACTTGCCTTAGCAATATTTTTTTGGATATGTCTCCCCAGGCAAGGGAAGCAACAGGAAAAATAAACAACTGGGACTACATCCAACTAAAATCTTCTGCACAGAAAAGGAAACCATCAACAAAACAAAAAGGCAACCTAATAAATGGGAGAAGATATTTGTAAATGATACATCTTATTACTGGTTAACCTCCAAAATATATAAAGAACTCATACAACTCAACACCAAAAAACAGATAACCTAATTTTTTTAAGGGCATAGGATCTGAATAGACATTTTTCCAAAGAAGACATGCAGGTGGCCAGCCAATACACACATGAAAAAATGCTCAATATCACTATCAGGGAAATGTAAATAAAAACCACAATGAGATATCACTTCACACGAATCAGAATGGCTAATATCAAAAAGACAAGAAATAAGTGTTGGTAAATATGTAGAGAAAGGGAACCCCTGTGCACTGTTGGTAGGAATGTAAATTGGTGCAGTCACTATGGAAAACAGCATAAAGAAATCTTCAAAAAATTAACAATAGTATTACCATATCACCCAGGAATTCCACTTCTGGGTATTTACCAGAAGAAAAATTAAAAAAAAAAAACACACACACACAAAAAACACACCACTAATTCAAAAAATATATATAAACACCCTATGTTTTATTGCAGTATTATATACAGTGGCCAGGATATGGAAGCAGCCCTAGTGTCCACTGGTACATGAATGGATAAAGAAGATGTGGCCTACATACACAATAGAATATTGCTCAGCCAAAACTGAGAATGACATCTTGCCATTTGTGATGATATGGATGAAACTAGATGGTATTATGGTAAGTATCTAGTATAATACCATTATACTCAATGGTATTATGTCTCACTTATGAAATAAGTCATACCATATGATTTCACATATATGAAGAATCTAAAAAAAATGAAACAAATAAACAAAGGAACAAACAAAACAGAAACAAACTCATAAATACAGAAAACAAACTGGAGATTGCCAAAGAGTAGGGGGGTGGGTAACTAGCAAAGTAGGTACAGGGGATTAAGAGGTACAAACTCCAGTTATAAAACAAATAAGTCATGGGGATGAAAAGCACAGCATGGGAAATATAGTAAAAAATATTATAATAACTTTGCATGATAACAGGTAGTAAACACACCTATCATGGTAAACATTTTGTAATGTATACAATTGTTGAATCACTATGTTGTATACCTAAAAACAATATATATGTCAACTATACTTCACTTTAAAAATAATAAATAAATAAATAAATAAATAAATAAATAAATGTATATCATGTTCTGGGGGGTCTCAGATAGCACTTGGTTTAGGTGTAGGAGCCCAGCTTATCTGTCTCACTCACTTTAGAATGATAGAATGAGGACTGCTTTAGTAGTTATAGAGTGAATTTGTTTTTATTACACTTAAAGCTTCTTAAAACTTAAAGGCTTAAAATAACAGCCTTTTATTTAGTGCATGATTTTACAAACAACCAATTTGGGCTAGGCTCAAGTGAATAGCTATTTCTGTCTTAGCTAACCTCATTAATAAGTATGGATTGGGTGGATGCTGGCTAATATAGGGTAGCTTCAGATGGAACAGCTCCCTGTGGTCTTCCCAGCAGGCTAGCCTTAGCTTCTTCACGTGGTGGCTGAAAACAGTTCTGGGAGAGAGCAGAATTGTCCATGGTATCTTGAGGCCTATGCTTAGAATGGAAATATTTTCACTTCCACTGCATTGTATTAGTGAAAACAAGTCACAGGAAAAGCTCAGATTCAAAGATAAGGAAAATAGATTCAACTATTTGTGGAAGGAACTATAAAGTCACATTGAAAAAGCTATAAATATGGGAGGAGGGATTAACAATTATGGTCATCTTCTTGAATGCAACACATGGAAAGCTAGGATATATTTCTGAGAGTTTGAAGTTAGCAAAAGTTGAAGATTTTGATTTTGATCTTCTTACCTCCACGAGGATTAAAATCATTCACCTCTTTTCAAGCTTCTTGGAGAGCTGGCAGTGTCATGGAAAGAGCATGGGCTTTGGAATCAGACAGACCTGAGTTACTGGCTATGTCACAATGTGAAAAGTACACAAACTCTCTGAAGTTCATCACATGTGAAATTTGGATAATCAATATCTGCCTCAAATGATCATTGCGAGAATTAGCCAATACTACTACCTGTTTGACATATAGTAATCACTGACTCATGGTAATGAATATTATTCATTCTGAGTCTAGCTTTGCCTCAGCTGTGAAAGTTTCACCGACTCTGTTGTATCCACATAGGTGGCCGTCTCCCTTGAATGCCTATTAGTTATAGCACTGCAGAGCCAAAGGGGACCTAGGCCCTCTTATTCCAGATTTCCATCTAGAAGTAAGGAAACTGGAGCCAATTTAGAATTTCTTTAGTGTCTTATCACATAGCCTGGGTTAAAACAATTGATGTTTTTTATTCGTCACCTATAAAGTTTGATATTGTTAACTTAGTTAACATAACCTTGTTTTTTCCTGTGGCCTATTAGCCTCTTGAGAGTAGTACTCCTCCACAATTTTCCAAGTATGTGTTTCATACCTACCAGAGTGGCTTACACAGAGCAAGCACTTGGTGAAGTGAGGTTGTGTGTCTGTGTTTGAAGAGTAAAGGATAGCAGTGTCTTCCAACTTATCTGGAAGGGTCAGCAGGGTAAAAGTTATCTATACATGGGCTGGTGTAAAAAAGCTGAAACTAGGAAAATTTTAAGATACAATGTAAATATCATTCATCTATTATGTCTCCTAACCAGATCTTGAGATTATAAGTCAGGGAGAAATAAATAGAGACCTATATAATACTAATCATGGTTCTTTATTCAAATTTATAAACCTTTCTGTGACTCCATAGTGTAAAATCTTCTTATTTCTCCTCTAAATTCACTCTCTATAATTTCCATCATGCCCAGGAGGCTGACTTTTATGAACTTCTGTCTTATTAGAGTGCTCAACCCTCCTGGTTTGACCAGGACAATTCAGGTTTTAACACTGAATGTCCTTTACTCCAGGAAGCTTCTCAGTTTATGGCAGAATGGGATGGTTAGCCACACTATCTTTTGCCCTTTAGCTTTCCATTGGGTTTGACCAATAGGAGGTACCAGCAGGAAATCAGATTGAGAGAACAGATGAAAATCAAGATATTTGTTTCTGAGCTCCTTTGTGCTGAGTCTCTGCTAATTGGCCGACTTCCCTACCCCTTACCAAAGCCATGGTTTCTATTAACCTTCTAACAGCAACCCTTCCAAGGTTCTGCTCCTTCAGATGCAGGAGTAGAAATGCATCCTTCAAATTGCTAGAACACATCCAGATCTTTGTAAATATTCATTTATTAAATTCCTCTCAAATCTGTGAAGAATGTCACTCATTTCCTGATGAGGCCTGACTGACACTGGCCCTGGCTCCTGAGAACGATGCTTGATGCTGTGATAGAAAGGTGTAGAACATAATCTCTGCTTACAATTTAGTGGGAAAGAATAATCTGTGATAAAGTCATTGAAAAACAATAGAACAACATCTGAGCCTCAGTTTTTTCAGCTGTGAAATGAAGGGAATGAACTCAAAACATGCTTTCAAGGATTCCACAAAGCCAGAAAACATGTTCTGTCAATATTTTTTTATTAATCTCACTATCTTTATCACTAACTGAATTTTATTAAAAACAAACAAGATTTCTAAGGTAGTTTCTTGTTCCAACCCAATAAGACTGCTGACATCTTATTAAAATACTAGATTAAATGTAATGTTCAGGGATAGCCAGGGAGAGAAGTGAGCAGGGTTGAATTGAGATTGTTGTGGAAGGTGTGAAGGAAAAGATGGACACAAGCTAAGCTTTAAGGATGGGCAGTTTGGATTTGAGGGAAGCCAGAGACATGAAAGCATCCAGCTTAAATCAAGACTATGAATTAAAATAAGAACTTCAAGGAAGCCCAGTGGGTGATTGAGAAGCAATGACAAGACCAACATGACTTATTTGGGATGAAATCCAGTGGAACTAGATCTCAGAAGCCACTAATGCCAGGGTGATCTGAAAGGCATAGTTGTCCTGTTGTTCTGGGTCAGGAAGGAAAAGCAAATCATTCTGAGGGTCTAAGATATGACCATAATCTCCTTCTTAGATGGAATTTTATTTCACTTTGTGTGTGGCAGAGTTCACATAAGAAGAATGCCTGAGGTCACACCACACATGTTCATTGTAAGCAGAGCAGATGCTGTGAAAGACTGGGCTTCCAGCCAGGTGCACTGTTTTGTATCAGATTCAGTCTGGAAAGCCAGCATTTGGAGGGGGACCTCCACCCACATTGGTCTGATGTTTCTTGGGTCAATGACATTCAAAGGGCCCAGATCTACTGTGTAGTAAGAGCTTTCACACCTCTGCCTGTTTCCTAGAAGACATTCCCAAAGCAGGGAAGTTCCCTTGATCAAGCTATTTGGTGACTGTTTACCAATTTGTACAATTAACATAACTTTTAGTTGTAAATATAAACCAGTCCAGGGAAACACATGATTAAATAGCAATGTGCAGAGGGTTTTAAAAGGGTTGTCAGTGAGGGGTTAACTTCGGCCCTCACACCACACAAAATGCATTAACAGTGGTGCAAGACAAAGCGCGAAGCCTGCTGAGTGGTGGAGCTCCCAGAATGCAGCAGGAAGCCAGCACTGTGGAGTTATTCCCAGGTGACACCGTTTGAATGTCATTTAAAGTTCACTTTCATTATTTTAATTGTCACTGTAAAAATTTCCCATTCAGGACTGATTATGTTCTAAGAGAAATCAGAACTTAAATTCCAATCAATCATAATTGAACGTGTTGTTGCAAGTGGCATATAAAGCTGTGCCTCGGATATGATTAAGACAAGTATTAGTTACTTGTGAAAAGCTGCAGGGAGATTTAAGAGCAAGTGGGATTAATTCTGAATAATTTACATGGCCAAAGCCATCAGACAAGGAAGAAATATGTTATACGTGTCCCTGCATGCCAGGGAAGAGTGGGGCTGTTGCTTCAAGTTCAGGTGTGAATTGACAGAAACATGTGGAGATTCAGGAGGCATCCTGATTTGCACTGGGTGTTGGGGCCCTGGCAGCAGGTGTGGGACTTGGTCCTGGATCTTCCTGTTACTGGCTGAATATATTGGGGAAGGCACTTAACTTCTTTGAATCTCAGTTTCTCCTTCTGGGAAACTTCTGCCTTAGAAATTCAAGGACAATTTATGGTTTAAATAATATAATATAACAGCCCTTTGTAAACCCTGAAGTGTTCCTTAAGTGCTAATTTAAATGGTTATAAAATGTAGCTTCATGCAGGTGATGGAACTCAGGTCCAGGGGTGGCTGGACTAAACAATATCAGAGTGGGAAAAAGACGGCACAAGTGTGGCCATTAGGTGAGCCAGCCCAACACTGGTCTCGTTAAGAGGGGTCCTCAGGTGCCAGGATCAGAGACCCAGCAGAAGGGGTTCTTTATTCTTCCTGTCCATGTCCCTTCTTCCCTGCCTCTTCTCAGATCCAGCTTGGTGCACGGGGCCACCAAGCCTGAGGGGCCATCCTTACTTGGATCCTGGGACCTTGTTCCTTTCACTGCACAGAACCAGGAATAGTTACCCTGTTACAAGAACTGGCACAAAACTCAGTCCTCAGTCTACTGAGTGGAGGGGAAGTTTAACTACAGGCTTTGGAGTTAAGCAGATAAATTTGTTAAATTTTAATCTCTGAGGCCTAATCTCCACATCTGGAAAATAGGGATTACAACTTTCTTATGGGGCTGTAAAGAGGATGAACACAATACCTGACAAACTGTAGGCTGTCAAAAATGGTAGTTATCATTGCTACTTCAAACCCACTGTGGCATCATTACAACTTTGGGATTTGAGCAAAGAGGGCTTGGAAAGGGAAGCCAAGCCAGAGACCAAAACCCCTGGTTCCTGGTTCCAGGTTTCTGACTGATGACCTGACCACAAACCTGAAGTCCCTTGAATATGAACTCCTAGATGTGTATGAGGAGAATAACAACCTCCTAGTAGCCCAGACTTTTCTGTGGCTCCCCTCCTGGAAGGACACAGGACAGAGCTGGAAGTGACCGCTTTATGTATAATGCTTCCCTGCCTGGGAGGCCACAAAAGCCTTTGGTTAGGGAACCTCCCAGAAAAAGGAGGAGCCCCAAGTCATTTCTCCCCCCAACCCTACATACAAACCAATTTTCTTGGAAAGAGAAGTCAGGGGAATATGGCAGGAACCTAATAAAGGTCTCTGAAAACAGTGTTTCTCCATTTGAAAAATAAACTATGTCTTTAAATGCATTAACTCTGTGGGGAAATAAATGTAATAAACCAAATTCAATCCCTGCCAACATTTGTTTTCTTATCTATGTAAAATCAATATACTTGTTGCAATTATGTCTTTCAATAAATCCTCCCAAAGTCTTATTTTCTCATAAGATTTGCTGCCGTACTCAGATTCATTGTGTTCATTTTCCATCTAGAGAAATTGTTTCTTGCATTTCCAGGCCATCCAGTTTCTGTGGAGGATGCTGTACCCCACCTGCTTTCGCTGTCTCTCTTCTGCAAGGGTTGTTTAGGTGACAATTACTTTGATTTGATTGTGGTGCTGGGCTGGGATTTGCACTCATGGGAACAGACCTCTTTGGTGTAGGAGGGAATTTCCTGCCCAACACTGGCCTCTGCTTGCTCCTTCCTTTGCATGGTCCCAGGAAGACAGCTGAGGGCACTCAGCCATGTCCCTGCTCAGAGGTGAGCACATGGCCATTTTATTGGGAAATGGGTTGCACAACTGTCATGGACTCTTCAAGTAGAAACATTTGTTTTATTTTTTACTGGACATGTATGTACTCTTGGGTCTCCTGTCTCTGCCAAGCTTGGAGAAGATGGATCACAGCATGCTAGAACCAAAAGAAGCTTAGAGAACACTATTAAACCTGCTGCATGCCCCTGTTGTGGAAATCTAATGTATGCCAGCACCTAACCCATGCCCTCACACAGTAGGGTCTCACCAAGAGGCAGCTTCTTTCCCTCTCACTGAAGAAGGCAGGACATTGAGTTTAAAGAGGGTAGTGACTTATCCCAGGTCATCAGCTCTGAACTTGAGTTTGCAACCCTCAACCCAACATTGGGAGCTGCGTTGCCTTGACCCTTAGCTGGATGGCATTTGTATCCTCCCCTACTTCTCCAGGTTGGATTTTAGGGCATACCTATAGCTCTCCTCTTAGTGTTTTACAATTCTCTTAGATCTTTTTTCAGGCTTCCTTCAGTTTCTCCACAGGTCTCTCCTTGTCTCGCAAATCCTGGTCTCCCACCCCACCCTTGCCCAGAGGACCTGCCCCAGTCAGAGAAGGGTCTGCACTGGCTCTTCACCTCACCTGCCCCTGCACACAGGGGCCACAGAACAAATTGGCTACTTGTTTCAATGACTCCACTGAGTGATTGCGAAGACGCATTGGAAGCACTTGAAAGGCTCTCTCTTACAAAATGCTGTTTGTTGTGACAAGACAGGAAAAGGCCATCAGCCTCAGAGAAGTTCTGGCAGTGGGGCACAGCTTGATGAGCTGAGGAGACAGAAGATGAATGAGCTGCTAGACACACTGAAGAGACTGTAGACTTTAACTTATTTATTAAGCTAAATTATTTACATTAAGGAGTCGGCTGCTCTGAGTAATTTATTTCAAGCTCCAAGTCCAAACACCATTTTGAACAGGAATGGTTGACCCTGGCAAAAAACAAAACAACACAAAACAAAACAAAACCCCCCAAACAGAAAGAACTTACTTAACCCTTTCCTATAGACCTCCCTTGTAAAAAAAAAAAAAAAAAAAAAAGGAGAGATTCTCAGAGAGAGGGGCTCTCAGGCAATATACTGTGCCATTCACCATAATGGAGACATTTCCCAGGGCTCAGGTTCCCCTAGTCCCCTCTGCTGATTGGTGAAGTCTGTGACTCTGGCTGTCCTGTTCTATTAGGCCACCAAGTTAATGAGGAACTGAGATGTGGTCAGAGGCCTCAGAAGAGTCAAGCCACATCTTCCAGAGGTGCAAGGAGCTAGATTCAATATTTATAAAACTTTGGACAGGATCCCTCCTCCCAAACAGGAATTTGGTAATTATCATAAGGGACATTTGCTATTCATCTCTTTTTAATTATTAACTAGCGGAAAAGGCCAGGTATGCATGGAAACCCAAATAGGGCCAACTAGCCAGGTCTTTCCCGTGTATATGGGGTGGAGGTGCAGGGCCAGAATTTGCTGAATGTCAAGATGGCAGCTGTCCCTTCTTCAAGACTCACCATAGATAGGGTGCCTGGGTGGCTCTGTTGGTTAAGTGTCTGACTTCCTCTCAGGTCATGATCTCACGGTCTGTGAGTTTGAGCCCCACATTGGGCTCTATGCTGACAGCTCAGAGCCTGGAGCCTGTTTCAGATTCTGTGTCTCCCTTTCTCTCTGCCCCTCCCCCACTCTCCCTCTGTCTGTCTCTCTCTCAAAAATAAATAAAGATTAAAAAAAATCTTTTAAAACTCACCATGGGCTCTGGGTTCACCTCCAGGAAGTTGGCTCAGTTTAGATGAAAAGCTCACCACCAGCCTCCACTTAGAATGTTGAAATGGTCATTTCACTAATGCTTGAATATCCTTTGAAGGTTTAATATCCTATTGAAAGGGAAAGGAAATATTTTCTTTGGAGCAAGAACTTTGTGTCATCCATCTTTTCTGGAAAAGTAGATGAAACATAAACATAAACATAAACATGATAGGGAAGGCCCTAAGGTCCCAGGCTTTGGAAGTGAACAGAACTGGGTTGAATTTTTGACTCTCTTCAGTAACTGAATGATTACAGACCTCCATTTCCACATTCATATAATGGGAATATCAAAATCTACCACATAGAGTTGTTTTTAGGAATACTGTATATAAGAGTTCTCATATGATCAGCAGTCAATATAATGGTAAAAATTACTATTGTTCAAGTTTACTCTCTTGGTTCCATATTCCCCATTTGTGGAAGCAAAGCCTTATGAACATTTGGCTGTCTTTATCATCTAGTGGGAGAAACAAAAAATACTTTTAAACTCCCAAAGTTCAGGAAGTCTTTCTATTTCTTTCATATACCTCCCAAGGACCTATCCAGAATAGCACCTGCTATCTCCCTGGTGTTCAATCAAAACTATGTTTGTCAGCAGCACAAAGATAATATACTGTCCAGAGGCACATGGTTTGGTGGAAAGGGCCCTGAACTTAGAATCAGAGGTCTTGGGTTTAAGTTCTATTTATATCACTTACTGACTGGTAAACTTAGGCTATTTAATCCACTCAGTTATCCACCTTACAATTCTGTGAGACCGATGGTATTATCTGAATTTTATAGATGAGGAAATTCAGGCTCAGTAAGCATTTGACTGCAAAACACAAAGTAATAGCTTTAGATTTTTGTTATTCTACTGTGAAGAGTATACCATCAGTCCAGAAAGGTGTGTAGTTTTCATGTGGTTTTCAGGTAATGGGAATGGATTTTCATTAAGTCCTTCCCATTCTCACTTCTTCTGAGAGGTAGAGCTTACCAGGCAGTACAAGTTCCTGTGTGGTCAGGTGAATGCAGTGAACTGACTTACAAGGTGAGCAAACCTACTGTTCAGGCCACCAGGCAGAGTCTGAAATAGAAGTGGATGGCACATTAAAAGAGCTGAAAGAGAGTTTTAAAATAAAAATTTTTTAATGTTTAATTATTTTTTAGAAAGCGAGAGAGAAACAGAGTGTGAGTAGGGGAGGAGTAGAGAGTGGGAGAGGGGCAGAGAGAGCAGGAAACACAGAATCTAAAGCAAGTTTCAGGATCTGAGCTGTCAGCACAGAACCTGATGCAGGGCTTGAACTCATTAGCCATGAGATATGACCTGAGCCAAAGTTGGCCACTTAACTGACTGAGCCATCCAGATGTCCCTGAAAGAGAGTTTAGTATAAAGACTTTCCACGAAGGTGTGGATTTAAGGAAACCTCTATAGATAGTACCTGGCTAGAGCAAACTATGGAGCTCTAATAACCACACTAAGACTGAAAGCATGTAAGGACGAAGTATTTCCTGGAACCTGGAGAATGCTGTGTGTCTGTATGACTTGAGACCTGTTGGGCAAGGATGAAGCTATCCACTAAAGCCCAAAGGAATGGAGGGAGCTGAGGGGAGTAAGCACATTTCCCCTTTCCCTCTTCCACTGTAGCTGAATTCACTCTCAAACAAGGGACCTACAAATGAAGGTCATATTCCAGGGCACAGAGCAGGTGGAGAAGAGAGGAAAGTGGACCAGGGGAGGCCAGCAGAAGGTGCTCTTCATTGCCTAAGTTAACTTGCTACACACACTATAGAAAGCTAAATAGGTTTCTTTAAATATTTATCAAAAGTTTCTAACATCCTATGTGTCTCTATGAATGGATCCGTTACTTCTCTGACAGTACCATTTCTTCTAAAACTAAGATACTGGAAATGAAGCTATCAAATTGGAGCCCTAGCAGAGAAATTCTGATGGCCTCTTCTTTGGTGCTCAAGTCATTCAAATCATCAATTGTTCCAACAACTCATCTCTGGGCTCTTTTCCTGGGGACTTGGTCTGGGTTAATACAATCTCAAGACAGTTGGTCAATTCAGTGGGGTGAGAAACCTCAGCAGCAATCTATCAATATTCAAAAGCCAATTGATTCAAGTTTCACTCTTCAATAATTTTCCTGGGGCACAGTACACTGTCAGTTACTGCTCATGCCTGCACTTCATTCCTGGGTACTCATGCCAGCTATCCCGCAGATGGTCATCTCCCTAAGTCTGGTTAGGGTCAGTCCTAATCTAATTTCTGAAGCTGCAATGCAATGAGAGCCTTTTCTGGACCCACTGGTGGGGGTAGGATTAAATTATGCATTTAATTCTTGGGGCAGTGAGTCTCTGCCTTATCCTGTAAGTTTTCTTGCTTGACAGTGAGATATACAACCCTTGGAAACTAGTTTGTCCAAGACACACAATTTTGTTTTTATTCTCCCTCTTCACATACTTACTGTGTTATCCCAGTCTCTGGAAAAAAATTTCTACCTTTATCTTTATTCATTCATGCATGCATTAACTCAGTCATTCATTTATTCAGTACTTATAAGAACCTATTCTGTCAGTCATATTGCTTGGTGGTCTTGATTCTAACCTCTAGAAATGGAATCCAGAATAGACCCCACCTACTCATCAGTCTTGTTGCCATTAACGAAAGTTTCTTGAAAGCTGACTATCAGTCTTCCAGGTATAAAGGGTGACTGGACTACTTAAAACTACACTTCCTTGCTAATCAGAAGCCCAATCCCACTTTATGCCTTTTCCAAAACTGCCTTAATCACTTATCTCTCACTTAGCTGATGCTTTGGATCAATATTTACAAAGGGTCATACCCAGGCCTCAGGTCCAACTTTCTCCTGGCCACCCTGTTTGGAGCCAGCCACCATACATCACACAGGAGTCCTTGTTCATGACAGAGAGCTCTAGTGCGGTTTCTATTTCATATTGAAGAACCTGTAGGGCATTTCTATGAAAGATTTCCTGATTACCCTAGATAGAAAAAAAAAAAAAGTCCTGCCATTTTGCATTATCAGTCTCCAGATATTTACTGTCTTATTTTTTAAGTGTATCTTTCTTTTCCATAATTTCTGTGAAAACAGGGCCAAATTGTGTTCTCAGGATTTAGCATAAGATGGATAATTATATTAGACTAAATGGTCATCTTCCCTAGTGACTCCATGATGGAATAACTGAATGGATGTTAGTCAATGGGAAGATACAGAGATGACAAAGAAATGGCCCCTGACCTTAAGAGTTTACAATATTTGATACAGTCCGGGGGGGGGGGGGAAAGACATGAACATGCTCTACTTGACTACACATCCAAAAAAGAAAGTATCAAGTGAAGGCATAAGCAGAAAAGCCTAGAGGAAGGAACAATTCTATATCCAGGAGGCCCAGGCAAGTGCTCATAACAAGAAGGATTTCTGGAAGATCAGCTTCCCTGTTCCCTGTCTTTCAGAAGTAAGGAATACTAAGGATGTTCTTTGGAGGTCTTAGTGGGCTGCATTTGTTATTAATTTTTTTTTTTTGTTCTTAGGGTGACTTTGTATGATGTTTCTCAAATAGGGATATTCTAAGTGAATTAATGTTTTTCTCAGGCTATAACTTGTTCATTTCACTGTAACTTCTGCTTTCTTCCTCCAAGACAACCAGTGTAAGCAGGTCTAACTTAACACTAAAAGTTCAGAATGGATTATTTGCTAGTCTATTAAAGAACTCAGGGAGAGAGAAAACAAAAGAAATAAGTCAATAATGTTGGAATTTCAGACACTGTGGAACCTGATTGGTATAGGATGTCAGTATTTTGGAATACAGGTGCCTCTCTCAGCTATTCATCTAAAACTAGGTGAAGAATATGTATAATTGTGCACTTGGGGAAGGAGCTCCATTTAATATCACTAGTCATACAGCTTTCATTCTTGCTTACTTTCAAATATCCTTGAAATGAATTATCCTGATACTTTTCCTATTCATGTACAAAAGATCACTTTCCGCTCTTTGTTCATGAGACAGATGAGAGTAGGACATGGTAGTGAACATGATTAGAAGATTGTTATATTTATATATTGGGTAGGGGCATCCACTTGCAGTTGGAGGCTCACCACCCAGGACTCACCATCCTTGGAAAATGACTCAGAGATTGCATTATTATAGAACAACCACTTCCACTCACCTAAAATGATCTGTCCCTAATAATAACAGAGCTGGTTAAGTTGCTGTTCACCTCACCCACAGACCATCTTGGAGATTCTTATTTTAAACTATTTGGTTTGTCTTATCCAATTATGAAGGAAAATGCTGCACTTCTCCCAATAGCTCATTATCTAGAGAATAGGATATTCCCACCAAAGACTCAGGGACTCTTAAAATTATGGCTCTTCAAACTGTTCCTGAAGAAGGGAGAGGAGGGGATTCTAAGATTTTTCATATGCTGAAGTCTTATCTCCTGTACTGAGTTTTCTCTGATTATTCTGGTTCCATTGATAGCCTCATAAAATTCATTTTATGCAGAGTCCAATTGACAACGATGAATGGCTTTGGGACTTTTCACATAATATCATATTCTTTTTTAAACTTTTATTATAAAATTTAACTATTTTTTGCATTATTCTTGTCTCTTATTTTTTTTACTTTCTATAATTTATTTGTTTTTTTAATAATTTATATCCAAGTTAGTTAGCACTTGTCTCTAATTTATTATAAGCCCTTGAGGGCAGAGACCTTGCCTGAATATAAAATTCATTATATAATACATGGGTGCATATGTAACATAGCTTCTTGCTTAGGAAATATCTAGGGAAATCATATTAAATATGATTTAAATCATATGGAAATATGAGCAGATGGCTGTTCATTGGGTTGGAGGCATCTCTCTATATTTTCATCACACTTGACTTTTACTTTGGCCTTTCATCACTGTATCACAGTATCTTAACATTGTGCCTGGCACCAAAGGGGTGCCAATGAATGCTTATGGAGTCATTGAATGAATAAGAGAACTCAAAATCTAATGCTTGTTTTATCCTATCCTCCCCCTCAAAAAAAAATAAACACCCCCCCCACATAAAACCAACACTGTTTATTTCTAGAAAAGTTAGAATGGGAGAAAATTCTGAAGGTGCCACAGTATCATATTTTTGACAAACAGGAATTTCCTTTACAACACACTTAATCAATAATCAGGAAGCTCATTAGTAAATTTCAGGGCTATTTAGCCTTTCTAAGAACATCTCTATTACGAAAGTCTTCCAATGTCTGTCCTATTCCTATGCAATAATGAGCAGAGCCCAATAATAAAGAAAATAGAGGGAGGGAGGGAGGGAGGGAGATTGGGAGAAAGAGAGAGATTCTGAATATTCTGAAAGGAGTCTCCAATAATTGGGGCCAGCTACTATTTCTTGAGCTAATAAAGAGGTGAGAGAAGCAGCCTTGCAATCACTCACCACAGTCTCAAGTTCCACATTGTTCCCTACAACCCTTATCAAATCTATATAAGTAGAAGCTAAGAAGAAAAGTTTAATGTGAAATTAATTAAACTGTGTGCTCTTGAACTCATTTTCAGCCACTCATGAGTCTAAGTAAGGAAGCTCCAGGAGAATTGGTATAATCACTAAGATGCCTGAAGGAATGGTCACCAAGCTGTCATTCCCAAGCTAAATGTTTATTGAGTTGCACAGCACTTCAACTCCACCTTGGTGCTACCACAGGGGTGATGAAGGGAACTTGACAAAAGTACTTTGCAGTTGGGGTATCTATGAACATGAAGATGGTGTTAGATTTTTTCCTGGACATTTCTGAAGGAAAATGGTTTGCTGGAGTAGTCTAACCCAAGAAGCTGAATAGAGACCATTATGGGGCAATTTCAACTTCAAGAGGAATTTCAGCAGCTTCATACAAAAGCTTCATTGAAGCTTCATTCAGGAGCTTCATACAAAAGATCATTCGGGTTAAAATGATACATATATCAAACTGTTAGAAGAGGAAGCAAATCCTGTGGGTCCTATGAAGAAGGAGTTGGGGTATAATATCCTGTACCTAGGAAACTTGGCAGCATCTCTCTGTGGAGTCCATGGTCAGTGAAATGGTTCAAAATGAGGCTTATATTACCCCAAAGAATCTAGGCTTATGATCTACATGGAGACCACCATGTCATGGATGCCACAAGTGTCAGAAGACCCAGACCAACCTAAGGACCACACAGTTAAGAACACCTCTTACAATATATTTTGTTCCCTCTACCAGTCAACAACAACTACAACAATCTGGAGCAGGAAGAAGAAGAAATAAAAGAATAAACCGTATACTTATAACACTGAAGTTCCTGAGGTAGGCCAAACCTAAGCTGACATAAAGGAGACAGATGATGATATTTAAATTTAACATAGACTTTATTTAATAAAAGAAAATTCAAACCAATATTACACTATATGTTAACTAACTAGAATTTAAATAAAAATGTGGGAGAAAAAAATAAAAGAAAAAATTGCAACATATGCCATTGAAATTCATCAAAATATTGAGTTTATCATACCATGGTTGAAGGTATTCATTACAAAAAAAAAAAAAAAGGAAAGAAGAAATGTTTTTAAATGTTGATACCTTGCTAGTTTTGACTATTCAAAAAAATAAATAATAAGGTTTGTTACTATTGAGTTAAAGCCAAACTTACCATAACTTTTATCTGTCCTGGTCCCTCTATCTAAAATCACACTCTACTTCCTGTTTTATATGAGGGCCTTTCAGATATACATATATCAAACAGTTTCTGTGTAACTTAACTGTGTCTCAGAACAAATCTTAGGAATATTTATAGGAATAAAAATATTTAGTACTTGGGACACCTGAGTGGCTCAGTTGGTTAGGCGACTGACTTTGATTTTGGCTCAGGTCATGATCTCACAGTTCATGAGTTATAACCCTACACTGGGCTCCACACTGACAGTGTGGAACTTACTTGAGATTTTCTCTCTGTCTCTCTCTCTCTCTGTTCCTGCCCCCTCTCAAAAATAAATAAACATCTAAAAAATTTTAAAAATTTAGTACTCAACAAGGTAAAATTATAATGTCTAACATCCAACCAAATGTCACCAGGCATGCAAAAAGCAAAAAATGTGCAAGCCATATGATGAGAAATATCAGTCAGTTGAATTGGTCAGGATAAGCACAGATTATATAATTAGTAGGCAATAACATTAAAACAGTTATTATAACTGTTATTCCTTGTATTCAAGAAACCAGAGGAAAGATTGCACACATTAAGTAGAGACATGGAAGATATAAAATCCCAATAGATTCTAGAGATGAAAACTACAATTCCTCAGAAGAAAAATGTACTGGATTGAATTAATGGCAGATTAGACACTGCACAAGAAAAGATTGATGAACTTGAATGAATAGCGATATAACTATCTAAATTTAACACATGGGGTGGGGTAGTGAAGACTACAAAAAAAAACAAAAAAAAAAACAAAAAAAAAAAAAAACAAGGACAAAGTCAAATAACCCAACATAAGTATAAGAATTCCAGGAAAGGAAATGGGGAGATAAAGAAATTATATATATATATATATATATATATATATATATATATATATATATATATATATTTGCTAAAATAATTGTTAAATTTTTTTCTGAATTTAAGGAAAAGAGGCATAACAAAATGCAAGCACAAGAAACATGAGGAAAACTACACGAGGGCATATCAGAATCAAATTGCTTAGAACTAGTGGTAAAGACAAAATCTTAAAGGAGACAAAGAAAATCAAGTCAAGAGATAAAGAAAAACAAATATAAGAATGACAATAGATTTCTCGAAGGAAACAATGCAAACCAGAAGACAGTGAAGCAAAATCTTTAGAGTACAGAGAGAAGAGAGAAAGAAAGAAAGAAAGAAAGAAAAAGAAAGAAAGAAAGAAAAAATAAAACCTATCAACCTAGAAATCCGTAACTAGTAAAACTATCTTAAATAAAGTGAACAGAAATAAAGTTTTCAAACATACAAAAGCTGAAAAAATCAACAGCACACCTGCATTATAAGAAATAGAGGAAATCCTTTCAGCAGAAGAAAAATGGTATCAAGTGGAAATCTACATGTACATAAAGGAATAAAGAGCACTGGAAATGGTAGCTAAATGGCTAATATAAAATACTTATTTCTTATTTAAAGGTATTTAAAAGATAATCAACTGTTTAAAGTGGACTTAATAACAATGTATTATAGCTGTTAAAACACATATAGAAGTAAAATGTATGACAACAATGGCACAAAAGGAGAAATAGTATAGTGTTATATGGTTCTTATACTATATATGAAGCAGTGTAAAATCATTTAAAATTTTGATTAAGTTAAAAATGTATACTCTAAAGCAATCACTAATGTAAAACAAAGAATTATAACTAAAAAGCCAATGAAGGAGATAAAATGGAATCATACAAAATACTTCACCCAAAGGTAGATGGAAAAAGGGAGAAAAGGAAACAAAGAACAGATAGAAAACAAATAGTATGGTAGATTTGACTCAATTGTATCACTAATCACATTAAATTTAAATCTTAAAAATCCCAATTAAGGGGTAGAGATTGTCAGATTCAATAAAAAACAAAAAAGCAAAAACAAGACACAACTATGATGCCTACAAGAGGCGTGTCTGAAATATAAATACATAAATAAGTTAAAAGTAAGGGTTAGAAAAGATCTAGCATGCTAACACTGAATAGAAACACACACACACACACACACACACACACAAACACACACACATGCACACACAACTAAAGTGTCTATATTATTTTCAGACAATATAGATTTCAAAGAAAATAATATTAGCAGGGATGAAGAGAGTTATTTCAACAGGCTAAAGGGGTCAATTCATCAGGAGAACACAACAATCCTGAACGTTTATGCACCTACTAACAGAGGTCCAAATACACAAGCAAAAACTGAGAAACAAATCCACTTTATGTTTGGAGATTTCAATATCCCTCTCTCAATAATTTACAAAACAAATAAAAAGAAAATCAGTAAGGATATAAAAGACTTGGCCAACATTATTAACCAATATGACCTAATTTATATTTATAGAAATTCTCCCAACAGCACCCAAGAAGAGTACACATTCTTCTCAAGTGCACACAGAACATTTACCAAAATAGATCATGTTCTGGGCTATTAAAAATGGCTCAATAAATCTGAAAGAATCTAAGTAACACAAAGTAGGGTCTCTGACCACAATAAAATTAAAATAAAAAATTGATTACAAAAAGATATCTGGAAAAAATTAGTAAAATATTTGCTCACTAAATTATATACTTCTAACTTATCTTCAGTTTAGAAAAAACAGATTAGGGGCACCTGGGTGGCTCATTCAGGTGAGCATCTGACTTCAGCTCAGGTCACGATCTTGGTTCCTGGGTTCGAGCCCCACGTTGGGTTCTGCATTGACAGCTCAGAACCTGAAGCCTGCTTCAGATTCTGTTTCTCCTTCTCTCTCTGCTCCTCCCCCACTCATGCTCTCTCCCTCTCTCTCTCTCTCTCTCTCAAAAATAAACATAAAAAATTAAAAAAAAGAAAAAAACAAATTAGAAATTATTTTGAATTAAATGAAAATTTGGGGGATGAGGTCTAAATGTAAAATCTGAAACTGTAAAATTATTAGAAGAAAATAAGGAAAAAATAGCTATTTTGGCTTAGTCAAAGATTTCTTAGAGATGACATCAAAAGCATTATCTATTAAGAAATGATCATTGGACATCAGTGATAAAAATGAATGAACTATTGATATATGCAAAAATGTGGATGCATTATTAAATTAAATAATTCTTCTTAAATAAAAATTACATTTAGTTTAAATAATTACACTGAGTGAAAGAAGTCAGAAAAAAAAGTGCATATTATATGATTCCACTTATACAAATTGGTAGAAAAATGCAAATGAATCTATAGCGACAGAAAGCAGATCAATAGTTGCCAGAGGTGGAGAAGTGTGAGTGAAGCATTACAAAGGAGGAGATGGTGGGCATGTTCATTATCTTGACTGTGGTGATACTTTCATGAGTGTATACATAAGTCAAGGTATTATACATTATACATTTCGAATATGTGGAGTTCACTGAATATCAATTATATATCAATGAAACTCTTTAAAAAGTCCTTTGTGTTAAGTCTTCTTTGTATATCTACCTTACAGATGCACAATCTGAGCCACATGGGGATAAGATATATCTCCCAGGTTTTACATTTAGATGTGGCCAAGCCTATTTAAATCCAACTTTGTCTGACTATAGAGCTCATCTCTACACTGGAATATTTATTTCCAGTATAGAATGTTGCCTCAGCATTCAGGAGAATCATATGAACCTGGTACATTACATTAATCAGGACTTTCTCACACAAGCTGCTTTCAGGTCTGGACTCCTCCAAACAAACTTTTGTAGTTGTGAACATGTGGAGTAACCTGGTGCTCAATGCTGAGTGTTTGTCAATTCTCTGACTACACCCTCTCCCTAGGTGATATCAGTCAATCCTGTAGCTTTAAGAACCATCTTTATGTTTGATAACTTTCAAATATCTCCTTCTCCCTGAGTTCCAGATTTAATGTATCCTATCTCTCAGACAAAGAAAAGGATTACTCCTAATGCGATGGACTGAATCTTTATGTCCCTCCCAAATTCATATGTTGAAATTAACCCCCAATGTGATTAAAAGGTAAAGGCTTTGGAAGGTGGTTAGATAATGAGGGTGGGGCCTTTATGAATGGGATCAATGCCCTTATGAAAGAGAACTCCAGAGAGCTCCCTTGCCTCTTCTGCCACCTGAGGACTCAATAAGAAGACAGTAATCTATGAACAAGGAAGTGGGTTCTCACCACACTTGGAATCTGCCAGAACTTTAATCTTTGACTTCCAGCTTCCAGAACTGTGAGAAATAAATTTCTGTTGTTTATAAGCCACATAGGTACTTTGTTACAGCATCCCAAATGTACTGAAGACACCTAACAATGAAAACATGCTGAGGAACAATCTAGTCACAAAAAGTTGAAAGAGCCTACTCTATAAATAAAGCTGATAGGTTTATAGCAAGAGGGGAAAAAAAAACTTGTCAGGCTTTATCTCATAAAGGATACCTTGGGGGGCACCTGATGGGCTCAGTTGGTAAGCACTGGATTTCAGATCAGGTCATGATCTCATGGTTCATGAGTTCCAGTCCCATATTTGGTTCTGCACTGACAGTGAAGCCTGCATGGGATTCTCTGTCTCTACCCCTTCCCCACAAGAGCATATGTGTTCTCCTAAAATAAATCTCTCTCTCTCTTTCTCTCTCTCCTCTCTCTCTCCAAATAAATTAACAAACTTACAAAAGAAAGAATACTTGGAATTAGACAGGAAAATATTTTCTTATTTTCTTGTCATCTTCCTCATGTCTCTGGGACATCCTATTTCTTAATCTGAGAAAGTGACTCTTCCACCGGTAATATGGAAATACACTGGGGAGTAGTGTAATCCACACATTCTGTGTGTTGGCAAACACTGCATACAGACCATGTTCAGCATATTGAGAGCTATACTACAAGAAGAAAGTCAAGGAAAACATCTCCTGATGATTCAAAGGAAGAATAATACTCCAAAACACCTACTGTAAGATGAAAAGAGGAATTTCAGAAAACTGTTTGACATTTTCAATAGAATGCAAAATAATTGGCTTCTGAAAGAGAAGGGACAAATAATAAAAAAAAGTAGTAAAAGAAATAAAGGCAGAAAATTATAAGGTAAGTACTAAGTTCTATAAGATATAGCAGGATGAATAAAAGAAATGAATAATATAGTGAAGAATTGTAAAAAAAAAAAAAAAAACTTAAAAAAAAAGAAAAAGAAAAATTAAGATCCTTTTTGGAGGCTGAGAAACTGCCACAGACCAGAGGATACTATGGAGATACATGATGACTAAATACATTTTGGTATCCTAGATTGGATCTTTGATCAGAAAAAAAAAAACAAAACAAAAAACAAAACAAAACAAAACTAATGTAATTTTAACGAATAACTGGAATTTCATTAATAACAGTGTTATGTTCTGAAGTAAACTGAATTCTGCCTCCCCAAAGATGTCCACCCTTAATCCCTGGAATCTATGAATATGTTTACCTTACATGACAAAAGGGGTTTTGCAGGTATAATTGAGAATTTTAAGACGAACTATCCTGGATTATCTGGGTGAGCCCAATGTAATCACAAGGATTTTTATAAAGGAGAGGCTAAAAGGTCAAAAGAATGAAGAGATGAGACAACAGAACCAGAGGTTGAAGTGATGAGCTTTGAAGATAGAGGAAGAGGCTGAAAGATCAAGAAAGCAGATGGCCTCTAGAAGCCAGAAAAGGCAACGAAGCACATTCTGCCCTAGAAAAGGCAGACCTGCCAACACCTCGATTTTAGACTTCTGACCTCCAAAACTGCAAGGGTATAAAATAAGTTTGTGACTATCTGTGACAGCACCAATAGGCAACAAATACATTTGGTTTCATAATGTGACAAATGTTCCATAGTAATGTAGAATGTTAACTTTGTGGGAAAATGAGTGAGGGTATATGGGAACTGTCTGTACTATCTTGGCAAGTGTCCTGTAAATATAAAAGCATTCCAAAATAAAATTTATTTTAAAAATTCTTGTTTGGGACCTTAAAAATAGAAATTGGTAATGCAAAGAAACAATTAGTGTAGAGTTCAACTAAGAGTCCCTGTCAGAATACAAAAGAAAAAGATGTAAAAATGATCACCAGTGAGGTTACAGATGTGAAAACCAAGGAACAAACATGTTATGTTTGGGTAACTGGGATTTTGGAAGAAAAAATCAGAACAAAGGAAATAGAAACAATAAACCTATTGTGATAGAAGAAAATTTTTCTGAATTATGAAAAACCTGGGTTTCTAAACCCGTTTTAGAATCAAAAACAAAAATAAAAAACAGGAATGAAGGAAGATATCTTGTAAAATTTCATGCAGAAAACAACAACAAAAAATTTCCTAGAGTGGGCACCAGTCAAGCAGCTTACCCACCTCTAAATGATTTCCTTGTGTGGGGTGGATCCACAGGATGCAGCAATAGGTCAGCATCCTGCCAAAGCTGTTTGATGATTATAGATAGTGGACTCAAGCAGGACCAATCTGATTCTCTCTCCCAGGAATGGGAAGCTTGGGTAGAAATATTGAGTTGTTGAAAAATGTTCAAGCTAAATAGCATCAGCCTAAAAAGATCGATGAAGCATCTGTAATTACCTTGGTTCCTGACCTTCCCAAAGTGTGGATTTCAGCTCTTCTTTTAATTCTGTAAATAACCATTTTAATATATTCCTTGTTTTCTTAAGTTAGTGTTATAGTCCATTTGGGATGCTATAACAACAACAAAACTCCAAAACAGACTGGGAAGCTTATAAAAATAAATCTATTTCTCACAATTCTAAATGCTGGGAAGTCCAAGATGAAGTCACCAGAAGGGTCACATTCTGTTGAAGGGCCACTGTCTGGTTCATAGCTAGAACCTTCTCACTGTGTCCTCACATGGTGAAAGGGGAGAAGGATCTCTACGGGGTCTCTCTTATAAGAACATTGATCCTATTCATTCCGGTTACACCTCATGACCTAAGTACCTCCTAATACCTTTACATGGGGCATTAGATACCAACATATGCATTTGAGGACACAAACATTCACACTATTAGCAGTTAGTTAGAGTAATTCTTCTTTTCTTACATCCAAAATTACTTTATACAGTTACAGAAGAATCAGATCACATCTGCCTCAGAATTCTCTTCTGTAACATTGAAAATCAGGAGATAATGGAGCAATTTTACAGAATGTTAAAGGGAGGGAGTTTATTATGCAATAATTCTATAGTTATTAAAATTTTCTTGGCAGATATGAGAGTGCCCAGATAATATTAATACCCAGATACACTTCTAGCAAAAAATTACTTGAAGATACATTACCATGCTGAAGGAAAATAAGAGCTCAAGAGTGGGAAACTATCATATAGAAGGAATGATGATGAGTGCTGCAACCAGTAAAAGACAGAATTAAATCTTAACATTGTAAATTTGGTACAAAATGTCTCTTGAAATAGAGGGTATATATTTTAAGGTTTAAACATTGAAATTGATATAGTAGCTGTAGCTTTATTAACAAATTATATTATGTTATAACAAAATTATATTAACAAAAACATGCAAAGGTGAAAGGGAAAGAGGAATAAATAAAAATGTTCCCAAACTCTTGCCTGAGGGGTACACAAATATAATGCCAAATGATTTTTCACTTTGATAATCAAAGATACACAGATCTGGAAAATGTTTTTGAGAAACATCAAACAAATCATCATTATATAATTTCAGAAATAATGGGCATAATAAAGAATAAGCTAAATAAAATCTATATGATGAAAGACATTAAGGAAAAAAAATAAACAGAATGGAAAATTCCATATAATAAGATTGTAAAAGTAAGGCTAAACTTTTAATTATGGCGATAGTTACAACTATTAAACAATTGTTTAAATGTATTAAATTCCTTAATTAAGACAAAGATGTGGGGTTTGGTCTAAATAATAAAATGACTTATTTCACCAAGACAAAAGTAAACAAGACAAACTATGACAAAACCAAACAAGAATAATTAAAGAAAATAAATAAACATATATCAAAAGAAAATTTTTCAAAAGATAACAAGGGTCATAGTTTTAATGGTAGACCAAAGAAAATTCAAGGCAAAAAAACATTAAATAGGAATAATGGAATTTCCACATATAAATTTCAAGCTCTTTATCCAATTAATGTAAAACACATTTTTAGTGCTTATGAAACATTATAAAATGCTATCATATAGTGGGAAAAAACTTCAATAAATTTCAACAAACAATATAGGTGACATTCTTTAACAACACTGATATAATTCTAGAAAATAATAAGTTTATGTTTTTAAAAATCCATAATAATTCAAAATTTAAAAAAACAACAAAAAAAAAAAAAAACAGACACAAAAATAAAAACCCTCCTAAACACCTCTTGGTTCAAAGAGGAAAGAAAATGTGATTAAAGACTACATACAAAAAATAACAAATAAACCTTTCATATCAGACTTATGGGATACAGCCCAAGTTACATTCAAAATGAAATTCTTAGCTTTAGATGTTTATAGTTTTGAAACTGTGAAAACAAATTGAGTACTCAACTGAGAAATATTGGAAGAAGGGCATTTTATATAAAAATTAAGAAAAAGGAAGTATTAAAGCTTTTTTTTTAGATGCTGAATTCAAAACTAAAAAAGAAATTTAATATAATACTACATGCTTTTTTCTTTATACCATGCTACCTCATAGGCTAATTATAAATTTCATTTTTCAGTGCTACGATATGCTATGTATTTAAATAATCTGAGAACATGTTCTGGGAGCAAGTCGTCAACTGGATCTTTATAGCAGGTTGGCTGTTGGGAAAGCTGTGGAGTGGGAAGAGAGGGTTTCCAGTAACAAATGAAGAAACACAGTTTGACCAAAAATATCTTGCAAACCACAGTACTATCCATAGCATAATGGAACACTAGTCTGTAATTCTCAAATGCCATGTACCTGCTGTCATTTCCCAACCTCACCTCTCTGTTACTTAGTCTGAACAAATAACCTTTTCAAATACAAATGATGGAACAACAAGTAATTATCCATAGTATAATCATTATTATAAAACAATAATCATACCTTATTTTTTCAATTTATATTTTCTCTTTCTTGCTGTCATATATAACAATGGGTTGCCTAAGAAACAAACTAAGAATATTCTTAGAGCAACAGAAAAGGAAGGGCACCCTAAATCATTTGTTGATGAAGAATTAGACACTGGTATTTCAGAAGTTATCAAATTAGTCATTACATTTTTGTTGGGCTTCCTTATACTTATTTCACAGTTTAGTGTTGGCTTTACTGAGTTATGCAAGGGAGGAAATTGTTTCAGTTCTTAGGACATCTATTGATCTTAAATGAGTTCTCTCCACAAACATCTCATAAGACCATGTAGTGAAAATAGTATGATCTCTGGAGCCACAGAGCTCTGGCTTTAAATCCTAGTTCCACAAAATTTAAGTTGTATGACTTTGGCAATGATATTCTTCTTGCTCAAATGGAGACTGCCTCTGTCTTAATGTGATATCCCCCCTTTCTCCACATGGCCTTCTTATAAGGACACTAGTCATTAGATTTAGGCCTCAATCCGGATGATCTCATCTTAATTATATCTTCAAAGACAGTATTTCTAAAAATGGTAACCTTTACAGATTCCAGGGGGACATGAATTTGGGGAGGACACTATTCTTTTGTATCTCCTTTAACTCAATATTAGATTCATGATATTTAACCATGGTATTACATGTAGCTGAAGTATGTTCAGTTTCATTGCTGCATGATATTCTATTATATGAATATACCTTACTTGTCCATTCTACTCCTGATGGATATTTGGATTTTCTAAATCTTGGTTTATAAATATGTGCCATATACATGCTTGTCAATGTCTCATGGCATATATGTGCATACATATTGGTTGAATATATATTTGTAGTAAGTTAAATAATAGCTCCCAAATATATCTGGTCTTAATCTTTAGAACCTATAATGTTCACCTTATTTGGGAAAAGGGTCTTTGCCAATGTAATTAAGTTAAGAATCTTGAGATGGGAAGATTATCTTGGATTACCTGGATGGACCCTAAATGTAAACAACCACAATTATTCTCATAAAAGAAAGAGTGAGATTTGTCACAGACAGAAGAGGAGGAGGCAATGTAATTATAGAGACAGAGTTTAGGATGATACAGCCATAAGTCAAGGAATGTCAGCAGCCATGGGAAACTGGAAAATCCTGGAACCTCATCTCCCTTAGAGTCTCCAAAGGGAATAGGCCCTGATGTAACCTTGATTTTGGTGATATGTAACACTGAATTCAAGTTTCTTGAAATGTAGAAAATAAATTCCTCTTGTTTTAAGCTGCCAAAGTTTGTGGTAATTTTGTAGTTATAGCAGATATAAGAAATAACACAATACCTAACTGTAGAATTGCCAAAGTATGGGTACACAAAATTTCAAAGTTTGAATATAATACTGAATAGTTTTCTTAAATGGTTATAGTATTTTACACCATCAGTATACAGGAGTCCCTGTTATCCATATTCTGGAAGTGGTGTGGAAGGCTCTAAAATGCAATTAAGTTATTCTGTTCAGGCTGCCAAGATTTCAAATCAAAGGCACCTCCTAGCATTTCATCTATATCTTTCTGAGATTATTACTTCTTGTGGGAATGAGAGTTCCGGTTGGATTAGTAATATTTCTGGTATTATACCTCTGAGAGTAGATGATCTACCCTGTCTGAAGTTAGGAATTGAATAGACACAGGAGAGACAGGGCTGGCATCCACAGTGCAAATTCAGTTCACAGCATTTAGCCAAGATGAAAATTCAAGGTCTTGGCTTCATTACTTTCAGAGGTGAAATATGTTTCACCAACACAATAAGTGATCTCTAAATTACTGGGGCTTCCCGGGGTAAGTAGCTTCACCTTTTTTGGGCACATGGAAATGACCAGATATATATGTGGCACGAAGTACTGGAAGATTCAGGAATAAATATCTGGTCAAGGAGAGGGAAGCTCACAAAATGTCATGCATTGAGTTAGTTCAGAAACCACTTTGTACTTTAGAAGATGCAATTAACCAGGTGGAAGTGTTGATACACTTTTGTGCTCAGGGACAGAATTCCTTCTCTCACAAAAATAAAATACCTTAGCAGGTGGGGACTTGCAGGGTAGCAAGGTGGTTTAGTCGGGATATGCCAGGGGAAAGGAAGAAATGCAAGAGAAATGTATTAAAACGGAGAGTGATGCAGAGTTTAGTAGACATAAAGTTTCCATGTGAGATTTGGCTTTGGACTACAGAAATACCAGAGGAACTGGGCACACATGTAAGGAGGAAGAGTAGTTCAGGGCAGACTGGATCAAAATGAAACTTCCCAAAGATAAGGATTTAAGATCTAGATAAGCAGTTGCTGCCTGAGAAAAGATGACCCATCCAAGGAGGATGGTCAAAGGCAAGGCAATCAAAAACGAGGTTTGCTGGAATTCAGAGAGTAGATCTGAGGCACTAGTAGAATATGGGTAGGCAATTCTTGAGCCTCTTTGGCCTGCAGCAGAATTTATTGAGGTTGACAGGGTGGTGATA
Source organism: Panthera leo (assembly GCF_018350215.1). Classification (NCBI taxonomy): domain Eukaryota; kingdom Metazoa; phylum Chordata; class Mammalia; order Carnivora; family Felidae; genus Panthera; species Panthera leo. Next base: position 36,980,920 of record NC_056682.1, read on the forward strand.
TAAGAAGAGTCTAAACTCTTTTAGAAGTAGACAAACCTGAGCTCAGATCCCAGCTCTACTATTTACAAGGTGTGTGATTGTGTGTATGTGACATAGACTTCATGGGCTTCAGTTCTTCATCTATAATTCAAGAACAGTGATATTAGCATTTTGTTATTGTGATTAAATGAGAGAAGGTGTGCAGAAAGTGTTTCATACTGCCTTAATAAATGCTAGAAATCTTCCTGTATACTACTTTTTTCTCTGCCTACCTTTCTCCTCATTACACAATAAACCAAACCCCAAGAACCAGTGAAGTCTATGGTTTGGTGGATAGGCAAATACCCACCGCTCATCCTGGAGACACTAGTTTCCAAATCCGTACCAGCCAGGTTAATCTCAGACCTCATTGCCTGGGGGGATCAATTATGATTTTTATTTTGTTTCCCTGGTCAGAATGAACTTATACATGTGGTGAGAATTATTTAAATCAAAAAGTTGATTTTTATAATGACCTATTCAACAACACCTAAGAAGGCAGAAAAGGCAGGATATGATACTGGATAAATCAGGAGGAGATGAATGGGTCTTCTCTTAAAATGCCAAGCAGTTTCTAAAGTGAAGTGATGGACATTTAAACAAAGTTGTAGAGATCTGAGGACCTCATTAGGAGACCCAGAGAACTTATCTACTTAGGGGAAGACCATCAAGACAGTGTGCATCCAATTGGGAGAGATTTTTCCAGAACATGGGCAATTGCTTTCTTCTTAAAGTTGTGTATGCCTCCAGTAGGACCTGATTATTCTTAAAATTTTTAAAAAGGCAACAAAAAATCCTGGATACCCCACTTCCTTTAGCAATATGAACCAGTAAAAGAAGGAAGGACTTTCTGCTGTGCAAAGTTATCTATGACATGGAGTTGAAGTTTTAAACAAAACAAACAAGACTAGTCAAGATTATTCTCCATCTCCTGTTACAACCTGTAACTTCTTGTTTCTTATCCCAAATATCTGAGTGAATAACTAGTTCAGCAACTCCTGACTGAGGCCCTGTAACCTCCCACTTGCTAGGCCTAAGTCTTACCCCCAGAAGGATCTCAGACCTCCACCTACACAGACCAAATTCCCACTATAGTCATAGTACAAAGGCAAAAACCCTGAAAAGAGAAATGTTTAGTGAAACGTAAAGCAGAAAATTAATCTCTTTGGCATCTTGTTACCTTTCTTCTGAGTGTAATATGGGAGGTTGTTAATTGCTTGGTTTACTATAATCATCATTCTGCTAACAGCAATAAATAAAATTAATCAATATAAGGTAACTCACTGCCAGGGAAGCCAGTAATTATCAGGAAATTGGAGAGAAATTTGTTTTATGATACATTTAAAAGAGAAAAATATCATAATCATCCTCCTCCTTTTTGAACACTTTTTTTTTTTTGCTTTCCTTGATCTTTCTGTAGAAATACTCCGAGTTCTACCATTTGTTTTCTTTCTTCCCTCCATCAAGATGACTGCACATTTGTTGAGAAGTAGCTGGAGCAATTTATCTTCAACTCTCCTCCTACCATGAGAAGCTGCAATGGCTTTAAAGCATGAGGTCAACATGATGGGGTTTCTGAACAAATTTAATCTCCACTATCAGAAGGGATCCACCAGGAGAAATGAGGAGACTATCTTGATCTGACACCCAACACATCTTTGCTTAATTTTCCTAAGCCAAGGCTCTTTCTCAGACAGGACTTAGAAGTGGCATGCTGTTGGGGCGCCTGGGTGACTCAGTCAGTTGTGCATACAACTCTTGATTTCAGTGCAGATCCTTATCTCATGGTCATGAGAAGGAGCCCTGCATCAGGCTCCACCCTGGGTGTGGAGCTTGCTTAAGATTCTCTCTCTCTCCCTCTCCTTTTGCCCCTCCCCTGTTCCTGCTATCGCTCTCAAAAAAGTGGCATGCTGTAATAGAAACAGGATGGTCTTTGGAGTCAGAGACTTAGATTTATACTTAATAGATGAGAACAATTTAAAATAAACATCTTAAGTATCTTAGACACTCAGTTTTCTGTTCTCTAAAATAGGAACCAACACTCTTTGCATAGAACTTATTTGTGTATTAAATGGGATAGTTGCTGAATAAATATTAGCTGCTCTTCTTCCTGCCTATTCTTAGATCTTTCCTCAAAAATTATAGCAATTTTTCTTTGTTATCTATCTTGAGTTGGGTTCTGGATAGTTTAGAGACAAATTTATTTCTCTCTTTACTAAATATACAACGTTTACCATGTGTAGTAACTACTTGTGACATCTTATCTTTGCTAATCTGACTTTCCCTTTTCCCCTTTCCTCATTTGAATATTTTAAATTTTATTTATCTTTTTGTATATATTTGTGAAGTCATCTTAAATCTTTAAGATGAAGAGATTATGAATGCACACATGCATACACATATATGATATTAAATATACATATATGTATGCTTATTTATGTATGGTATATTATATTCTACACTAGTCTCTTTTTTGCATAATAATACACAAAATGGTTTTATTCACTAGTATGTTTACTGTCTTGCTTCTCAGCCAAAATCCTAAGTCCACTGATGATATAGATTTTAATCTCAAATATTTGTTGAATTGATTTAAATTATACAGTTTGTTTAATTCCTTTCTTTACAACAACTATGTTGCCCAATCCCCAAATTAAGATAAACCTGCCTGCCAAATAAAAGATATATGGCTTGTAGGGTCAAGACTCTATTCAATAAGAGTAGCAATCTCTTTTTCCTCAGTGCAATAACCACTATAGCCATATATTCCCTCCAAAAAAAATAGAAATCCATTTTTTTTTACACATAACCAAACTTGATGCTACTTTTGGCAAGGCAATCTGTGATGGATGAATCACTCTAAAACTTCAACTGTAGTATGGGGACAATGAGTAATTTTGGGAAAATGTAGGACATTTTGTCTCCACACCTATAAAATCTGACTAGTCACATAATATGTGTTCAATAAACACTCACTGTGTTACTTGAATATTGCAAGTTAAGGACAGGAATTCTTGGCTACTTTACATTATGCACTTTGGGCTTTGTCTTATTAGCATTTTTCCTATTCCCCTGGATGTGGAGCCAAGTACTCAGAGAATTTCACTTTTCCATTGCCCATCAGAGCCAATCTCGAATTAGTGCTCTAATACCAGCAGTATACTATTTTTGAAGGCATGAACAAACTAACTAGTATTTTTCTTCTTCAGTTAAGTGGTCAAATGTCTGTAGATGTAGGTTTAGAAGGGCACCTGGGTGCCTCAGTTGGTTGAGAACCCAACTCTTGATTTTGGCTCAGGTCATGATCTCACAGTTCATGGGATCAAGCCCTGTGTTGGGCTCTGTGCTGACAGCATGGAGCCTGCTTCGGATCTCTCTCTCTCTTTCTCTGCCCCTCCCCTTCTTGTATTCTATCTCTCTCCTTCTTTCTCCCTCTCTCAAAATAAATAAATAAACTTTTTTTTTAAGTCTATAAGTGTGGTTTTAGAGAAGGGTGACAGTATACCAGAAATTAGTATACAGGAACATAAGGGAGCTGAATATGAAAATTACATGTGCATGCAGAAACTACTTGATCAAGATCTCTTATATGCCACCTCTACTTGACTCCAACATGGAGTCTTGTAGGCATACTGAAATATATAGTTTGATGGATCTGATAACATCCAATTTATGATGGGCAGCTCAGGTCACATATTACTTAGAGTCCCATGTCTGTCTCTAGCAAGTGAAGAACTGTTTTCAAAAAAAAAAAAAAAAAAAAAAGCAAGAAGTTCTTTCTTGAAGAAGTATGGCATTGCTCCAAAATCCTAGGTCTCAAACTTGAGACTGCTCTCAAAGCTTGCTGCAAGATCTATAAAGCATCTTAATGTATCTTTGAAATCACTTTAATCTTCTTGGATCTACAAGATCATAGTAGTCAAGCAGCAGTGCTACTTACACTGCATCTCAAAGCTGATTGCCTTGGGGGTGATCTAAGATTGTCAACTAATATATAAATGAGAGCAATATATCCAAATAATGTATATGTTATCTCTAAAGATCAGAGACCTTCCAAGGATAGTGCATCTCTCTTAAATATAGAGGAAGCAAAGACAGCAACTTGTTCCTCACTTTGGAGGGACACTTCACATGTCTCTAACCAAAATGGAAGGCCCCTGAGTTATCATGAAATGTGTTTCCTTCTCTCTGGCATACATATGCTTGTTTAATTACATACTGCTTTTAATTCTCTAAGTCCTATCATCACGATGTCATCTGTGTAGTGAACCAGAATGATTTTCTGTGGGAAGGTGAGATAAACAAGGTATCTGAGGATTAAAATATTGAGCCAGAGTTACTGTAACTGAAGAAGGACCAGGAGTGTATATTGTTATCCCTGCTAGGTGAAAACATACTTACAATTTTTGTTTTATTTTGTTTTCTCTTATATAAATAGGTAAAAAAACACATTATCCAGATACATAGGACCATATCATGTGCAGAGTTTCTGTGATTTGCTCCAAAATGGAAACATTTGGAACAGCAGCTTCAACTGGAGTCACCATCCAAATGAGCTTAGAATAATTCTCTGTCATAGTTTCTAAAACCCAAGAGCTATCCTTTTTCTACACTAGATAAATATAGCAAATTAAGTAAGAATCTGAGAGGGAACACTATGTGTATGAATCCACTATTGGCTGCAATAATGCTGGATAACATATTACCCCAAAATATAGGTTGACTGAAATTCAGCTGGTGAAGCTGATCTCTAGGCTTTAGGATCTAGGCTCGAGATTTTAGCCTCTGACCTCCAGCTCCAGGCTGCAGATTGGTTTCAGGTACCCCCTAAATGTCTCCACATTCTCCTTGAGCTAGTAGCCTCCTAGAGCATGTCCTCTTCTTGGTAAGCTATAGGATGAGAGTGCTAAGCTAAATTATATAAATAGTCCACTGGATGCCAAATCAAATCATGTGGCCAAACACAAAAGTAAAGTTTCAGTGACTATACTCCTTCTCAGGGAAAAAGATAGTGTAGTGAATATTTGCTGAACAATTATCCAATCTATCACATCAACCTTATATATTTTAAACTTTGATGATTGTACTATTTTTCATGTTTTGTGCAGGGTTGTGGCATTACTTATTATTTACTGTAAGTTCTAGCTTGCTAGAGACACTCTTACTCCATGACTCCTTGGGCCATGCTGGAAAGTGATTCAAGTTCTAGATATTGAGATTAGGAGAAAAGGTAGGGAATGGACTATTAGAAGAATTAGTTTCCTTTTTCAAGGTAATTCTTTCAAATAAGGTCATTATAGGATCTTCAATAAGGCAATCAGACAAGGAAACAGGGGACTGTTTTGAATATTAAATTATGCTTACACAAGCTTTGGGTCAATGTAGTTTTAATTTTGTTATATAACTCTTTGCAAGTTTTGGAATTCCACTCTTCTCTAATAAATGTCTTAACTTAAATCTGAGAGATAAAATGAAGCTATGAGTACAATGGATATAATACTTGATACTGACAGAATCAAAATATGAGCCTGGTTTTGATTGTCTCAATCTTCAATATGGAAAAAATAACAGTCTTTTAGTACACTCATGGAAAGTTCCTGGATTTCAGCCCAAGACTTACATGTAGAATTTAGAAGTTTGATACCTTCATTCTCTTTTATTTTGCCCAACTATTTGAAAAATCTTTCCCACCCAACAGTGATTAACTTTCTCTTACCATTCATACTATTCTATGTAATTGGCCACTTGATTCCCCAAAGTTTTATCTTCAATAGCCACATTATTATAAAAGACCATAGATGATAATTTGATAAGCAGTTTCACTAATGCAGGCCACAGTCAGAATTCTGTCCAAGGGTAGAATTTAGATATTTACTGCCCTCAAAATTAATAATACCAAACAATCAATTTCAGGTCACCTTTCATCTTCCTGAGACTCTGTAGTCTTTGATCACTCCTCATGCCACGTTTTGCATTAGTCATGGTTCTTAAACTGCAAGCAACAGAAACCAACTTTGGTTGGTTTAACAGAAGAATAATTTGTCAAAAAAAAATTGGGTAGCTCATAAAATTTCCAGGAGGGTCAGAGAACCATTGTCAATGGTTACAAAGCCATGAATGCAGCCGCACTCACATCACAGAACTAATCAGAGGAAAACATCTCTGCTGCCATCTCTGAGCACTAGATGCCACAGGTTGTTTCGTGGCTTACTGCAGACATTGGACATAAGTTACAAATGCCACTGTTGCCCTTGGGCACAAATATGGCTGCTCCTGTTCCTGCTATTGTCACCATTCTCTACCAAATATATATGCTGCACAGTCCTTTTTCTCTTTGTAGCCAATTTATAGTAAGTATATGTGTCTAACTGATGGGGATAGGACATGCATCTCTACCCAAATTGAAAAGGTAGTCTAGAAGAGTGATGATATCAGAGGTTTTGATTAGATATAATAGAATATTCATTATCTTATAGTAGGCATGGGGGCGCCTGGGTGGCTCAGTTGGTTAAGCGGCCAACTTCGGCTCAGGTCATGATTTCGCGGTCTGTGAGTTTGAGCCCTGCATCGGGCTCTGTGCTGACAGCTCAGAGCCTGGAGCCTGTTTCAGATTCTGTGTCTCCCTCTCTCTGACCCTCCCCCATTCATGCTCTGTCTCTCTCTGTCTCAAAAATAAATAAATGTTAAAAAAATTATATTATTGTAAGCATGTTTTACCTCAGAAGATAGGGAATTCCTTCAACATATTAAGGGGTTCAGTTATTGTGTGGCCAAAAGCAAATGTCCATTCAACTGAAACATAAAGATTCAATGAAAGAAATGAAACACTTTACCTGTTGTTTGCATGAGTTTTGGATAATGCAGCTGGTTCCCCACCCCCCCCCCCAAAAGTCTGTTATTTGCCAGTGTGTGTGTGTGTGTGTGTGTGTGTGTGTGTTATGTAAAATCCCTGCAACATTATCTTTTGGTAGTTTCTATCATACACACACACACACACACACACACCTCTAGGTGTTTCAGAATATCTTCATCTGCCACTACAATGGGCTTGATGTTTCCAATGTTCTTCTTGTCTGGCTTTTAAGCCAAAAAAAAAAGGGACATCTCACCAACCCCAGACCAAACGCACCTGGTACTTTCCAGGCAAAGCTGGACCTCTGAATCACCCTGGGAGGAAGGCAAACCACAAAAGCTTGGAATTTGTAAATTGTTGAGTTCGGGGGTTTGGCTGGTGATGATAGATCTCAATCAGGGATGAGACACAGCTCACAAGCACGTGCCATGCTTGCCATATGCCAAGCATTTTCAGAGTTCAGACACCTCTCTGTGAGTCTGAGAGATTTTGACTGTTTACAATAACTGATACAGACAAATTGGTTTAGAAAAAGGGAATGACAGCTCTTAAAGACCCCATTCCAGAGCCTTGTTGAAATGGCATCTAATCATCCTGCTACTGTATTTGAGGAGGCTTTGATAAGTGGCTCATAGTATATCAGTCATGCTTCAACTGCTCTCAGCCAATGGGAGGGAGGCGGTGAGAGAGTTAGAGGCTTGTTTAGAACAGAAGGTGCATAACAAAAGCATGTGGAGCAGTGGGTGGGGTGAGGTAGGGAATGGAAGAGACACTGGGATTGAGGTTTAAATACCAGGTGCTGCGTGGCATCTGAATACCTCAAGCTATTCTACCCTCTGGGAAACATTCCCAGCCTAATTATAACATGGTTGTCAAGCTGTTTTCCCTGACCTGTGTGACCCAAGACAGGCTTGGCTGGATCACTTGAGCACCACAATGTCTCACTTATGTAGAAGGAATTTATGAACAGTTCTTGTCCTCTTTCCTAAGATACTTACAGGAAAGAAGAAAGAATTATTAGCCCAAGGGCTGACTCCTCTGCCCTATCAGCAGGCTGAACTTGTTAATCTGACTTCTTTATTCAACCTAAATTATCCTCTTTCTTCCATTTTCCTTTCAACACTATTCCATCCACGTCTATATGCCTGGCACCTCCCCTCAGAAATTGTCCCCTCAGCGCACATCTATATTTTAGTTCTATGGCAGCAAACTGGAAAGTGAAGTGATACTACGTTCTGGACTATGGATGATCCAGGTCATAAGGTTCTTGAGAAGGAATACTTTGACCCCCGGGGAGATGGTTTAACCTACCAAATAGCAGTTCAAAAAAGTTCCAAAAATCTTAACTGCGGCCATTTACTCCGAGAGTACTTCAGGCCATTTTTTAAATACTAGTATTCATGAAGCACCTGGGTGGCTCAGTCGGTTAAGCGTCCGACTTCAGCTCAGGTCAGGATCTCACAGTTTGTGAGTTCGAGCCCTGCATTGGGCTCTGTGCTGACAGCTCAGAGCCTGGAACCTGTTTTAGATTCTGTGTCTCCTTCTCTCTGCCCCTTCCCTGCTCATGCTCTGTCTCTCAAAAATGAATAAATGTTAAAAAATTTAAACATTAGTATTCATGACAAATTCTATTCATTGCCATCCTTCACCATCTTCCTCCCTTTTCTGCTCCTCTGTCCCTTCTCTTGTTCCTAGCACGTCTCCTCTCATCTCCTTAGCTAGCTCCTCCTCCACCCGAATTAAATCTCTTCTCCAGTCAAGGCCAAATTTTGAGCAGCCTGCTCTGACTAGAGTGGACCAGGACACTTTGGGTTTCAATTTGTTGCTTAGCACCAATGTTGCTTAGATACATCTCTCAGTGACAACTGGCCTTTGCCTTTGACCACTTATAAGCTATGTAGCAAGCATCCCTGTTCAGAGGGGCATTGGGCCAGAACCAACTTTCACAATCTCCTTTTGAGCTTCCTGGGTAGCAGTGGGAGTGGAGAGTGTTTTAAAGAAAAAGAATTGAGTTTTTTATGCTGAACTATAGGTAGAATTTAGCTGTCATAAAGAACTATAGAGTGATAAATGAAACAAAATGTCCTGGTAAACACAGATTTGGGGCTGTCTTCATACTAGTATGTGAGCAAGTCAAGGGAAATATAGCCAGGACCTTTACCAAAAAAATAATTCATATTCTCCTCTTCCATGAGTCATCACCTGTATCTGTGACTTTTTTTTAAGAGAAAAAGTGTTTTGTGTGTGTGTGTGTGTGTGTGTGTGTGTGTGTGTGAAGATGAGGTACGTGTGAAGGGGAGTGAGGAAAGAAAAAAGGGAGAAAAAAAAACAGGACATTTAGGTAAATGTCAAGGCAAGATGAGGAAATAGTCTCTGTGTATAAAGACACCAAGGCGATAGAAATGGTGCTAGAATTGGAGAGGTCATTGTTCTATAGAGTTCTCATACATATCCTTCTGATATGTCAGAATATCCATCTGATATGTCTTCTTGTGTAGTACAATGAGAGGAGAGATTGACATCCACAGTGGCTGGCAGGGATAGGGTGGTGAGGAGGAACATAGCAAGTTTATTTAAAGAGTTAATTCTGATACTTCTAATTCTCCACATGCTTGCTGCAGAATTTTTCCTTCTTTGCTAGACAATGATCATTACTGCCATCTTCAAGCTAATATGTCTTTACTGAGCACCTGCTCTGTATAAAGTTTCATACATGGAAGACACATAAAAGGTACACTCCCTGCCTTGCTGAGCCTAGTCAGAGGAACAAACAGCATGCAATTAATGTCATGGCAACACATGTGCTATAGAGTGTATTACATGAGTTCAAAGAGGAGAGAGATATAGGGTAGGCTACAAAGAGGTAAAGAGGGAATTGGAACAGACTTAGGAAGAAAGTAGGATAAGATTTAGTAATGTGGCACTGAGTAGGAACTCACCTTTTTGGGCCTCAAATTTATCTTCTGAAAGTGGAAAGGTGGGATCACTAGATGACGTCTGAGGTCCCACCAGATTTCACATTCTATGGATAGTACTGTGCCCAGAGGGTCTCTAAATTAGAAAGTCAGCCCATGAACTTTCACAGCATTGCTCATGCTCCCTGCTCTCCTGAACCCTTTTTGTGCATCTGCACTAAGTTTGAAGTTTATTCCCAGTGACAAATGTCATGGCTGGCTTGAGGAGAGAGGACATGTGTACAGCAGAAGAGAAAGCTGAGATGGCTTTCACCAATATAGAGAGGGGTTCTAAGCATCCCCTCACTTGCCTCATATCCTAGTGTACAGATGGTATCTAAAAACTGTGGGTGTATGGGGCATCTGGGTGGCTCAGTAGGTTGAGTGTCCAACTCTTGATTTTGGCTCAGGTCATGATCCCAGGGTCATGGGATTGAACCCCACATTGGCTCTGCATTGAGTGTGGAAACTGCTTAAGATTCTCTTTCTCTCTATCTCTTTCTTCCTCTGCCCCTCTCTCTCCCCCTCTAAAATTAAACAAACAAAAGACTGTGGGTACATATTTGCTTGTATGGAGACACTGCCCTATTGATGGTCAACAGCTGGGGGGTGGGGGTTGGGTGCTGAGCTTTCCCTTGCCCTACTTCTGTGTGAAGTCCCTATTGTACACTGTGCATGAACTCACATGAAAGAGGAAACAGATAATTTGGGTTAGAGACAGGTTGAGCAGTAATTCATTACAGTCATTCTGAACTATAACTTCTGGGGCAGCAAAGTGAGGAGATTGGAGAGTTGGGGCTTCCAAGGGTGACATGGTATTTGATTTTCAGGAAGTATCCAGGAAGGAAATTGTACCTTCATATTTCTCATGATTTGTCTGCATTTGCCCCAATTTTAGTATTAACACGTTGCTCAAAATTTGGTGCCTTGCTTTCTTAAAATGATTACAAGCCTGGAAAGGGATCTTAAAATTTCTGAGAGAAAGTTAGGGTTTAGAACATGGAAATGATTTGCCCCAAGTCACTTAGCTAGTCAGAGCAATCAGAGACCAGGACTCAGAATTCAGGTTCTTTAATACCAGTCCTGCATTTGTCCTTTCTACCCTCTCTCAGAAAGTCTGGGTTCCAAGAGCTTTGGCAGTAGATGGAGACTTCCTGAAATACTGAGGCATAGTTGTGATTGCAGTGGGTTTGAGTGGTAAGGTTTATGGGGATGTGGGCACAAGTTTTCTAAATAGGTGCACTAGCTGGCTACCTCTCACATCTGGAATGCTGTTTCTTTTCTGACCCTGCCCATGAGCTTTTTAATAGAAAGCAAAACAGAGAAGCCAAGGCTTCTTGTTTCTCCTCTAGGTTCTGCCACCGTCTGTTGATTAGGACACAAGGTTGGCAGAGAAAGAGAAACATTAACTCTCTTGTTAAATATCTATTTAACCTTGAAAAAGTCCCATCAGTGGTTTTAGTTTCTTCATCTTTAAATTTTTTAATATTTTTGACAGAGAGAGAGAGAGAGAGAAAGAGAGAAAGAGAGAGAGAGAGAAAGCATGAGCAGGAGAGGGGCAGAGAGAGAGGGATAAACAGAATCTGAAGCAAGCTCCAGGCTCTGAGCTCCAGGCTCACAGAGCCTGACTTGGGGCTTAAACCCACAAACCATAAGATCATGACCTGAGTCCAGGTTGGATCCTTAACCAACTGAGCCACCTGGGTGCCCCTAGTTTCCTCATCTTTAAAATGTCAAGGTTTGTTAAAAATACACGTCCCTGGGGTACCTAGGTGGCTCAGTTCATTACATAACAGACTCTTGATCTCGGCTCAGGTCATGATCTCAAGGTGTGTGACTTTAAGCCCCGAATCAGGCTCTGCACTAACAGTGCAAAGCCTGCTTGGGATTCTCTCCCCGCCCCCATCCCTCTGTCCCTACCCCACTCACACTCTCTCTCTCTCTCAATAAATAAACTTAAAAAAATAATTTAAAAAATACACATTACTGGTGTACTTCCAGGTCATGGAATCAAAATGTCTGGGGCAGTGGCCCAGGAATCTGTATTTACAACAAGCGGCTCAGGTGATTCTGATAGCATCCTGGCATGCCAAGCACTCTACTGCATGATCCCTGAAGTTCCTTGTGCCCTCACATCTTATGTATAGATAGGATGTGAAGAAACATTGCTCAAAACTAAGAGGTTTATATTCTTTGGGTGTCCTCATCTAGGATAGAAGTAAGATAAAGAAAAGCAGGGGCACTTGGATGGCTCAGTCAGTTAAGCATCTGACTCTTGATTTCGACTCAGGTCTACCTCATGGCTTGTGGGTTCTGACAATGTAGAGCCTGCTTGAGATTCTCAATCTCTGTCTCTGCCTCTCCCACACTTGTGCTCCCTCTCCCTACCACCCCAAAAATAAATAAATAAACATTTAAAAAAAGAAAAGAAAAAGAAAAACATCTGATTTGAAGGTGAAAATTCCTTGGGGTACCATTTTTTTTTTAATTTCTAAGGTTCCTGTGAGATGGGGATACTATTTACCATTGAGCCAAATTGTTTTAATTGGTAATTTTTTTTGTCTTTATTTCCCTTCTGTTTTCCTACATCCTTTGGCAAAGTCTTGTATAAATGTTTCAGCCTGGTTGCAACTGTGTTATAAAGTATTATGCATTGGTTCATAATTAGTCCAAACATATGGTGGATAGTCAAAGGAAAGTGCTGACTTTATCCTCTCCACCCCAGCTGAGGTCAAAGTAATGTCACATCATAGTCAATGACACATTCTAAGAAGGTCAAATGCAGCTGTCTGAAGCAAAACTGAATATCTAGCTGTCCTCCCTACCAAAGAAATGATCCTTCCAATGTTTGCTTTGGAGGTCATGAAGTTTACTTTAATGACTAAAGTGGCTTTTTGTTCTAGAAAATCCTGTAGGGAAGATGGTGAAGAGAATTTCTGAGATATTCTGCACACTCACTGAGGAGACACTGGTGACACTGGCATGCCAGCACAGGCCACCATGAATTGTATTTGTTGAAGATTGTTTAGGACCTTGAAAGAGTAGTGAAAATTTGTGGCTGAAAGATGGAACCCAGGTCTCTGGAGTCAAGCCTTTCTCAGACCCAGAGGCTAGTATACCTGAGCTTTTCTAAGACCACAGAGTAGGCATGCCATGCTGTGCCTCACTGTGGTGTTCTCTGTGTTCACTCAGGGTGGAATGTTCTGGATTCCTTTTTTTTTTTTTAATTTTTTAATGTTTATTTATTTTTGAGAGAGAGAGAGACAGACAGAGTGTGAGTTGGGGGGGGGGGTGCGGAGAGAGACAGGGAGACACAGAATCTGAAGCAGCCTCCAGGTTCTAAGCTGTCAGCACAGATCCTGACACAGGGCTCGAACCCAGGAACCTTAAGATCATGACCTGAGCTGAAGTCAGACACTTAACCAACTGAGCCACCCAAGTGACCCTATGTTCTGGATTTTTTAAAGAGAAATAGGATGTGTCAGAGGATAGAGAGCTTGTCTCTCTGATGAGAAGGTGAATGGGAGCCGCCAGAAGACGGTTTCCCTCCTCAGTGAGAGCAATAATGATGGCTGTGCCAGGGACCAGGTGTGTTTAGACATGCACCAGAGCTGGTAGACATCAGCCAGAAACTGCCATAGCACTTATGTTGGAATTATCACCACCAGAAGAAGGACAGGATTTGGAAGTTTGTTGCTGATGGTTAATACTAAACTTTGTGTGGACTCTGGAATAATGAGGCAAACAAGTAATTCTACAATTTTTCTTAGCTCTTCTTGGTCCCGAGAAGGTGATTTTCCCTAAAAAAGGGAAGTACCTGAGTTGATGCAGCATTGTGAATTACCTTTCATAGATAACATAGTTCCAAGAAGGCCACAGCTATGGTTCTTTTGGTGGCCATCACCAGTGACGGCATGTGTGGACCCATATGTGTGGGTGTGTGCACACCCATGTGTGTGCGCAAGAATGCCCAGGCACATGTCCCCTTACACACACACCTGCGTTTACAATGGCGGATGTTCCTGGCTTCAGTGCCAGGTGGAGCTCCTGCCATTTAACCATAATGAGACACACAAGCCTGCCTTCTGTTCAGGGTGTTTTCCCTCCTTTATCATTCACATTAAATGTTACAGGCACTTGACTTTATGACTCCTTCATTCCGCACATTAAGCAGCTGACACAGGCAGCCTCCTCCTGACAGCAGCCTGTACAAGCCTGCAGCATGTTATTTAGAGACCCCTCGTGAGGAACGAGAGACAGAAAAGGGACTTTCAGGTCATGCCAGATGGCCCTTGGACCTCAACAGGCTTCTTCCCATTTCAAAGCTGTTCTTCTTTAGTCAGAGCCTAGAATTCTTGCCACTCCCATGCAAAGGCATAGTCAGCTTCTCAGCCCCTATATTTCCTTCTTGTAATAAGACCTTGGACTGCATAGTAGCTAGAAAGTTCATGTATGCTTTTGAAAGTAACTCCCGTTCTGCTCTTGGTGATGATCACACCAGCATAGGTGGAAGGCTGCTGTTACTTTCTGCTTAAAGTCATCTGGAAAGTAACAAAACTTAGTTACAAAATCTGACCTTTGCTTATCTCAAGTTGGAATCTGATTCTGGGAAGAGAGAATTCCTTTCCTTACATTTCTCTAGCTTTCCCCTTCTTTTCTCCTTCTTTCCTGTTCTCATCTGCTCCCTTATTTTCACTTCCATTTTGACTCTCATCCTTATCTGAGCATCCCCTCTCTTGACTGCTGACATGAACTGCCTTTATACTTGCTGATGAAGAATTCTAGAAATTCAACAATCCAAGTTCAGGAAGTGACAGGCAGATACAGCTGCTCATTTTAAAGGCAAAAAGAAGAAGAAGAAGAAGAAGAAGAAGAAGAAGAAGAAGAAGAAAAGCAGGGGACACAGCTGGATATTTCCCCCTTGATATGAATGTTTTCCTATCTGACTTTTTAACTTCCTATCTATTGTTTACATCCTTCTCTCCAAAGTCTGCCTGCTTGGTCCTCAGCTTCCCCACCAATCTCTATGACAGTTCTGTTTGTGAGCAGTTTTTCAATGTCAAGATGTGATTGAGAGGCTCAGGGACCAGCTGCCAAAAAGGCTTTCTTGCTTTGTTTTCCCATTTCCCTTCTCTCCTGACCCACCAACCAGGTATGAAAATAATAGTGCCCTAGGTTTACACAGAGCCTCTCATCCAAGAAATCTCAAAACAGTTTTGCCAGCCAGTCTGATTACACTCATTTTTCTGGATGAGGAAAGTGTCCTTTCTAGAAGGGAAGTGGATTGTCAAAGACTGTTCTAACTACCCCTGAGAAGAGCTATGGGACTATTCCAGGCAGCTCTCTCACTAGCTTCCTGGCCACCTGCTGGTTCCAAGTTATCTTTCCATGCATGGATTTAGATCATGGGGACCACAGGCCAAAAGGTTCTTCTAACATAGGTATCTATTCCTAAAATTATGGGATGGAGTAGGACAAGTCCGTTCCCAAGATACTCGTTTGTTTGTTGGTTGGTTGGTTGGCTGGTTGGTTGGTTTTTCTAGCTAAGTAAAAGATATTTGTGACCTATCACAATTTTCATGATACTCCTTTCAGGTAAAGTCCACAATCCTAGAAGAGGTGTTCTTTCTCTTGAGCAGCTGTGTCTCACCTGGTTGTTAATTTTCTGTGACTCTGGCAAGCCCAGGTAAACACCAGAATCTTCCTTGTCTCTTTTATATGAACATAAACACTATCTAGATTGCTTCTGTACCACCTTGCCTCCTACCTCATTCTGAGAAGCTGAAGGTCTATGTACTTTGAGTGAAGCAAAGGAATAAAAGGAGGAATAATGGAAGGAAGGGAAGATCAGAAAGAAAATAGGAAAGAAGGAAAAGAGAAAAGGCAATAATGAGAGGCAGGAGGAGGGGAAGATGGGAATAGAAGAGGTAAATTCACTGTATTTTCAAAGATCACTCTTAATTAAGTGTGTATTCTATGCCAGGAGTTTTAGACATTATATTAGTTTGCTAGCAAACCCAAATCAAAGTAGCACATACTGAATGGTTAAAGCAACAAAAATTTATTTGTTCAAAATTCTGGAGACTGGTAGTCTGAGATCAAAGTGTCAGTGGACACCCTTTCCCAAGGCATCTCTCATTAGTTTGCAGATGGCCACCTCTTCCCTGTGTCCTCACATGGTCTTTTTCCCATGGTCTGTGTCCAATTCTCCTCTTCTTTTAAGGCAGCAGTCACTGGGTTAGTGCCTACCCAAATGGCCTCATTTTAACTTAATCCACCTCTTTAAAGTATCTGTCTCTAAACAGTCACATTCTGAGATACTAGAGATTAGGACTTCAGTATATGAATTTGTTAGACATGGGGGACAGAATCCAGGCCATAACAGACAAATTATATCTAATCTTTATGCTACCTCTCAGAGGTAGAAATTATTATTCCCATTTTAAAGGTGTGAAATATAGGAAAGATTGGGCAACATGTCCCAAGTCACACAGTCAGGAAGAGAGACAAACAGAATGGGCACCACACCCAGCTCTCTCCAAATCTGAGCCACTGCAGCCATGACACATGGCTTCTGGAAAGGAGAGAGGTAGCCAGAAAATAAACAGAAAAGATGGCCTTTGGAGCCACATCAACCCCAGCTCCATCAACCATTGCATGGCCATGACCATGATTAGTATATCTTTGTTTCAGATATCTCATCTTTAAAATGTATATAGGGCCTGAAATAAAAAAGCATGACTAGCAACAAACACCTTTCCCTCCTTATAGTCATTCTGCACGGTATACACATATGTGCATGGGGGTGTAACAATCTAAGGCCAATATCTAGTTATATTATCATTTAATACAACTTCTTAGAGTCAGCATATATGCACATATACATACACATATGCAAGATACAAAGGGTGGGCAGAGGCCTAAATTCATTACAAGATCATCTGGGAGCTGACTTGGTCTTTCCTATTATAACTACAATGATTTAACTTTAATGAGATTCCAGATTGACTTGTAGAGTTGATATTATTACTCCTATGTGGACAGTGGTATCTCTGAAAGCAGGGGTATTTTTCACTTCTTTTTGTGTCTCCACAGGGCCTAGCATTGTGTTAGCATACAAAGCTGTAATCATCAAGACAGCATGGTATTGGCACAAAAACAGACACATAGACAAATGGAATAGAATAGAGACTCCAGATTTGGACCCACAAAAGTATGGCCAACTAATCTTTGACAAAGCAGGAAAGAATATCCAATGGAAAAAAGATAGTCTCTTTAACAAATGGTGCTGGGAGAACTGGACAGCAACATGCAGAAGAATTTGAAACTAGACCACTTTCATACACCATTCACAAAAATAAACTCAAAATGGATAAAGGACCTGAATGTGAGACAGGAAACTATCAAAACCCCAGAGGAGAAAGCAGGAAAAAACCGCTCTGACCTCAGCTGCAGCAATTTCTTACTTGACACATCCCCAAAGGTAAGGGAATTAAAAGCAAAAATGAACTATTGGGACCTCATGAAGATAAAAAGCTTCTGCACTGCAAAGGAAACAACAAAACTAAAAGGCAACTGACAGAATGGGAAAAGATATTTGCAAATGACATATTGGACAAAAGGCTAGTATCCAAAATCTATAAAGAGCTCACCAAACTCCACACCCAAAAAACAAATAATCCAGTGAAGAAATGGGCAGAAAACATGAATAGACACTTCTCTAAAGAAGATATCCAGATGGCCAACAGGCACATGAAAAGATGCTCAATGTCACTCCTCATCAGGGAAATACAAATCAAAACCACACTCAGATACCACTTTATGCCAGTCAGAGTGGCAAAAATGAACAAATCAGGAGACTATAGTTCTGGAGAAGATGTGGAGAAACGGGAACCCTCTTGCAATGTTGGTGGGAATGCAAACTGGTGCAGCTGCTCTGGAAAACAGTGTGGAGTTTCCTCAAAAAATTAAAAATAGACCTACCCTATGACCCAGCTATAGCACTGTAGGAATTTTCCCAAGGGATACGGGAGTGCTGATGCATAGGGGCACTGGTACCCCAATGTTGATAGCAGCACTTTCAACAAGAGCCAAACTATGGAAAGAGCCTACATGTCCATCAACTGTTGAACAGATAAAGAAATTGTAGGTTATATACACTATGTGGCAATGAAAAAGAATGAAATATGGCCTTTTGTAGCAATGTGGATGGAACTGGAGAGTGTTATGCTAAGTGAAATAAGTCATACAGAGAAAGACAGATACCATATGTTTTAACTCTTGTGTGGATCCTGAGAAACTTAACAGAAGACCATGGGGGGGGGGGGGAGGGAAAAAATTTAGAGAGGAAGAGAGCCAAACCATAAGAGACTCTTAAAAACTGAGAATAAACTGAGGGTTGATGGGGAGTGGGAGGGAGGGGGTTTGGGTGATGGGCACTGAGGAGGGCACTTGTTGGAAGGAGCACTGGGTGTTGTATGGAAACCAATTTGACAATAAATTTCATATAAAAAAATAAACAAAGGGTGAGATCTCAAAAACAAAGCATGTAGCAGATACCTATAAAAACTTCATGAGTGAGAAAGAAATCTGTTGAAAGAGGATTTTATAACCATGCGAATAAATCCTAATATTAGTCATTGTCATAGTTATGCTATAACAAACTACCACAAAATATCAGTGGCAAATAGCAAGGGCAGATCCCTTTCACTAAGGGCTGGTCTGGGCGGCTCTATTCCACAGGTCTTTTACCTTCTCCTGCCACCAATGGGCTAGGTAGGGTACTCCTTTCTTTTGAAAATGGCAGAAGGCAGGCCCTACTGCCTATGTACATTTTAAGGTCCTGCCATCCTCATATCTACTAACATTTCTGACCAGAGCAAGTCCATGACTGAATCTAAAGTCAAGAGATAGGGACCATACTGTGTTATGGTGAATCCATGGCAAGGGTAGTGTTCCCAAAACTGGGGCCAACAATACAATTGATCATAACCTCCCTTCTGACTTCCCAGACATTGATAAGACTGCCATTCTGTTTAATACTGCCTTTCTGTCTAATACTGCACTCCCCATTCATAGAAATTGTGGAGGAATATCAGTCTTTTTCATCTTATTGAGGATGATGAACCAAGAAAGTATCTTCTGAATCTGGACATTGATTGCAGGATGCCATGACAAAGTTGAGGCTAGGAATGAGGTTAATTGTAGAGCAACCAAAGAGTTAACATCACAGTGTCCTATCTCAGAATAAGCCTCTACCCATGCTATGTATAAAATGCTTCAGAAGTTCATGGAGTAACAGTAGATTTTGACCTTCTCTGTGAGATTAGTTGGACCCATTCCAGTCACTGACTGTGACCCACATCTCCAGTTCAAGGGCAAAACTAGTAGCTTGCAACCTAGAGGTCTAAAACCCTCTTGAGGACTTTCCTGCCCTACTCCCTAGTGTTTTGTGGCTCAGAGAGGTTTTTAAAAAACCTTTTAATTTAAAAGGACTTTGAGCTCAGTCCTTGGGCAAATACAATCACAAGAAGGCATGATAAAGTGATTTCTTAAGTGGGCAGCCTGAGGCAGAGCCAAAGGGCAGCCAGGAGTCTGAAAGAGCTGCTGGAACAACTGATTTAAAAGGAATTTCAGTTTGGTGCAATCTTAAGTGGCAGAATTTCTCCTCACACCTACTCCAAGGAAACATTAAGCAAAGCCCAGTGTCTGGGAGATATGTTCTACCTTATTTATGGTACATTTTCCTTAATAGCCATCTGTGGGTGGGCACAATGGAAAGTGACCAGGTGGCATGATGCATATGCAAAGGATTATATATGTACAATAACAATAAAATGGTTTCCCATTTGTTTATCTGTGTGTCTGTTTAGCATAGCCCACCTTCTTACGTGAGGATTTGACATGAGTGAGCATATTTCTGGAACTACAAATCAAACATATCATTGAACCAATAATAGCTATATCACTTACAGATCAGAGAGTGAGTCCCCCAGCTCTACTGTTCTCAATGTGAACTTGGGAAAGTCACTTAATCTTTCATAGTATCTATTTTTTGTCTATAAAAGTGGGGTTAATGGCCCTTGCCTCAAAGGATTTTGGTGATGAATAACAAGAGATAATATACTTGTACTTGGCAAGCAACTTTTCAATAAGTTTCATTTCATGCAATGGGGATGATGAAAACAGATTCTTTCAGTGTTTCACAGTAACTGAGATTTTAAAAGCCTGGAGTATGGGGGTTGTACATCTGAAGGTTTAGTCTCCTAAAATGGGAATGGAGGCAACTGTAGCTGAATGTGTTGCTTGAATGTTGATGCTGCCATTTTCATGGTGTCTGAGGGGCAAAGTAGAGAATGGGGCTTTTGCTGGCATCAGCTATAGGTGCTATAGGTGGCTGTGAAGGGGACAACTTAAGAACTTGGTCCCAGAGGAGTCTTCAGGCTCTGGTAGAGACTGCCTTGGCAGATGGATCTCCAGACTCAAGACAAAGGCCTCTCTGCAAGACCACTTGGTCTCGGGCCATTCTACGAGGTGGGTTAGAGTCATAGGGTTAGAATCCAATGCTTTTTGTGAGAGTTTTCAACATCTTCTATGTTGTTTCTAAATACATGCTCCTCTTTTACATCTGTACTGAGGTAATAAGGTAAATATTTTTGTCATTCCCATTTTCCCGAAAAGGACTGAGCTCAAAGGATCACGTAATGTGCCTGAAGTTGTCCAGAGTTAGGTGTCTCTGACTCCAAGGCTGATGTCCCCTCCAGCACATCACAAGCCTCTGCAGCAACTAAGGCTGTAGCCCTGAGGAAATGAGAAAGTGAGAGCAGGAGCAGATCCAATCCAGCATTTATGGGAATGCAAGCAACATGAAGAAGGAGCCCATACTGCTTCAAACACAATTTAAGGCACATTTCCTCCAGGGCAACCTTCCCAGACTATTCTTGTGCTGGTTCTTTCCTCCCTCTCAACACCTACAACACCAAGAGTTGGATCCATACAAAATCTACCCTACTAGGTTTTGGGTGCTCGCCTTGTATCTTACATTTGACCTTTTCCCCAAGACACTCTACATATTTCTCAAAGGAGTTGAAACACATTTTTTCTCTAAGTTCTCTCTTAAGTTCTCAAGTTTGACACAAACCTTGGCCCCAAACATGCCTATTAACTCTACTTTAAAAATCCTCAGGCATTTGAATGCAGACTTGTTTCCTCAGACCCCTCCAGCTGTCATTTTTTGAGCTGATGGTCACTGTGAGCAATCAGAGCTTTTGGTAAAGAGAGACATAGTAGCTGAATGATGTGAAAGAGAGCCAGATAACCCAATGGAGGAGAAACATAGAAGGCCTGGAAATTCAATCTGATGGCAGTTTTAGGACCTTCAGCCCTTGTCATGCTGGATCAGAACAGGCACAGGTTTGCAGGTATCCTGCAGAAAGTAGGTGTGTAAGGTAGTAGCCAACACTGCTGGTCTACATATATTCTTAGGTAATATGGTATGACTCAAGGACTTGAAGGAAAGGAGAAAAAAATCCTCTACTCTTTAAGGTCGTCTAGGTAGACTAAGAATTAAATTTTATATGAGACAGATTAGCAGGAGGGGAAAAAAAAGTTTTATAACATGTACATGGAGGCCCAATAAAGAAATTGAGACACAGAGAAATGATTAAGCCAAGGAGTTTTCATACTTTTTAGACAAGAGACAATAGATCTATGAGGAACTATAAGGACAAAGAAAACTTAACTTTGGAAACTTCAATTGATGAAGAATTCTAAGCAGAATTTGGGCTGGGGTAGTAAATTAGTAAAAAGTAACAAGGATTTTTTATGCTGACTTCTTGGCCTTAAATTTTCTATCTCTGGTGACAAGGCTCTTTACCTTCTGGTGCAGGGAGAGAAGTTTTCACAAGGGAGATTTATTTCCTGCTTTCAGGGGGAAAGAGGAATGCCTGAGTGTTCTTCTTGTACAGGTTGTCTCTTAAGTCACCTTTATTTAAAATAAGCAATATGCCTTAGTTGCACATTTGAGGGCATCCTATCCTTGGCCCCTACAAATGGATAGGGAGGACCCCCCTCTTTAAGAAAATCTCCTGCTCAGGAGTATCCCAATTGTCTGAAAGTCTACTATTCAGTTTAATTTCTTTTAATTTTATGATTATTATGCTAAAATTAAAGGTTATTCATTAAATTATTATCAGTATTCAATTAGTGAGCTCTCCTATTGAAAGATAACAAAGAAAGCAAGAGGGTGGGAATTCCATGAAGGAATGTGACAGAGGATTCAGATTTGAAGGGGGCAGATGAGAGCTAAATCTGGTACACAGTGAGCTGCTTGGTGACAGAAGAACATTTTGGGGGAAGAAAGGGATGATCATATCACATCCTTGCATTTGCAGTGGCAACTCTGGAGGTTTCTCTAGCCAGGGTTCTCAGCCTCATTGTGTGATGCTCAATCCCATATGTCTGGCCTCATTCCAAACTGCCTTTCCAAACATATCACATGATCCCACCTCAGGGCCTTTGTCCATGCTATTACATCAGCCTACAGGACATTCCACATCTTTCTGTCTGCATAGCTCATTAATTTTTTGAGATTAATCCCAAGTGCTACTCTAGGAAGAAGCTTCTTGAATCCGTTCAAGTTTTGAGGTATTCCTCCTCAAACTACCCCAATATCACTTAGGATTCTCCCACAGAACCATCCCCTCCTTAAACTGAAATTTTCCCAAGGACAGAAGCTAGAGGCCTAAAGCCTAGCACACTGTCTGAGAGTAGGGATGCTAAAGCCTCCTGAGGAAGAAGCAGTAAGGGAGGAAAGGAAAGGCTGGATAAAAACAGACTTGAAAGGGTGCCGCCTGGTTTTTTCTCTGTCTCCCTGAGGACCAGTCCCTGCATCAGAACCATTTGCCTTCAGAGCAAAAAAATAAAATCCACTGGGAAGAAAATAAAATTTATTTGACTCTTTTGGGTGAATTATAAAGAACCCAGAACCTCTGGCACTCCCCTGCTGCAAAATGAAGAGGGCAAGATTTACCACCTGCCACCTGCTTTAGATTCTTATGACCTTCACATTTGGCAACTTCATTAGATCTTTGAGAAGTGAGAGGAAAATCCTGTCCATCATTCTTAGTCTTAGTGAAAATCCAAAGTGTTCAACGCCAATTAAAACCAGCTATTCTCAAAAAAAAAAAGTCAGCTATTCTACAGAATTTTATACTGGGAGGAAGCCATTTAATCTACCTGCCTTCACTCTCAGATTGGCACGATGTCTAGTACATAGTAGACATTCAGCAAATAATTGTTGAATGACTAATTGAAAGAACCCCAAGGCTACATAACTATAAGGGTCAGAGCTGGTCCAAAACCCAGGTCTCCTGTCCCCCAGTCAAGTTATCCTTCTAAGATACCACCCAATCCTGACCATGACTTCTGTTTCAATGCAACTACTAAGTATAGCATCCACTTTCTTTTTCATTTAAAATGTTATTGTGTGCTATTTCAATTTCAAAAGTAAGACACATGAATCATTGAACTGCAATGAATCACTGAACAACAGAAAAATGTACGCCATGTGCTGGAATCCAAACTTATTTTCTATCAGGTGGACAGACACTATATATTGAATAAAGATACAGTCCCAACTACATCTTTGCCAGATTCTTGAACATCATAATTGCATGGCAGACCACAGCTGCTGTGGTCTCTGAGGTGAGGAGGTGTGAAAAGGTTAGGGAATATTTCTGCATGGGCTGGCTCTAGAGAAATGGAGGCCAAAAACCTCAGGATTGCTCTCTTATTTTTGTTTTAAATATTTTATTGAAGTAATAAAGGCCATCCCATAAATCTGAAGGGAGAACAAAGTGTTTTGAGAACACATAAAATAATATTGTTCTCAACACCCTGACACGTCCTTAAGAAAGGACCTCTCTCTCTCTCCCTTGTAATCTATTTCTAACCACAGTCCAGGAAGTGGGTGGATGATAAGGGAGAATTTCAGAGAAGTGTGTGTACAGGGTAGGCAATGATACTGAGGCATCACCTCTAGACCAGAAGGGCCAGATAAGTGCAAAAAATAAGTAGCAACATACACCAAGGAAGACTGCTCAGTATTCTCCCATTGGGCTTGAATGGGTGGGAGAGGTTTCCAAGAACACTGCACAGGAAGCGATGGAAAGTCCACAGGTTGTTGGTAGCAGTTATGATACTGCCTGTGATGCTGTTATTTTGCACAAAACAGAGGCCAGGATGGCTGCTATAGTGAGTGAGAACACCATCTTGACCCAGTAACTTGGTCCTGATGCCAGGGCTTGTGAGCTCTTCCTCAGCCACTCCTCTCAAAACCTCACACTACTGGCCACTTTTGGCCCTACTCAGTAGAACACCATGGGGGAAAGTTTCCTTGTCATTATTCCTCCCTAAATTCCTATTTCCCCACCCCTTGCCTTACAGGTGACCTCATTCCCTGGAGCCTGGGACATTATGGTCTCCATCTTTCTCCCTTATCCCAGTCATTGCTAAAAAGAAGGGTCTGATCAATAAATTCACCATGGGATATAAAAGACTAATAAAGTTTAATAACTTGTCTCTCCCAGGAGTATTTGCATTTTAACAGAGGAATAGCAGCCTAAGCTAAAATAATTAGATTGTAATGGTACAATTTCAGGCACCATCAAGCAGCTGAGAGAGGTATTTTTGGTGGGAGACAGGGTCCTCCCAGGACCACTGGTGCTACCCTACTAGATGCTACCTCCTCCAAATTCTGCCAGTTGGTCAAGAGGGAGACAGAGCAAACACACTAGTCCCCTGAACTCTTTCTGAAACTTCATTCCCAGCACATTCCACAGGCTTACCTTTCCAGAGTGGTTATTCTCTCATTCACCTATTGTTTCAGTCTGTCAACATTGACCCATCCTGCTATGTGCCTGCAGACCTCCTATGCACATTGATAGTTCCAAAGACCAGCTATTGCTTAAAGGCCAAGAACAAGGCCCTAAAGTCAAGCTGCTTAGGCTCTGCTCATGCTGCTTGTGTGGCCCTACCTCAGATGTCTTCTCTGTAAAAAGGGCTAATAATATTACCTAGCTTTAAGAATTAAACGTTATATAATAATTGCTTGGTAATTGTTTAGCATTATCATAATATTAATATCTATAGATTCCAAGAGCCTGTAGCCAGAAAAAGAGATAGGCATGCAAACAAATAACTCCAAAGCACATTAGAATTTTGTCTTATTTTTGCAGGATAACTGGAGAACAATCATGCTGCTTGAGTAGCTCATTTTCAGAAGGGGCAGGGAAAGAAATGGGCAAGGAACAGCCAGTCTGGTGTCAATGGATCAAAGGCAGAAGGCAGGGTGGAGGGAGATTTTGCAGGTCTTCTTAAACATCTGTGTTTTGAGAAAACAATTCTATCCACGTAGGAGATGAACAGGAGGCAAAGAGAGCAGTTAGGTGGCTGTTCTCAAATAAGGTAGGTCAGACCCGAGACTGGATGGATGAGAGGTTGGGAACTTGGCTGGGTGAGGAGGCAGAATGTTTCCCATGAGGCTGAAGCTTTCTTTCTCATACCGTTTGTTGAAACATTCCAGAATTAAGTT
The DNA here is from genome assembly GCF_018350215.1 of Panthera leo. Lineage (NCBI taxonomy): Eukaryota > Metazoa > Chordata > Mammalia > Carnivora > Felidae > Panthera > Panthera leo. The sequence continues at coordinate 37,006,337 of NC_056682.1, forward strand.
CATATTTAAAGACTTTAGGTAGATGGGATTGAGTATTAGTGCACAGGCAAAATGTCTTCATTTAAAACATTTTAAAGGAGTTATTTGTGCTCTTAGGGGATTATTTGTGCTCCATTCTCTTCTCCCATCCAGACCAGTTTGTGTTGTATTTGGCCTTTCTCTTACTTTTATATTTCCCATAATTTTTAAACATCTCCCTGTAATGAATTTTGGGTCAATGTATGTATTTTTCAAGTACCTCATACAAAAGACACTTTCATTTTCCACCTCAACAAAGCTGCCTCTAGAGTTTGAAGCAACCTCTGGGAAAAAATGACTACCTCTATGCTTTCTAAAGGGTGGTAACATCAGCTCCTGTCATGCTTGTCTGAGACCATGGCCTCAGGAGCCAAGGAAGAAGGATGGCCACCCCGTGTAGTATATATAACAGAGGGGGCAACAAAGGATTTGGTCCATCAGGGTCCCATTTATTCTCTTAGTCCTGTCCTCAGGAATGGAGCATGGGTTGGACAGATCCAGGTAGAGGATGAGATAAGGCAGACTTAATACTAACATGGAGTTCTCCCTCACTTATCTCACAGTATCATGGAAAGGAAGGGCAGAGGGAAGTAGTAAGAAGGGACAGAAATCCAGTGGGTTTTTTACACAATCCCACTAGACTGAGGACCAATAGAGGGCAAACACTGGGTCTTTCTTACTCACATTTGTGTCCCCCACAACCCAGCTTCTCAAATGCTCAGCACAGAATAGGAATCCAATGGTAAAATGAGTTCATTGGCAGGTTTGAGGGAGGGTGTGTGGAGCGGAAAAAGCCAGTGACTTACATCCCCACTGCCTTACACGTGGGGTCAGTAACTATGTGCATATCCTTGTTCCATTTCTGAACCAATTCTAACAAGAGAAAGCAATAAACTAGTCACCTTTGGCATGCCATGGGATAGGATCTAGAATTACTCTTGATGCCATAAGCCAGGTTTTTGCTTTATCTGGGGAAAGTCCCAGGTACTTGTTTCTTCAACCCTCTAAGTACCTGCCAACCACCAGCCTTGACTGGCAGAGGAGTAGTTGCCATCTCTGATAGCCTGCCTCCTCCATCATTCTCTGCTTAGCCCTTTTGGATACTGATGACAGCCCAAACCAAGCCTGGGTTTCCCTTAAACTCCTGAGACTCATATATTTAACTATAGGTAGTCCTACTTGGGGCCCAGCCCAGCTCACTTCCACACCTGACTGCATTTTGACAGTACCTTGGTGAGGCTTCAAGGAAGCAGGGAGAGTGCTGGGGAGATGTAAGCCTGAGGATCAGTGACAGTCTCTCAGAGGGGAGCAGTAATGGAGTTTTTATTGCTTATACTTCGTTGCATTTGATCCCAATGCCAGGAGGTTATTGTTCAGATTTTTTTCAGGTCAATGCTAATTAACTTTATTAATGCATTTTGGTGAAGGGAAAGCCATAGAGCTAGGTTCTGCTCTTATTTGTATGGTCCTTATCAAGCAGCGTCAGACTTGGCATGTCTATTTAGAATCTGGGGCTAAGAGGCAGTGACCTTTCTAGATGGTTCAGAAAATTGGAAACAGAACCCACAGGAGCAGGAGAGGGCCATCTCTTAGGGAAAGGGAGCAGAAAGAGGACAAAGTATCCTGAAAGAGATAAAAACAAAAACCTGTAGGTAAAATGGAAGGAAAGCAGTACAATGTGCAAGAAGGAGCCCTGAACTCGGAGTCTCCCCTCCACTCCATACTCCATACACGTAATGTGTGCCTTTGGCCTGTCACTGAGTTTTCATTTTTTCTTCCACAAAATATTGGGCAGAGACCAGGCCTTATATCCCTTGGCATCACCACCTTGAGTATCTACATGTAATATGCCCTCAGTAAAAGTGGACAAACTCACATCTACTAACTCCAGATCAGAAACAGAGACAAAACAGTGAAGTATGGACCCAAATGGCTCTTCTAGACTGGGACTCAAAGTTCTTCATAAAAGACCTTTTTTTCTTTTTTTTTTTTTTTTTTTTTTTTTTTTTTTTTTTTTTTTTTTTTTGGCAATAACCTCTGGCATTTTGGCCAGGCTAATTTCCATGACTGCAGCCCATAGAAGCCCAGAAAAGACCCTGCTACCTCCAGAGAAGGGGTGGAGTATGGAGGCCAACCCAAGCTCCAGAAACATATTATTCTCTAGGATGGGAGCAAGACTGAAGTCAAAGTTTATATTTAAAAACTTAGGAATTCATCATGTCAGAAAAAAAGATTTGAGTTTCATGGGTCTGAGAGCCTTTGAGTTCTCCAAGACTGTGCATGACACATGCCTCAGAGAGATTCCTTGAGAGATGTTCATGAGTTTCATTAATAACCAAACACTGGGAGAATCTCCTGTTCTTCTCAGCCTTGAGAAGAGGGAAGGGAAGGAGCCTTGGAGGCAGGGAGGCCCTTGTCTATGGTCAAAGTAGTACTTTCCTGAAGGAGAATGTCAAAACTAGGTACCAATGCCAAATGGAATCCAAGGACTAAAGAGAGTTCTAAGTTGCCATACATTTTCTTTTCCAGTTAAAAGAAATTAAAGGGTAGGATAAAGAAGTTCAGTGTGTCAGGGGTTATAGAACAGTGACTTCAGTAGGCATATTCTCAATAATGTACACAACGTCTTTGGTATCTATCTCTCTCTCTCACACACACACAGACCACAAATACAGCCTGTAGATTCCTTAAGTATAATTCAATTCTACACAGATGATCTCCAACTCAAAATCTCACAGAGCATGGGTATCTGCATGAGCGTGTGACACCAATGCACAAACACACATGCTCACAAGCACACCCTCTGGCACACAAGCAGATCCCTGTGAGGAAACAGCCATCAGGGGACTCTGCTGCGTTGTTCTTCCCACTGATTTTTTTTTGACAAATGCATAAATAATAAAATAGTAATAAAAACTCCATTACAGTTTGCCTGCTGACATGGAATGACTCATCTCAGTAATTCTTCTTCCATTTCCCAAGTGGCTCCATAGATCACAGAACAGATTAAATGTCCTTATCTGTGATTTGGAGCATTTGCACAGCTGAGGACTAACAGCACACCAAAAGATCAGGCTTTGCCCAGTGACTAGCTGCAATGTTGGGGAAGCACAATGGGATGATCTGGGTTCAAATCCAACACTGCCACTTCTACTACCTCACCTTAAGAAAGTTGATTGCCTTGAAAATAGGAATTAGAGCTTACCTAGCTGTACTCTCTGAGGTTCAATGACATAATCTTTGTTGATGGCAGTCTCTTTTGTTTGTTAAATAAATGAATGTCCTAACCCTTTTTCCATTACATAAATGAATATTCTAACCATTTCCCTGGTGTCTCTGAATATTAGCATATCAACTGCTATTTTCTACTTGATTTCAAAAGTCTTCCTTAAGAGTGTAGCTTCCCAATTATTTATTTGTTTAAATTAAAGTGATTAAAGATTAATTATCTTCAATTCTGACAAAAAATTAAAGACTCCCTGGGGCATTTGAGAAGCTAACCTAAGAAGATTAAAAGGCTGAAATCCTGTAGATATAGATGATAATCCCTAATTATTTGAATGGAAATATGGCTTTTAGGATAATTTCTCATTCAGCAAGTCCTCCAGGTTGCCCGCAGGCTGCAGAACCTGTCAGACAGTGTCTGAACCAGGTTTGTTCCATCCAGCATCTATGCCACTGGCCCTGTGGTGACTGGACAACTGTGCTGACCCTGCTAGGGCTCCCCCATGCTGGGTGCAGACCTCACAAGCTGCACTTCAGGCCAAGCAGCCACAGTGCTCACAAAAGGCCCTCAGACACGCCTCCAGCTGTCTAGGCCTGCAGACACCCACACAGACTCCTGCAAGGCTGAGCAGGTATCAGACCAGGTTCTTCTTTAAATTCTACAAATCCCACCCACACCCTGCTACACACACACTAGCTATCTAGATTTCTTTGAGTTTTATTCTTAGAAGTGGAATTCCTGGCTAAGAATGCGCTTAAGGCTCTTGATAGAAATAGCTAACTTGCTTTTTGTAACCAGCAGTGTATGAGATTGTTTCACATCTTTACCAGCACTGAGCCCTTAGAGTGTGTGTGTGTGTGTGTGTGTGTGTGTGTGTGTGTATGAAGAATCTTAATTATGGTATCAACAGGGAACACACATGGGCATGGTCTTTCTGAAACCAGAGAGGGGAAAAGGTAGAAACAGATATACTCTCCTGACATCAAAGGGCAAGAAATCACCAATAGAAGGCACCTTTTCAACACTGATTATATAAAATATTGTAACTTGGTGAGACCCAGGCCACTGTTCTGGATTGGACAGTTGGAAACTGTACACCTGGACTGAAAGTGGTGGAATACATTCCTCTCCTGCTTCTCTGTTCCCCCTCCACCAGAGAATGATCACTTTGGGGAAGTAGATGCAATGCCATTCTATAGTTTCTCTTCTTGCTCTTTCTTTCAAGACCCATTTTTAATTTTTTAAAATTTTTATTCATTTGTTTTGAAAGAGAGAGAGAGACAGAGATAGAATCCTAAGCAGGCTCCACGCTGTCTACACAGAGACCAATTCCGGGCTCGATCTCACAAACTGTGAGATCATGATCTGAGCCGAAATCAAGGGTCAGATGCTTAACCCACTGAGCCCCTCAAGCACCCCTCAGAACCCATTTAGAAAAAGTCATAGAAAAACCCATGTAGAAAAGTCTTGATCAGAAAGTGAAGAGACTTGTTTTTTTGGAGATTTGATTTTCTGATTAATTGACCATTAATTTTAGTTTTTTAATATATGCTGACATAGTATTTGCTCTATGCCAAATACTATGGTTATCATGTCACAAATATTAACTCATTTAATTCTCATAGAAGACCTATGAATGATTCCCAGTATGTATTATTTAAAAAATAAGTCAGGGAGCCTGGGTGGCTAAGTCGGTTAGGCATCCAACTTCGGGTAAGGTCATGATCTCAAGGTCTGTGAGTTCAAACCCTGCATTGGGCTCTGTGCTGACAGCTTGGAGCCTGGAGCCTGCTTCAGATTCTGTGTACGCCCCCCCCCCCCCCATCTCTTCCCCTCTCCCACTCATGCTGTATCTTGCTCTGTCTCGCAAAAATAAATAAAAATGTGAAAAAAAAAAAAAGGAAACCAAGGTAACTCATTTACTATGAGGTGAACTCAGGGAGTCTGGCTACATGTCTACATGTTAACACATTCATGAGGCTTTACCTAACATGTTTTATTTCAGAATAAATCCTTGATATTACAAAGTTTTTTAAAAATGTATATATACTTCAGCAAGTGGAGTGAAGATTTCCCTGGGTGATTTGAAAATTCCACAGGGTCTTGAGATCATGCTTATGAGTTCCTTATCTCAGTGTACAGGCTTGTGGACTGGCAAACAAGTTCAGGAACCTGGGACAGATATGTCCTGAGCCAAGAACTCCCCTCCCTCCACCACCTGTACCTAGATTTTTTTTCCATTTTCTACTAAATTACTGCTTACTGTGAGTTTGCTTTTGGAGAGAGTACCAGGTTTTTAAATGAGAAGATAATCCTATTCTGTTGCCATTAGCTGGGTAACTTCCAGCAACTCATCTTTTTCAAAGGCCCTCACTTTTCTCATCTGTAAAATAGGCTACTGCATTGTAATGAATAAAGAAAAGATAACTTAGAATTACTCAAATTGGTGGGCAGCAAAATTTTATAAAGGGCAGCATAATACTTTAAGTTCTGAAGACAAAGAGGTAAACTTGAGGATATTGTGTAGGTAATTATATAAGAAGACAAAAAGGAACAAATTTCCTTAAATACCTTGTTGAGAAAATTCAAAATATAATAATTAATAATATATAATTAATAATTGTTAAAACAATATCACAGCTTTATTGTGATATGACTGACAAGTGAAAATTGTGTGTATTTAAGTTATACAAAGTAATGTTTTGATACATGTATACATTATAAAATGATCACCACAGTCAAGCTAATTAGAACATTTATCACTTCATATAGTTATCATTTGTGTATGGGGGGGATAAGAACACTTGAGATCTATTATCTTACCCAATTTTGAGTATAGTTTGTACTATTTACTAATAAGAAAAATGGGATTATTTTAGGGGGAGGGATTGTATTTCCTTAACTGGGGTTCAAAATTAGTTTTCCCCATCATCAAATCAATTGCAAATATTCATCTGTAAAAAATATCCTTAGTTTGCAGGCTGTTAAAAAAAAAAAAAAGATAATGGACCAGGCTTGGCCTGTAGGCAGTGGTCTGCTGGCCCCTGACCTAAATCATTTCCTGGCACATAACTGGTATTTAACAAATATCTATTTCCCTCTCCCTGAAGTAAGCTGGGGACTCTTATTTTCTGAATCCCACTTAACCGAATGGCAGTCCTTTAAGTGTAGTGATGCCTCCATAACATTCTAAGACTTTCTTCTTGGTCATCAAGTCTTACATCTGACTCCAGCTGTCCATAGTATTGGAAGTGGCAGGTTTTTTAAAGTATTTGTGCCTCAGTTTTTCTTTTCCAGAAAATGGAGGTAAATGTGTTTTTTGTATTTTATAATCCTGTCAGGTAGAAAGTGGGAATAGTATTAAAAATGAAGACAGAAAGAAAAACTGTATTAGAATAAATATCTGTGGAGAAAGTATTACAAAATATATATCTGATAAAAGATTTGTATCTAGAATACATAAAGAACTCTCAAAACTCAGTACTAAGGGGGCACCTGAGTGGCTCAGTCTATTGAGTGTTTGACTTCAGCTTAGGTCATGATCTTATGGTTCGTGAATTTGAGCCCCACATCGGGCTTTGCACTGACAGTGAGGAGGCTGCTTCAGATTCTCTGTTTCCCTCTCTTTGTCCCTCCTCTGCTTGTATTTTCCCCCAAATAAATAGATATTTAAAAGCAAACAAACAAAACAATACTAAGAAAACAACTCAATTTTAAAAGTGGGCAAGAGATTTAAACAGATACTTCACCAAATAAGATACAAAGATGAGAAAGGAGCACCATAAAAGCTGCTCAATATCATAAATCATTAGAGAAATGCAAATGGAAAATTCAGTAAGATACTGCTATACACCTGTTAAAAAGTTAAAGTTAAAAAGGAGTAAACAAAACAAGACAAAAACTAACAATACCAAATGTTGGAGATGCACAAAGTTGTGTTTGATTGCGAAGCCCTCACATCATGATGGTGGAATTTAGAAATGACACAGGCAGTTTGGAAAATATTTTGTCAGTTTTTATAAAGTCAAACCATATCTTGACTGTATGATCCAGCAAATAAATACCCTTATATATGTACTCAAAATAAATAAAAACCTATGCTTACACAAAAATCTGTGTGTGAAATCTGTGTGTGAATTTATTCATAATTTTGTGTGGCTTTATTCATAAATGTCTCAAACTGGAAACAACTCAATATCCATCAGCCAGTGAATGAGCCAACAGTGGCACATCCACATAACTGAATATGCCTCAGCAGTAAAAATGAAGGGGCTATTGTTACATGCAGTAACATGGATGAAACACAAAAACATTCTGCCACATGAAAGACCAGACTCATCAGACCGAGTGCTGCTTGATTCTATTCAAGTGACATTCTGCAAAAGGCAGACAGAGAGACAGAGACAGAGAACAAATCAGTGGTTTCCAGGGGCTGGGGTTAGAGAAGGGGTAGATTACAGAGGGCTGGCAGAAATGTTCCAGATCTTGGCCATGTGGTTACATGCATTTGTCCAAACTCATAGAACATAGAATCCACAAAAAAGGGGTGAAATTTATTGTGTTAAGTTTTACTCAATCAACCTGACATTAAATAGAATAAATAAACATGTATCAAACAGTGGAGGTCCCCTGGTTGGCCTGTACCACATGCTGTGGTGTGTCATAGGCCACACCAGGATTAAATGAAAGGGGCACTGGGTCTGGGGGGGGGGGGCATAGAATGCAAACCCTAAGCATTCTTTCTGAAAAGGCACTTGTCTGTTCTCCTCTGCTCTTCTCTTTCTCTTTCCTGCTCCCTCTGTACTGGTCCTCAACCCCAGCTCAGGAGAGAAACTCCCGTGCTACCTGTCACCTCAATCTTTCTCTAGAATGTGGAGGCCTCCCCAGATCTGCCCCACACCCAGCCAGGGCTCTTTTGTGCTTTGGAAGAGAAAAAACAGATTACAAGCCCCGCCCCTCCCTGGCCAGGGCAAGTCATCATGTTGGCTCCTTCCTGGTGCACAAGATGTAAAAAGAAGGAAGTCAGTACAAAAAATTACAGAATTCATGAGATCTTGTCTATCTAGGCCAAGTTTAATCAGAAGAACTCAGTTTATATTTGGGCTACATCTTGTTGGCTATCAGAAATGATTCAAACAATCATCGATGTTTGTTAATTATGTCAATAAACATCTATGTTTCCAATTCCATCACTAATGTTTAATGTTTCCAATTGAATTGCTGCGTGAGAAGCAAACCAGCAGGTGTTCCTTGAGGTGACTGGCAAATCTTTGAACAGGATGCCTGAAGGGTGGGAGTGGACCCTGAACTGCTCTGGCAGCCTGGGATTTCCCACCTCATTCCAAGGAGGCTGAGAAAAGTATTCTGAGACTGGAATTCAAGCCTTTCAGGTGATGCCTTGTTAACAGTTAGATGTGTCAGATACAGTGTTTTGTCAGCTTTCTAGGGGAAGTCCTAGAAACTTCCTAGGGGAAGTCTAAGGAACTTGCTTGGAAGGATCAGGCAAGAAGCTGATGAAAAAGCCTTTCCTGGAGCAATAAAGGAGTGAGAAGGCACAGAGTTTGCTGCACTACATCACAGAGGTCAAGAGTATGGTGGGGCCCTGAATGGCTCAATCAGTTAAGCATCCCACTTCAGCTCAGGTCATGATCTCACAGTGAGTTTGAGCCCCGTGTTAGTATTGACAGCTCAGATCCTGGACCCTGCTTTGGTTTCTGTGTTTCCCTCTCTCTCTGCCCCTCCCCCACTCACACTCTGTCCCTCTCTCTCTCAAAAATAAATAAACATTAAAAAAAAAGTATGCACTGTCACCCACACTGCCCCAGGGTCATGCTCTGACTTTGCCTCTGCCTGTTACCTCCCATGTCACCACAGGCTCACTAACAAACCTCTCTGTGAGGTGGTTTCCCCATTTCTCTTTTTTTTACCTTTTTTTAATGTTTACCCATTTCTTTTTTTTTTTTTACTTTTTTTTAACTTTTATTTATTTATGAAAGAGAGAGACAGAGCATGAGCGGGGGAGACAGAGAGAGAGGGAGACAGAGAATCCAAGAAGGGCTCCAGCCTCTGAGCTGTCAGCACAGAGCCCAGTGCGGGACTCCAACTCACAGACCGCAAGATCATGACCTGAGCCAAAGCTGGACGCTTAATTGACTGAGCCACCCAGGCACCCTGTTGTTTCCCCATTTCTAAATGGAAATCCTAGTAGCATCTACATGAAATAGTTGTGAGAATTAAATTGTCTGGGTTAAAAAGCTCTCAGAATGTTGTGTGGCACATGGTAGATAGTCAATAAAAGGTACTTACCTTGCTTTCTGCTGATCAGAGTCAGGACCCATATTTTTCATCACTAAGTCTTTGGACAGAAAATCAAGTGTGAACAGTATTGTGTGGAAGGCAGTAGATGGGGGGGAATATATCTGGGAAGTTCACACTGTCTGACATCCTTCATAACACACATGAGGCCACATATGATGAGCATGTCACCTGCTGACCTCTGTAACCAGGGTTGGTACTCCCTTGAGCTCCCCTGTCCATGGTTGTCCACCTCCAGGAAGAGGGGCAGTAGGTAGGTGTGCAAAGGACTCCTGACAGGACTCCTCAATCCCTTCTCTGTGGCTCCCTGTAGCCCTGAGGCAAGCATCGCCTGCTTCTTTCCATAATTCTGGTTTTCTGATAAACACTTAACTTTGGAGAAGTTGCAGATCCCAGTCACAGTGAGTATTACACAGTTCAGTACCTCACTCAGAGTTCCTGCCTTGTGCTGCAGGTTTTACAAAGTCCCTTTGGAGATGGGATGGCTCCGTATTGAAAATGAGGAAACAGCAGCAGCACAAGAACAACAAACAAGGCCCAACATGGTCTCCTGACCTCTACCTCAGTATTAGGGGAAACCCAGTTCTGAATTCACACAGGCTTACAGTTTCAGGCCAAGCACTGCACCTCCCATCTCTGTCCCTGATGGTTTCAGCATCACCATGTGCTGCCTCATTCTGTGTACCTCAGAAGACTGTCAACTAGCTCAGTCCTGCTATTGTTTTTCTCATTTGAATCTACTTTTCCATTTGACTACATGTCTTCCTTCAATCACTTCTGTCGGTATTCCTGGGACAGAGTGCTGCAGCTCTCATTTGGTCCCAGACATTAATCAGTATTTTCCCCATAAATCACTGCTCTGCGGCACACCCAGAGATCTCTTAGCTCTTCTACCACTGCAGCTCACCCTCCTAGCAATATGTACCAAGTCTTTAGGAGCTGTGCTGGCGAAAGGTCCTTGCTGACCCTCACCGACCTTCATACTGACTCCTCTGCCAGCCCTCCTCAAAGCAGAGCTTGTGTTACCCACAGTGGTGAATTCCCTTTGTTGACATGCAATCCCCTCCAGCCACTGCTCTATTCTTTTCCTTTACTCCAATGCCAAACTTTTGTAAAGAGCAGATTCACAGGCTTCTAATTGCTCATTTTCCATTCACACATGAGCCCCCTCCAATTGATTTTCTGCAATTGCTCTCACTTAATCTCCTTGAATCTAGGTCACCAATGACCTCCACATTGTCAAATCTTCTGGACACTTTCTTCATTGGATTTTACTTAGCTTTCTGGCAATATTTTTAAAATGCACTGTTGATGACCTTTCTCCTTAAAACCCTCTTCTCTTGGCTTCTTTGGATGTCACACCCTACTAGATTTTTCTTTCACATATGGCTATTCAATCTCATCCTCCTTTGCTTCCATGACTTCCCCAATTCTAACCTCCAGTGCCTTGAGGAGCACTTCTCTTTTCTCTCTTCCTACAGAAAGAATTAATGATCTCGTTTATTCTCCCAGCTTTAAATGCCCTCTAGACGCTGGCAACATCCAAATTTATATCTCCAATGCAAACCCCACCTCAGGTCTTCATTCCTGTATATTTAATTGTCTAGCTGACATATCTATTTGGATATATGACTTGTTAGGCTTACCATGTCCAAGCCTGATCTCTTATTCCTCTCAACTAGTTCCTTCTCCAGTCCATCCTGTCTTGATAAATGGGAACACAACCAATAAGTTGCTCATTCCAGAAAGCTGGAGTCGCTCTGAGTAGCTCTCTCTATTTATCCTCTATATCCAATCCATCAACAAATCCTGTCAATTCTGCTTCCAGAATACCTTTTTAGAAACCTCAACTTCTCCCCACTTCATTTCACTATCATCATTTTCCAAGACTATTGCAATGTCTTTTGAAATGTTCTTCCAACACTCTCTATGGATGTCATCAAATCCATCCCTCACATTAGAAGGATCCTTTGGAGATATCAGTCATATTATCTATTGTATCTCTGATAAAATATAGCTCTGGGAGTCCATTTTTTACCTCATGCTTTCCCCCATGCTCATATATGCAGTGTTTAAGTGATTGCAAGCCCTTTTCCTTCCTTTCATTTTCTATTTTTATTAGATCCCTGGAATATTTCTAATTACTGAAACTGTGCTCTTCCTATGCTTCACAGCTTCTCATCCAACAGAATAGCCAGTCTGGTGGTCAGAATTTGTCAGTCTGCTATCAGAACAGACCCCCAGAATGTCTTCTAGCTGTTCTTAGCACACTTTGGGGTTCCAGTTCATAGTTGGATATTAATCCTATTTCATTCATTAATTTACTGTGGATAATTAATTGCTTGTAGAAGAGTTGAAAGAATTTAAAGTTGTGTAAACAACTATTGCTATCAACTCCTTGTTATTTCTTGAGAATCATGTGGAAAGCCTCAACTCTGTCCCAAACAACTCTCTCGATGACTCACATCCAGCACCTGGAAATCCCCCACAAGAATCATTCATTCATCACTGTCTTCAATAGGGAGCATAAAAAGTGGGAACCAGCCACTAGAGAGTCTATATGGAATTCACAGGGCCTTATAAAAAGGAGATATATCTGGGAACATTTAATAGAAGAAAAGAAAGCACTAATAGCCACAGAATAGCAGGTCTGGAGAAAAGATGGGGCAGCATTGGAAATTCAGGGTCACAACACAGATGTCGGGGGGTGGGGGGGGAAACGTGGCTTAAATGAGCAGTAGAAGGCCAGAAGTGCTTAACACACTTCAGCACATCAAAGTGCTTACCTTCTAATCAGTTTCTCTTGTCCCCTCAGCACCTCCTGTGGTGTCCAGCATATAATATCTCCTCATTAAACATTTCTTGCATTCAAGAAACAAGAATTGCTATGTGCTACTCTGAGATCAGGCAAGGGTAGGGACATCAGAGATATGGAGTTATAAAATGGGCAGCATTATCATCTATCAATTCTTAAGTATGTCCTGAGGAACTTCTCTGAATCTGGTCCCTATCAGATGATGAAGCAAATCTAAGAGCTGAATAAAGCACCACGCCCTGCCTTGATCTAACCATGGACTTGCAAGTAGAGATGAACTAAGTATAACACTGTGTGCAGTAGGAATTCTGAGAGGGAAAGATAAGGGTGAGCTGAATATACTTCTACAATGAAGATGCACCTCAAAATTTCAGACAAAGGCAAAGAAGAAAAAGAAGATGAAGAGCCAGCCTGCACAAAGAAGTAAAGGCAGAGCTGAGCACAGTTCATCTTTGAGGTGATGGAAGGGCCTACCTAGGGGATCAGAATGGAGTCAACAGGTTGGGAGCCAGGGAAGATAAAGCAGGCTTATCTGGGTGGATGCAACCATCCAGGCACAGGAGTCTGATTTTAGTAGAAAAGCCAGCATGTGGAGGGGAGGAGAAAAATCTAGAGAAGGGTGTGGGAGGAGTTAGGTTTTATATTTGGCTGTCATTTTAATTTCATAATTTATTAAAACAAGGAGTTTGGGCTAGAGGATCTCTCATATCCCCCTCAGCTCTGGTTTCTCAGACACTCAGTTGGAAACCTGTGTAAGTCCTTCCAGAAACACAGCTTAGACAAATTCATGTGCACAAAATGAATAAGAGAGATGATAGCCTGACTCTTTGGAAATGGTTTCAATTATAACCCTCCTGCAGAAATGACTGTATGATAGCAGAAAGAGTGTAGGAGACTTGGATCCCAGGAGACTTGGATGGGAGTCTATCACTTCACAGCTGCATGACTTTGGATCAGTCATTTCTCTTCCCCATGAAAATGGGGTATGAATAACTGTCTCCCAAAGTTGAAAACATTTGATGGGACAGCATCCCTGGAAGTACTGACTACTCAGCAGAGCCACAGTGAGTACTGTTGCAGGTGTGGTGAAGCTCCAATGCTGCTTCACAGAGTTCTCACAATCACAATGGCAGCCACACCTCTGGGTCACTGAGGGTGCTGACTTCCTCCCCCATTACTCAGCCTCCAGAGCAGGCACCTCATTAATGTTATTTTTCTTTTCCACTCTGCTAAGCCCATTGTTGGCCATGACAATGATGATATTGCAGTCTTTCTATAAAGGGGCGTCCTTTCTGGTGGCCCTGAGAGAGCTGGAGACAGTGATTAATAAAGGATGCTGGTCCTTCTGAGGAAGGTGCTGCTGTTCAGCATGAATATTCATGAACCTCTGGGGGCTGGCTTGAAACCTGGAGAGGACATGGTGGGCTGACCCAGAGTAGAGAGCAGCAGGCAGGCTGGTCACCTGGTCACCTGGGAGATGCAACAAGCCTGCTCTGCTCCTCATGAGTGGAGCGGTGCGAGCAGCTTTCATCAACAGTGCCATCAGCTTTGCTATCACCCAAGAAGACAGGCTGGCAGATGTGAACATAAATACATCCCCTTCTTGCCTCACCTCAGTGCCCTGAGGAGCTATTAGAGACTTAAAATTACCATTTCAGTAAACGGAGAGAGAGAATTGAAGAGAAAGAGGCTGTGTTTGTTAACTTGGGAGCATTGTTGACTCCACTGACTCCTTTCTTTCTGTGGCACCCTGGGGAGAGGTGGAGACAAGACTCTGGGTCTTCAGAGGTGCAGGAGCGACACCTTCAGATCCTGCCCTGACCCTTTCTGGATCCCTGTTAGGAGACTAGCCTTGTCCAAAGGCAAAGAAACATCCAGACAACATTTCAGAGGGTTTTGTGATTCCAGAGAGCTGGAAAGGCATCAAGCCCTGAACCCCAACTCTGGGCCACATCCCTGAGGAGGTGGGCTGGGCCTGAGATTACACAGTCTTCTATCCTTAAATGCTCATAATCATTAGATAAATGTTTATTGAGTTTGAATATATGAATTCTATGTTTAGTAAATATTTGGTGATTGATAATTGATCGAAGCATACAAGGCATTTTAATCCTCTGTAAAAAAAAAAAACTCTTGGAAAGAGTCACCTGATATGCTGAAGTATAACTTCATTTATACTTAAATATGTCTTGTCCTAACTTAAGTTCATTTTGGGTGGGGAAAGACAAGACACACACACATATACACTCTGAACTGTGGAGAAGACAAACACCTCCACCAGTTCCACCATACTGCAGGCCTGTCCAATTCATCACTGTGTCCCTCATCATTTATTTACTCTTCAAGCATTGATTGACAGCCTACTCTCCACATTGTTCTGTATATAGGGGATAGAGATGAAGCCAGGCAAGGGTTGGCCCTCATGGCACTAACACTTTGGTAGGGAAGTCAGAAAATAAACAAGGAAATAGACAGCAATTACAGATACCAATAAGCCCCTAAACATGTGTCTTCCTCTCTACATTCTGAATTTTTCTCCTAGATCCCAAGAACATTTAAAATAGAACAAGTAGGGATGGGATACTTGGCTGGCTCAGTCAATAGAGTGTGCAACTCTTGATCTCAGTGTTGTAAGTTTGAGCCCCACATTGGGTGTAGAGACTACTTAAAAATAAAATCTTAAAACATTCAAAAAAAAAAAAAAGCAAACAGCACAAGTAGAATTGGTATCTGGGTTTCTAGGATTCATGGCCATATGTAATCTCTGAATTGTTATCTTCTTGAACTGCATCTCAACAATGGGACAGAGAGCATCTGCCTGTCCTGCACAGGAAAATGTGGAGAAGCCATTCATGGCCCACACAAAAAAGCCCAGGTTTGGAGTCATTTTGTGACCTGGATAACTTTTTGTTGAACTCCTTTTGGAATAACTCAAGCATTTCAAGGGGGTGGATGTGTAATGAGGTCTAAAGTGGATTTACTTTTCTCTCCTTATGAAGTGGTCAGTTCATGCAGCAGAACCAGTTTCAATGATGTGCATTGTGAGCAACTATGCAGAGACAGCTCTGTGCTTTGGTGGTCCCTGTGCTTGTTTTAATACTCTGCAGTCATGAATTTGAAATTCCTTATACTTTTGAATAAAGGGCCTTGCATTTTTATTTGCACTAGCTCCTGCAAATTTTGCATATGGTCCTGCCTTTCAGGGGTTTGGTAGAGCTTGGCTTCAGGTCTAGAACATCACTTTCCTACTCTAGGATGTGAGTAGGTGCTTGTTGTAAGGCTTCTTCTAGGCCTCATACCCCAGAAAGGAGCCTCTGTATATCAACCCTGACTAAATCTCTTAGACATGGAAATCAAGTTTTTGAGAAGGGGCAGCCCAGTACAAAGGTAAGCAATGCCCAATTCAAAACCCATCCCTGTTGTTGGTGCTTACATGATGTGAATCTCTCTGCTTCATCTGAAACATTGAGAGGCTCCTGGGAACAACTTAGTGGAGGGGTTCTCAGTCTTTCTATCAGGGTAATAAAATGTAAATCAAAACAAACACAAACAAAACCCCTCTTCTATCCACTACTATTCACTTTTTGAGCTGAATGCTAGCCACTAGATCAAGACTGAAAGAGAAGTAACAGAAAATAGTGGCCTAATTTCTCACACCCTTCCATATAACTGGGGTCTTCTGAAAGCCAGGACACAGTCTCCACTACAATGAAGAGTTAGTGTTCTAGGTACACTAGTTTAATCTATGGCAAATCAATAAATATATGCTTAGTATGACAAGTGACTCCTGTCCTTCAGTGACTTAACACAAACAATGTTCATACTTGCTCAGGCTCTGTGTCCAATCAGGGTGGGTCTCTGTTCCTCCTGATTTCTTAGGGACACAGGCTGATAGAAGCTTCATCTCAATATGCGCTCATTTAATCACTGTAGTGGGAAAGGGATGTGGCAAGTTGTACCCTGGATCTTAGAACTTTCACCCAGAAGTGGCATATGCAACTTCTGCTCACTTTTTATTGTCAAATCAAGTCACATGGTCATAACTAACTTTTATTGCAATCCTACCACATGTTCAGAGAGAGGGAGAACTAGAAAGAATTGTGAGTAATATCAGTAACTACCACATGTGTCAAGACTGAAGATTCCTTTTTTCCACCATATATGGCCTCATGGGAAAAGTGACAACAAACAGCATTCCACAACTTGTAAGCTCGGCAGAGCCTTTCTCTTCTGTTCCTATTAAAGGGTCTTATACCACTTCTGTGTCCCTCAGAGATTATGTGAGAACCAAATGAAACCATAGATGAGCATAATAGATAATATTTACTGAATATTAAGACCCGGGCACTATTGTGGTACTCTGATCCTCACAAAAGAACTGTAACATAGGTCAGTTATCACCCATACTTCACAGATAAGGAA
Source organism: Panthera leo (assembly GCF_018350215.1). Classification (NCBI taxonomy): domain Eukaryota; kingdom Metazoa; phylum Chordata; class Mammalia; order Carnivora; family Felidae; genus Panthera; species Panthera leo. The sequence goes on from NC_056682.1 coordinate 37,023,133, forward strand.
ACTGAAGCATGGAACATTATGTAACTAGTCCAGGATCACACAGGAAGACCTAGGATGTAACCCATGGAATCCAGCCCAAGCCTGCTCTTAAACACTGAGCTGTGCTGAGAAGCAGTGCACGATGTTCTCCTAACAAAGAATTTTCAAACTTCACCCTTTTAAAAAAATGTTTATTTATTTTTGAGAGAGAGAAAGAAAGAGAAAGCACACACAGAGGAAGGGCAGAGAGAGACAGAGGGGGACACAGAATCTGAAGCAGTCTCCAGGCTCCAAGCTTTCAGCAACAGAGCCTGAATTGGGGCTTGAACTCACGAACCATGGATCATGACCTGAGCCAAAGTGAGGTCATGGTGCCAACTGACTGAGCTACCCAAGAGTCCCTAAACACCACCCTTTCTGTTTATATACCAGGGAAAGCCCCACCACTTCTATTTTGGACTTCATGTGGGTTGTCAGAGGCCTCCAGGAGGACATGGAAAGATCACTGCTTATTCATGGGACCCAACAATCATAAACAAATATCTGGGGTCCATTGGGCATGATACATTCTCATCAATCTGTTTGTGAGCTCAGATTCCAAAGCCAGGGCTGCTTGAGACCTGAAGCCTCCCAAACACAAAGGAACAACAAAACAAAACAAAACAGTGCTTTTCTGCTTGAGCCTTTCTTCACCCTGATCAGCTTTTCACATGAGAAGAAGAATAACAACAATGCATAGCCACCTTCCTTTCCCTCCTCCTCCAGCTTACCACCCTGTGATACTCAGGAGCTGTGGATTTCACTTCTGGGGCACCTCCCATAAAATAACATCTGTCATTACCAGCAGTCCTGGTGCTGAGGGCCCACTCTGTTCTTCAACACAGCTCCCAAAGAGGAAAGGGGCTGAGAAGGTGCCTGTGGAGGACTCAAGAGAGACAGTCTCAAGGGTGAGGAGGGTGAGCCAGGCAAGAAATGGGACCTAGCTTTTTGTTCTGCAGATGCTCCAGAAAGTTGAACTGTTTTGCCTGATAGCCTTGTACTGTGTCCATCCTGGTTGTGAGCTGCTCTGAGGTACTTCTTCATGGGCGCTCCTTCTGTCAGCCTCCTTGTGCCCAGATCAATTACCATTGAGCTAAGGTGCCATTTGTGGAATGTGGGAGACATCTAAATGCCTAAAGGTATAAGCTAAAATTTACAGCCCCTGCCCATAACCTCAGATTAATGTACCCACCTCCTACTCCCAGAAGGCCAAGGACAGAATAAGAATTCCCCTTTTTGGCAGAATTTGAAGGCCACCAGCAGCTCCACTTTATCTTACACATAAAATTCAATGTCTGAGTCCTCAGAGATTCCTTTGGGTGAATCATTGCCTTCTTTCTAGATGTATTTTTTCAAGATGTAAACACTCTCATTTTATTTCCTGTAACTCAGAATGAATAAGTTTAATGGTTGTCTCCTCTCAAGCACTTGTGGCCCAGGCACTCTGAGAGACCTAAAAAGAGCTGTGTGCCCTGCAGGCAGGACAGAAAGGTCTTCTTTTTGGGGATTCCCAAGTACTGCAGGATCTGCTGGGCAGAAACCTCTGTCAAGGATGATCCAAGAATGCATCACAGCATTGGAGAAAACATTGGCAGTCTCCAGCTTCTTCTCTGCATTTAAGGAAGGGGAAACTGAGGCCCAGGGAAGGTAGTTAGATCACTGCTCTTGACATACTAGACCCTGACTCTGACTTCAGGGACCCGTAGGCACAGCTACCTCAGGGCCTCAGCACCAGGAACTGGAACTTGGACATCGAGGCAAAGGTCCAGATTTAGCAGTACCCCCCACCCCCTGCATTGCTGTGGCACCTGTCACTGCGGATAGATGCCTCCCAGCCATGTAGAGAATGGACCTGACCCAGCCTAGGTTCAGCTGCCTGAGACCTCCCTTAGGAGTTCAGCCCATGTGGCCTGAGTCCAGATGCTAGCTTCTTAGCAGCGCTTCTGAGAGTCTGGGTCACCTCAGGAGGTGTAACCTGACCAGCCTGGGGCCGCTCATCTCATTAAGCCTGGCAGCTGGTGGCGGGTACATGGGCAGAAGCTGGCTTAGATCAGGAGGATTTCAGGGCCCCATTTAACCTAATTGGGCCAGCAAACAGGCCTTATGAACATCAGGCACGCCACTGTCTTGTTCCACTTCTGGCTTTGAAGTCGCGCCTCGTCGCGTTCTTAAGCATGAGACACAAGCATTCAGTTGCTCATATTTAATGTGCAACACAGGAGATCAAAGAACAGATAGAGACGGAAGATATCAGGGCGATAATTAAGGATTACTCTAAGAGCTGGCTGGCTAACCACTTCTCCTAGCGCAGGCCCTGCCATGCTCAGCCCCTCTACTCTCCTGGCCTCCTCCCCTCTTTCTCTCCCCTCCATTAATATCTTGCTTCCTTCCAGCCTGCTTGCTTCTTTATGTCTCTGCTTCATCCCCTTCACCTCAGCCTCCCCTTCTCCCGCACTGGCCTTGCTCTAGGCTCCCTTTCCCAAATAAAAGACCTACCTTCTAGGAAAGCCCCCCTTTTCTCTCCTCTTCCTGCCTTTTCCTCCCTCCCTCTTCTCTTAACCTTCTTTCTCCCCTAGTTTATTTCTTTCTTTCTCCACACTGTGCCTACCTCTAGAGTTGCCATGACAACAGGCCTCCAGGACAATTACTGCCCAGACAGCTCAGCCTCTTTCCTTCAGAGACTCCAGTGCCCACTGGAGTCAACTCCCTGATTTCTTAGCCCTGGCAGCAAAGTAGCCAGGGCCCTGGGAATGGAGTCTGTCACCAACCACACAGGGAGAAAAGCATAGGAGAGAAGTATGGAAGAGGATGAAAGAGGAGGAGCTGAAGTTCTCTGCATTCATTCTAGTTGGGACAGAAAGGAGGACAGCCATTGAGAAGGAGAATTATGAAGACTGGGGAGTGGATCAGCAGCATCTGTCCTCCCATCCAGGAGCTCAATGGACAGAAACTGTTGCCCTCAGATTGGGAGAAGAAAACAGGATGCAACAGCCAGTGTAATGTTCTGGAACTTTCTGTTCCAGCACCTGAGCATGAAATAAACACAATTCCAACTTCCTTGCCTGCTTCTTTAGACTTTTAACACTTTTATACCTTGATTGGGAAGGTATTTCCTGGCCATGTGTATATTGGGCATCCACTTCATATGCAATACAGAGCAGACAGCCATGGACTTCAAAGAACACAACACCCTGACCTAAAAAAAAATACAGTCTATTTCTAAGATGCCAGGTAACCACACACTAAATACTTAAGACTAAAATACGTAAATAATGGATAAAAATTAAAAGATGCAAAGAGACACAACAAAATTTCCTCCAAAAACAAGGTCATTTTGCTGTCTGGGCACTCTGACAAGCTTTAGGAAATGGATCTTGAAATTCTTCTGGAAGGCTAAGTAAGGTCTGAGTAGGCACATGAGTTTGAGACGGGTGGCTCATGCAGCCTGGAGCCATCACTCAGCCACACCATGAAAAAATTTGAATGCCAAGCTAATTAGTTTAGACATGATCATGTAGTTTATGGGAAAAGGATGGAACACAGATTGCAGTTACCTGCCTACATATTAAGAAGTCCAGGATAAGGGGCACTTGCATGGCTCAGTTGGTTAAGCGTCTGACACTTGATTTCAGCTCAGGTCATGATCTCACAGTTTGTGGGATCGGGCCCATGCTGGGCTCCAGCTATCGGTGCATGCAGAACCTACTTGGGATTCTCTCTCTCCGTCTCTCTCTGCTGCCCTCCACCTCTGCCAACCTTTCACTTACTCTTTCTCTCTAAATAAACAAAACAAGACAAAAAAGAAGTCTGGGACTTGTGTAATTCATTTTAAACAAAGTGAGTGGCACTAATAGCTGTTACTAGAAGTCCTATGCATAGGTAGAGAAAGGAGTTCCAGGTGTGGCTGAGTGTGTCTGTCTACCACAAGCCCACAACCCTGATAGCCTTGCTCCCAGCCCTTGCCCAGCAGCATGCTCCCTGAGCCACTCAACCTGATCACAGCAAGACCTGCTAACTTCCTAGCCAGCAATGCATCATCTCCTTGCCTCATTCTTGATGTTGGACTGAGAGATGGGGTTTTACTTGGAAAGTTTATTTTCCTTTCCCCAATACCTCAGATAGAATAATGAGAAAGTGAGCTTAAAAATTCAAACCGTGTAAAAGGCCTTGTTCACAGAGAGTATAACCTGTGTATGTCATATAAATTTCAATCACAAAGCAGGAACTGAAACAAGGTCAAGATGGCCTTTCTGACAGGCTGGGCCATCTAGTAGAAAGGAAGTGTAGCTAGGAGGCAGTATCAGGACCTGGCTCTGCCACTTCCCAGATTCAAGGTCTTAAAATATCAGGTGACCTCCTGAGGCTTCCATTTCCACATTTATGAGATGGCCAAAATCAAACAGAACCTGTTTGTCTCATAGGTCTGCTGTGAGGACTGAGTGAAATAATAAATGCAAATACCCTCAGGATGGTTAAAGGTGTTATTGACTTATGGAATACTTGTTTTTCAGTGGTGGTGGCAGTGATGTGACTTTCAGGCCACCGACACACCATGGTCAAATCTCTGGCCTGGAAAGTTCCTCTGCAGCATGAACAAAAGATGTGATCCAGTCAGACCTCAATTTCCTCATGGGTAAAAAGAAAAAGTTGGACTAAAGTGACATTTTCCCAGAAAAGGGGGGCAGTGGAGATGATTTGAGGCGGGGCATGAATATAGTATTAAGCTACATTTAATTCAGAGTGAGAAACGTATCTCCTTTTCAATTATCTTTCAATCCTTCGTGTTCTTGGCTGGGTTTGAGTTTTCAGTTAACAATTCTCTAATACCTGCTAATTTACCTTTTCAAGGGAGAGAAAGTAGGCCTCAGGCTCTGAAACTTGGCAAGCAGCAGTACCTACCTAGAATTTAATGCCATTGCTGAGTTCTCATTGTATTTCTTTTTTGCTTTCATTTATAGGAGGTAATACTGGTTTTCCATTGACAACAGTGAAATAAGGTCTCCTTTCTATAGATGTTTAAATAAAAAAATGTGAGTGGTATTAATGGAAAATATTGTATCAATAGATTGTGCAGATGCTACTAAGGAGGTAACAGGACTTTGAGAACTGCTGGGCTAGCTGATCCCTGATATTCCTTCCCACATTTCCTTAACCTGACACTCTCATGCCACTTTGGTAGGAATGCAGCTCCCTAACATGGCTGGCTTCTCTCTACATTGGGAGGAAGAGAGACAATGATGATTCAGTCTCCCCAGGAAACCCACATTTAGCACAAGAGCAACAGTGATAACCCAAGGAATGCCTTTAAAAGTTTCCCAAGTACATTTGTGTACGTACTTCAGTTTGATGAGGAAAATGAGACACCCTGTATTTACATGATTTTCTCAGAATCACTCTCAGTGATGAGTGACTCCAACCACATTCTTCCAAAGCCCTGCTTCTTTCCAAAATTCCTATTGTTTCTATACGCTCATCACACTAGGCTATATATAACATGTGAAGACACCAAGAGGCCCTTTTGAGTTGAAGACATTAATGGGATTTCTTCACTTGAGGGAGGAATCTGACTCCTTCAGACCTAGTTATATATGTATTATGCATCCTGCTTCAACAGAATGAAAAGAGGAAAGCCCCAGACATCTTGTCTTTTAGTCTTTCAATGGGAATGGCAGGTAGAGCAGGAAAGCAAAAATGAAAGAAGGGAAGAGAAAGAAGAAAGAAAGAAAGAAAGAAAGAAAGAAAGAAAGAGAAAAAGAAGGAAAAGAAAGGAAAGGAAAGGGGAGGGGAGGGGAAGGGGGAGAGGAGATGAAAGGAAAGGAAAAGAAAGGAAAGGAAAGGAAAGGAAAGGAAAGGAAAGGAAAGGAAAGGAAGAAAGCAAGAAAAACAAGAAATCAAGAAAGCAAGAAAGAGGGAAAGAAGAAAGGAGGGAAGGAAGGAAGGAAGGAAGGAAGGAAGGAAGGAAAAGAAAAGTAGAGCAGGGAAGAATTGACATTACAGCTACTTCATTTTAGGGAATGGAAATGGAATCCCTATTCTCTTTTCAATCCACCAATCTTTCCATAATCTTGTAAAGGAATCGCAATGAAAGGATATCTATTCACTCATTGAACAAACATTGTGCAAGAGTTTAAGACATATGCCATGAACAGAAAGATTACAATCTTAAAGAAGGGATTAAAATTGAGTACACAAATAACTATAATATAAAACAGAATATGATAAAATAATAATTATGATTAGGAAATATTATAAAAACACACATTTATGAATATTTGGCTGTGTGCCACATATTATTCTAAGAATATTCTATGTTTTACGCGCGCGCGTGCATGTGTGAGTGTTTCAATCTGCAGAATAACCTATTTGATAAATACCAGAAATATGCTTGTTTTTACATTAGGTAACTAAGGCTTAAATAAATAACCTATTCAAAGTCAACCAGCTCCTACATGGCAGAATCATACTCAAATCCTCCTGACTCCAGGTCCTGCAGGATTCACACTCACTGTCTGCTGGAGCTGCATTCTGGACTAAGCATCTTCATCCACTATCCCATTATTCCCTTCCATTAAGCAGTGTAACTGAAGGCACAGACCTAGAACCAGGCTACCAGGGTTGAATCTCAGCTCCGCCATCCCAAGTTCTGTGACACTGGAGAAGCTACTTAACTTCCCTCTGCCTCTATTCTATTTATAAAAGGGGTTAGGTGTAATGATTAAATAAGTTAACACAGAAAGTGCTTTGAAGGCTACCCAGCACATAGCACATGCAAGAACTGGATGAACAAAAATTATTATGATGATGACATAGGTATTATTAGTCTCATTTATTGGCAAGAATACAGAAATCCCAAAAACTAAGTAGCTTGTGTGAGATGTAATATCTGTTCTTTCTATTATGTGAATCTGGTAGGTGTTTAGAGGGAAAAGTAATCAATTTGAATCCAAAGAGAAGAGTGAAGGGAATTCAAAGACCAGGTAGACATTTGTTTCCAAGTAGAGGCAACGTGAAGGCTCCCACTACAGGGGAGGAAAGATAAGAAATGATCAGTAGATCCATGGGGCTAGAACATGGGGCCTTAGGAATGAATAGTCATCTCATGAAATGCCTAGAATACCAGAACACATGGTAAGTTATTGAAGGCTTCAGTCAGAGGGTTTGTAACAGAACACACAGAAGTGTAAAAAATAAGTACAGGGAGGAGAGATAGAGAATAAGAAGTTAGTAAGACACTGAATAGACCCAGGAAGGGGTTTTATATAGGTAGTGACACTTAAAATAGATAAATGGAAAAAATAGATAGGTGCCATTTATTTACATACACATTCACTCAACAAAACTGTGGTGAGCACTTACTATGTACTAGGTACTGGGGATACAATATGTAGTGTGCAAAATCCAATGCCAGTCTATGGGGAGATACATAAAAAATCAAATAGGCAATAATAGTACTATGATATGTATTAACATTAAATTGATAATAATATAGTGATAAATTTGATAGAATCACATAGTAGCAGAAACCAATCTAGACAAGAGAGGTCAGAAAGAACTTCTGAAGGAAATGATAACCATATGATGAGTAAGAGTTTGTCAGAGGGAAGGTGTGCACAGGTTGTGTTCTAGGCCAGGGAGTAGCTTGTGCAAGTGCCCTGAAGCATGATAGATCATGGCTCCTTCAGGAAGTAGAGTAAATTTTGGGGAGCAAGAGATGGAGATGGTTTGAGATATGCAGCTGGAGCCACAGCATCATGAACTTCTATTTTATCATAAGGACCAAGGAAAGTCATTGAATGACTTTATGTAGAAAATCATAAGCTCAGGCATATTGTTTAGAAGGACCACTACTGTGTGGATTGGAAGAGGCAAGAAGGATTGCAGGATGTCCTGACAGGTGGCTAGAGGTATAGACCTGGCAAGAGAAGATAATTTAATAGGACATTGTCATAAAAATTGAAAAGGAGGATTTAAAGTAAGTTTAAGAGGTAGAACTGGCAAGATATGGGGATGATTGGATATAGGGGTGAGGTGGGAGGAGGAGAAAGGGTGAGTCAAATCACTGGGAAGATGACACTGTCACATGAAGAATAGCAAAGTCAGGCAGGAGCAGTTGGGGAATATATTAGTCATGGTTCTCCAGAGAAACACAAACATAGAATGTTCATATGTATATAACTTCTCTCTTAAGACTTCTCCTAGAGACCTTCAACTGACTGGATGAGGCCCAACCACATTGTGAAGGGTAAGCTGCATTACGCAAGGTCCTTTGATTTAATCACACTTTAAAAATACCTTCACAGGGGCATCTGGGTGGCTCAGTCAGTTGAGTGTCCAACTTCAGCTCAGGTCATGATCTCACAGTTTGTGAGTTCAAGCCCTGCATTGGGCTCTGTGCTGACAGCTCAGAGCCTGGAGCCTGCTTCAGATTCCATGTCTCCCTCTCTCTCTGCCCCTAACCCACTTGCATTCTGCCCTTGCATTCTGTCTCTGTCTTTCTTAACAATAATAAAATTAAAAATTAAAAAAATTAAAAATACCTTCACAGCAACATCTAGACTGATGTTTGGCCAAACAAATGGGCACCACAGCCTAGCTAAGTTGACACCTAAAATGAATTGTCACAGCGGAAAAAGATGATTTTATTTTAGATCATCCCTCATAGTGGGGTATCCTAGAAGAACTGTTGGCAAAATTTGTTCAAGTACAGAAAACAGTGGTGGATTTGGGCTTCCTGTTTACAAAAGCAGCCATGGGAGGAACATGCCTTTGTGAGAGGCTTTGAGGAGGGAGAGAAAATGTGACAAAAGACATAAGAAGGATGGAAGAAGAGCCAGAAAGGGAGACTGAAGTCAAGGACAGAGAGCATTTTAAGCAGGAAAATGTGGTCCCAGAATAGTATGTTTAGAGGGGAGGACAAGAGCACTCAAAATATATCACTGGATTTGGATTATTCAGGTGTTTATTCAATAAGTTTCAAAAGAATGTATTTGATTCCTCCCAGTGCCAGGCAGTCTTTTACTAAGCCTTTCCAACTAGTTTCCAGACATTTCTCTTGCATTCCTAGCTAGCCTGGATTTTCTGCTGGTGCATCTCTCATCCTTCTAACTTCCAGGAACTCCTCTGGATCAAGCATGCTCAAAGCCAGCTCTTCCTTTCTCAAGGGTACTCTGGGGACCTGTGTACTCCTGCTAGGTTAATTTGTGCTTCTCAATGTGTTCAACATGTTTCAAGCATCTACTCTAATTTCCCCAAATAGATCTCTGGCTCCTTGGAGGATAGGGTTAGGCATTTTATACTTGCAGAGCTCACCAGCTTCCCCATGCCACTTACACACCTGCCATGGGATCAGCAGACTGTCTGAAACCAAAATGGACCACTCAAATGAATGGTGACCACTGCCTTGTTGACCAGCTGTCCACCTTTTCTTCCCTCTCTAGGCTGCCCTCTCAGCTGCAGCCAGGATAACCACCTTAAAATGACTGGATCATTCTCTGCCCTGTGTCTCTTCCAGCATTACTTCTATTAAAAGGGTAACCCTCTAACTCCCAGTGTGTCTCATAATGGTCCTTCGACATCTGCCCTGAAACTTCTCTTCTCCAGGTTTATTCATTCAACATCCTTTCAACAAATATCTGCTGAAAAACAGACAGTAAACATAGGTGGATTGAGAAAAATAGAAGCGGCACCTACTCACACAAGCTACACTGTGGTGTGGAGAGAAAACAGTAAATGAACAGGCTTTAATTTCAGGTAGTGAGTGATAAAAGCTATAAAGTCCCTGGAGCAAGGTAAGAAGTTGGAAAGTGATGGGTACCACCTCATGCAGGAGGGGAGGGGACTCCCTGGGAAGGAAGCATGAGCAGAGATCCAGATTATGTGAGGAGGTGAACTATGGAATAGCTAGAAGGGGGTAGAGCAGAATGGATACATTAGTAAAGACCCAGAGGTGTGGTAGGGGCCAAGATGGGTGTTCTCATCCAGCTGTATTTTCCAGAAGCCCTTGCATCTATTACTCTGGCTATAAATTCAGGTTTGCCCATGACCTCCACTTGTATGAAATTTGGAAGGTAGAAGTGAGGCACTGGTCTTCTTCCTGTGGTTTTTGTCTGTCACTCTGTTTGAGGAGGTCATGGCTTTCATGTAGTGCCTCTGTTTGTTCTCTGGATTTCTGGTGTCCAGAGGATGCTCTGGCAGTGGTTGCTGCTTTCTAGGAACCCTGGTCTATAACTCGGCTCTCACCAAGTGCCTGTACTTGCTCCTTCTGTTGCTGCTTCACCAGTTCCTGGTGCTTCACCATGCCTTGTTGGTGCCCCTAAACCTGCACATGCCTTTGCCCCAAGTCCCTTCACTGAGCTTTCTGCACATGCACATACTCTGGGGTGTGCTACTTCCTGAGTAGGAGTTCGCTGGAGAAAAGGTGTGGCCTGACCCTGAGACAGAGGCTGGGAGCCTTCCAAGCTGAGAGGCCAGTGATGTGAAGGGGATGGTTCAAAGGAGCAAGAAGCATTTGAAGAACCAGGAAAAAGGAAGCATGGCAGGGCCCAGAGAGCACAGAGTGTGTGAAGGCTGGTGAGGTGGGCAGAGGCGCATCATGCAGAGCCCAGGCAGCTATGCATATGCAGAGTGAGTGACCAGGCCCAGCCAGTCATCAGGTCTGACTCTGAAAGCAATGCTGCTCCCTGTCCTGTCCCACTATGTTTGACCTCCAAGGCCTATTTGACCAGAAATCCCACAGTAAAAGTGGGTTGAAAGAGCCACCGGGGAAAAACACATATGAGTCAGACTCCCCCAACATTGCTGCTACCCTTATCTGTCACACTACCAGGAGAGAAGGGCTCTGAACCCTGTCTGTAATGTCTCAGGAAAGGATGCAAGGTTATGAAGTCCACCATGCCACAAGGCTGGTTTTCATACACTTGTCCTTGTCCAGCCTCACTGCCAGTGCAGCAAAGTTTCTTCTGTAAGCTTTTCATTGTTTTTCCACTGTGCCTACTGCCCACAGCTGTTCCTCTGAAGTGCCGCCCAAGAGGCACATCTCAGGTGTGCTTGCTTTTGTTATTTCTCAGCTATTAATGCACTTGGTTGTGATGACTTAGGAGCTCTCAAGACTCCCTATAACAAAAATGTTCCCAAGCTGCTCTTAAAGCCTAAACTTAGCCTCATCCACAGGGGTATTGAATGGAGTGCCAGGTAGTTGGAGGAAAGCTTTGTATTTGCAAGATGGACACTCTCACTCATGGACAATTTACAAATCCATGAGTTGAGGCACCCAGAATCTGTGGGACAACTCTCTAAACACTGTTGTTGGAACCCCTTCTCTGTGCCTGGACCCATGTGACTGTTTTTGAAAATCTTTCTTTGGCTAAGCTGAAACCTGTGTAATTCATAATCATTGCCATTTTTTTAAGTTTATTTATTTATCTTGAAAGAGAGAGTGTGAGCACAGGGAGAAGCAGAGACAGAGGAGAGAGAGAATCCTAAGCAGGCTCTGCAGGCCCTACACATGGCTTGAACCCATGAACCATGAGATCATGACCTGAGCCAAAATCAAACATCAGATGCTTAACCGACTGAGCCACCCAGGCACCCCTGCCATTTTAAGCCAAATTTGAATTCATGAAAAGTCTAAAATTGTGGAATTCTAGTAAATGCAGCATATTTTCTTTAAAGTGCATTGAGCTCTTTCAATTTGTGAACTTCTGTAATGAACATGTAGCCGTCATGTAGGATACACATACACATTGTTGTTACATGAAAAGTGGGCTTGAGAATTGTCAGATTACTAATACCTTCATGCTTTAAGGGCCTTCCCTGCAATATTGATTATTTTGTTCATCAACATAGTGAAGTGCTGGAATAAACCATCCTTGATAGCCAAATTCTATCCATCCTTCTAGAACAATTCAAGGTCTACTTCTTCTGTTCTCACTGATCAATCTCATCATGACTTGCTGCTAAGTTTATTATCTATTGCATTTATTTTTCTCTGAATTATTAAAATAGTAAACTGGTGGAACTCCATACATGTTAAGGACCACTTAATTGGTGGCATTTTAAAATTTTATGGAGGTGTTTTTGGTTCTCATAATAGTTATAAAGCAGTAGTAGCATATGGTGGAAAGAGAACAGGGATCTGGAAAGTCCAGCAATGCTGGGGACAGTCCCACATAACACAGAACTACCTAATATCCTACATAAGCCTTGAGTGTCCCACTGGACACCCAGAGGCTGAACCCATGCCTTGACATGTGGCAGGATTTCACACACGAGACATGCTTTCCATGATGCTATGTCATTATCCCATCCCGTGTCACAACATCAGGCATTATTTTGACACTGCAGTTATAAATAAAGATTAGCTCATTTGTGAGAAATAACATGCTTCCTCATTTTCTCTACCTCAACAGCCTGTAATTTGAATTGGTATGTTGTTCCTGTTTCAATTAAAGCTATCTCTCTCTCTCTTTCTCTCTCTCTCTCTCTCTCTCATTTCATGCACAAATACATCTGGCATGTTACTAGTTACCCTAGTCTTAGAATATATGTGTTTATACCTCTGCTCTTTCATTTAATGTACTTCTTTCATAGAACTTCTGACCCCACTTTTCTTGAACTCAAATATATTCATTATAAGCAGGTGGAACTATCTGACTACTTCACTGCATCATCTATTTTAGCTGTTTCTGAAAATTTATATATCAAAGTAGATATTATTTATTTTAAAATACTTGCTTTTTATTCCTCATTTACATTATAGTTAGGGCATTATACTGATTTTTATTATGTATATAAGTATGTTATAATATCTGCAAATTTCAGTTTGGTAAATGAGGCATGAAAAATTATTTGTTATAAAAGGGGATATTAAATACAATAAGTTTGAGAACCACTGATCTATTACAATCCCTCATTTTTCGGAGAAAGAAAGTGAGGTACAGAAAAATTAAATGACCTGATAACAAATTTGCTAATCTGGAATTTAAACTCTGATCTGACTTTCAGTCCAGTCCTCCTATTTCATTCTCTAATTTTAGTTGAACATGGAGTAGCTCTCATTTCAAAAGTAGAATTATCACAATCTCCTTAAGAACAGAACCATTTTGTACATTCCTTTTCTGTAATCATCACAGTGAATAACACGGCATTAGACATATAGTAGTTACCCAATATATACTTAATATATCAGTTGGATTGAATTGAATTGCATCAAATTGAAAGTAAATTATTTGAACTGAATAGCAGAGTGTTAATGTTTTATGGCAAGTAGTGTCTTCCAAAGTGAAACAATCAGAGCCATCAGTTCTGACCTGGGAAGCCACTGTTCGCACAACTACATCAAATGCCCCTCTTAACCTTCCCTCCTATCTCTCGTTTGTTCCCAGGAACTTGTCATGGAAATACACTTTTATCCCCCTTCTTCCCACCCCTGACCTTCTTGGCTCAGGGCCCTTCCAAAAGACCTACCAGTATTCATCTCTGGCTGTCTTTTTACTAGCCATATCCTCTAGGATAGAGACTGGATGCAATGCTGGGATATTCCAGGCCTTAAGATATTTTCAACGAAAGTCAGTTTTTCCCTGTTCATTTTTTTTTCAGGTTCTGAATTATCTTTTTCTTGACTCTTTCCAAATATGTTAAGAAATTTGGTCTATTATGAGACACTTCGTTGACATGCTACAGGAGCTAATTTTACATGTCAGTGGGAATGGCACCAAAACACTGACTCAGAAGCCATATTCCAAAAGTCGATTAATTGTTCTATCTTCCCACTGAATGTGCATGTGTGTGTGTGTTTGTGTCTGTGTGTGAACATAAAGGGAAGGGAGATAAAAGATCACTTCTTTTTGGCCATACCTAATTTAGCTGCCAAAATCAAAAATAAGTAGCCAGGATGTGGGAGTTAAATAAAGAAGAATCAAAATCTATTTGCAAAACAGTGAGGTCATGAGAGTTGTGACCAGATAGCATGACCTAAAGTATAAAATAGTTTGGGACAATAGGAAAATATATGTCATAGTTCTAGACTCTGCATAGAGCAAGCTAATTAGACATAAATCCTGCCTTCATAGATAACACTCTCAAATACATGCACACATACACACAAACACACACACACACACACACACACACACACACACGCACACACTACTGCCATCAGCACCACTACCACCACCAGCAGCAATAACAATAACCAAAATAGTTTGGCTTTTGACATAGATAAAGAAGTTATGACATCCTTGCTTTCACCAAACAACCAAAATCACATACATACATACATACATACAAACATACATACATACATAAGAGTTCTAAAAACTGTCAGAGAACTGAAGACACAAACTGGAACAAACTAATAAGAGAAAGCTCCCAAGTCATTGCAGGCCCTCCCATGACTTCCAAAGCTGGGGAGAATAGCCAAAGAGCTAAATGCAAAATTCCAAAGAACAGAGGGCAGCAAGTAGGACTTAGTGGCAAACAGAAGTCACTAATGACCCAAAACTTTCCATTCAGCTATGAAACAGGGAGACGTTTCCCATGTATCTGAAAGCTGGTGGCTTCGCTGTGAATCAGAGCAAATTTCCAGAATCTCACCAGTTGTGAGATTTCAGTTCCTAATGAAAAGTAAATACCCATCCTGTTCTCAAAGTATTGGACTCTACTGGGAAACTGAGTGAAACTAAAGGGGACAACAAAGTCCAGACCTATTCTGACCCAGGCTAATCATCAGATTGACTTAGCCTTCATTCTTATGATAGAAGACAAAAACAAGAGTGAAGCATTACAGAAGTAAATATTATTGTCTTCAGTTGTAAGTGTTCTTTTGTGTGTTATAAGAACACAAGAAGGCAAGAAAATGTAATCCAAAGTCAGGATAGGAAACAGTGAATAGAAGTAGTGCCAGAGATGGACTAGTTGTTGGAGTGATGAGCACTGGGTGTTGTATGGAAACCAATTTGACAATAAATTTCATATTTTAAAAAATAAATAAAATAAATAAGTAAATATTTACAACTGTTGTAAAAAATAATAATTATCGGGGTGCCTGGGTGGCTCAGTCGGTTAAGCATCCGACTTCAGCTCAGGTCATGATCTTGCAGTCTGTGAGTTCGAGCCCCATGTCAGGCTCTGGGCTGATGGCTCAGAGCCAGTGCCTGCTTCTGATTCTGTGTCTCTCTCTCTCTCTCTGCCCCTCCCCCATTCATGCTCTGTCTCTCTCTGTCTCAAAAATAAATAAACTTAAAAAAAAAACCTGCTCAGTTTTAAAAAAATAATTATTATGGAAAATAATTAATTAATAAATAATAAATTGAAACAAGTAAGTTATTAATTAATATTATTAATAGTGATTATATACTTAATTATTAAATAATTAAATTAAATAATAGATGATTGAGTTAAAATAATTAATCAATAAATAAAAATTAAAATAATTATGGAAAAATGCCAAAGGATCTAGTGGAAAGGAGAATGCATGTGTGAAGAATAGGAAAGGTTAGGGACATGGAAGCTACAAATAAAGAACCAAATGTAAATGCTATAAATGAAAAATATAGTATCATAAATAAGGACTTTATTAAATGGATTAGCAGAATACTGAACACAGAAGAGGAGAAAGCCAATAAATCTAAGGATACATCAACAGAAAATGTCTACACTGAAACACAAAGACAAATATGGGTAAATAAAAAATAGAACAGAGCATCTTAGACCTGTTTTATGTTAGCAAATGTTTCAACATATAAGTAACTAGAGTTTCCAAGGAAAGAAGGAAGAGTATGGGGCCACAGAAATATTTCAAAAATGGTGAGTACTAAACTGTTGAAAGACATCAACTGACAGATCCCCAAAGGCCAATATATCCCAAATAGGGTAATTACAAAGAAAACCACACCTAGGCACACAGTAATCAAACAGCCTAAAATAAAAGATAAAAAGCAGATCTAAAAGCAGACCAAAAAAAAAAAAAAAAAAAAAGACACAATACATCCTGGGAACAATGGTGAAAACAACACTGACTTTTCTCCAGAAATACTGTCAACAAGAGGCAATGGAATGTCATAAAGTGCTGAAAAAAAATGTCAACTTAGAATTCTATCCAACAAATATGGCCTTCAGTTTGTATATACTTCTATATAAATATATAATTGTGTGTGTGTGTATATATATATTTCAATACATTATAGATCAATATATTAACATATAGATATATTTGTATATTGCATATATGTATTATATATAAAATATAAATTATATATATTACATATTAAATATAATTATATGTACACATATAAATGTATTTTAGATGCAAGTATATATTTATGCATAACATATGTTTCATGTATATAAATATGAAAGGTTTATTCACTGGGTAAAGTTCTAAGCTGACACATTAAATACATCTAGATGACATACATAAAAGAATACTGACTTTTTAAAAGTTTATTTATTTATTTTGAGAGAAACAGAGAAAGCACGAGCAGGAGAGGGGCAGAGAGAGAGAGAGAGAGAGAGAGAGAGAATTCCATGCAGGCTCTGCTGTCAGCACAGAGCCCAATGCAGGGCTCAAACCTACAAATTGTGAGATCATGACCTGAACTGAAATCAAGAGTCAGATGCTCAATTGACTGAGCCACCAGACACCCTAAAATATTGACTTTTTAAAGGAAAAACAATAGCAATCAATCAATTATAGGGTTTATAGCATATATAGCAATAAAATATAGACAAAAAGAGCACAAAGGGATGTATGGAATTATATAATTGCAAACTCATTCACTTTTGCCAAATAGTACATGTTATTTTGTGCTAATTCCATATTTTATTGACAATTTTTTGAGAGAATAATAAATGCATTAATTTCAAGGAGGGTTGAGATTTGCTTCCTCCTGCTTTTAGTTCTATTATTGTTCTATTGTTCTATATCTATTATATTGTTATATTGGCCCCTATTATATTGTTAATCTAGAGCATGTTTCACTTTCTTTTTTTCTGACCCAGTGAAACAACACAATTCAAAGGTAGAATTTTTCAGCCATTATGTTAACATTGCCAGCACAAATTTACTGTAATATTCACAAGTGACAGGGTGCAGAGCAAAAAGTATTGGATTTAGAGTAAGTCAGTCTAAATTCTGGCTCTATCACTTGGGCATTGTGAGACATTGGGCATGTAACTTAAACTTTCAGAGCTCAATTTTCTCATTTGTAAAAGGAAGGCAATAATTCCCATTTCACAGGATCATAGAGGCTCAAAAACATGCCAATTCCTCAACCACCTTCAAGTTCCAAACCTACTTGGTAACCAAGAAAAGCTAGTTCAATTCAGTATGTATTTGTTGACTTGGAAACTCTGGAAATTTGACTTCATTCCCTTTATATAATATCCAGAGAATAATATCTTTGTTCAAAAAAGGAGGTAAAAAGGAAAAAAAAATAACATTATTTGAGACTTAAAAAGCCACATTTGAATGAGCCACAGCAAGCACAATGACACAGAAACAAGTACATTTTTCTGCAGTTGCTTTCAGAGTTCTCAAGTACTTGGAGATCAAATCTAGAAAATTCATAAGAAGATTCATAAAGTCCTAGAAAACCCTGAAGTGTATGAAGAAGAAAGGGAGAGAGGAAACTTTATGCTTGCCTGATTCTCTGCAACCTAGCACATCAGCAGAGGGGAGCTGGCAGACCTCCAGAAGGGCTTCTCCCTGGAAGAGGAAATAGGCAGGTGTATTTCTGACCCCTGCTCTCCCACTTCCTACTCATGTGACTCCAGGGAAAGTCCTTGACTTTCCTGACCTTCAGTTTCTACCACTGTAAACTGACATAATAAAATCCACCTTCTAGGTAGTTGAAAATAATGAGATCAAGCATATAAAGCAAAGGTTGAAAACTAGAAATCTTTGGGCCTTACCTGGCTAGCAGATGTATTTTATTTAGCTTACAGAATAGGACATAATTTTTCCTATTTTTTAAATTGTTTACCAATCATTTATAAGATATTTCACATTTTAAAAATCTGTATTCTCTTCAAAAATTGAGAGATCTGGTAAACTTATACCCATATTTCCCCAAAAGATTGACCAGTTTAAGCTAAGGAATAACTACCTTCTGTATACAGGATTACTTTCTCCGGATCTCCTCATACTCCATCTTTCCTTTTGTCTCACCTGTACTAAAGACCAATTTATTCTGGCCCTATGGAAACTATTTTCCATTAGTAGTGTAAAATGTCTAGCAGTACAATTGAGGGTTAATAGATATTCGCTTCCCACTCTGCCCTCTACCTTGAAGGTCCCCTGACCAAATGGGGTTTGGAGAAGAACACAACTGGTGAAATTATTTCCTTAAGAGACAGACCCTTCTCTTAACCTAGCACATTAGCCAGTTATCCTCATTTTAAGAACATTAATGCAGAAAGGGGGATCAGTAACACTTTTTTTGCCTAAAGACATAGACTTCTTGCTCAGCACCTTCAGGTTGGTGCTAGCTCCAGAGGGACATCATGATGCATTAAATAAATTTAGAAATCTTTCCCAGGAATTTGGGGTCTCTATGTGAGACCCCATTTGGATTTAATGCACCTCAGCTGTGAAGGGGAGTGGTATGGACACTGTGCTCTGAAGTGCAGGAGGAGGGGTAGAAAATCAGAGGCAATTTTCCCACAGAGACCCTTATAGTTTACTAGTCTTTGACTCTTGTCCAAATCCATCCGTGCAAGCTTCATTAAAGGAAACCACAGTCCTCCAGAGGACTAGGTGGAAGGGGCAGTGTTTGATTTCACCCAAGGCATTAGGAGATGCAGCAGAGTTCTATATTATGAAGAGGGGAAAGCTGGTGAGCTGTGGGGGAGGTAGTGCAGGAGTGGCATTCCATGGGATAAGACTCCTTGTGGCAAATGAGTTTATTATTGCAAAAGAGAACTAGAATGTGTGAGAAGAAGTGGGGAAACTGGATGCTCTGCAGCTCAGCCTCTGGCTTACCATGGCAGGTGACTGATATACAGATAATTCAGGTCAGGTGAGAGAGTTTCTAGGAGCTAGCAGCAGGTTGGTTAAGATGAAAAGCACTCATATATCCAGGGTTTCAACATCTGTCATCTATGATTAAAAATTTACTGAAGGTATCTTACCTCCCTATTTTGCCAGAGCAGTCAATTATGGATATCAGGGAGAGCTGAGGTCTCTGAGTGGACATTTGAAGGTGAGAAAGCAAAAAATATTGAGTCCAGGAAAGAGCCCTTATACCCAGTGAGTGGGCTGGGATCAGATGAGAGTCTGATGGAATGGGATTCTGGACCTCAGCAGGAAGCAATGAAATACAACTTCTTTCAGGAACTTTGGCTTCCACATCTGGGATTCTCAAATATCATAGCTGGAAGAGATTAAAAGGGTAGCTAGTTCAGTTTCCTTTGTATATTTTATAGATGAGGAAATGACTCTCAGACTCTCACACTGAGTTGGAAGAAAAGCTGGTGTTACAACTCCTGGATCCTAGACCAGTGCCCTTCATGACTCCAGGCAGCATTTCCCTGGCCTCTTCCCTGGCCTCTCCTGGCCTCAACATTCCCAAGCCATAAAAACTTAAGTAAAGAAGAGTTGGAGTCATAAGCCTCTGCCCTCAGGAACTCTGATCATCTGAGTCAATGAATCTGATTCACTTCTTATCTTCAATATGAGGGTCATGACTGAGGTCTGCAGTGGTGGCATCCATTAATCTTACTCTGGAATTCAAGCCTTCCATCAATAACTGGAATTTACCTTAATAATAAATCTACCTATTATTTGTTGACAACCTACTATGTACTAGGCATTGGGATAAACAGTGATGTCTTTCATTTATTTCTCATAAAAACCCTACTGAGTGACCACACCCACTTTATAGATGGAAAGACAAAGATATATAGTAATGTATCCAAGGTCTCACCAAGAGAAGCAAGAGGTGTTCCAGTTATGCCTGAAGGTGGGGCCCATGCTCTGGAACCCCCTTCACCTGAAGAAACCCTCTTCCTAGCCATCTAGTCTCCCCACATCCCTCCACCAACAGTGTGGTGTTACTATAAATCCCGAGACTGAGTTCCATCACCCACAGAAGGGATGCTTCTCATTACTCCAAGGTATCTGGGAGTCTCACTTCCTCCTCCCTCCCACCAACATGTCCCTGATCGGTCACCACTAATCTCTTTCTCCTGCCTGCCATCATTTCCCTCCGGTTAGCAAATGGCTCTGTCAACAGCGCCTGGAAGCTCAATAGAGGCCCCCAATACTGCTTTTCCTTTTCATTCTCAGGCATTTATTATTTCTTGCTCTGTGTCATATGATTACTATAAAGACAGGTCCCCACCTAATGTTTCTGTAAAATACTATATGTCTTTAGCAAGAAAAGTGGGAGAGAAACCTCATCACCACAAGAGGTAATTTCTGCCTGGGCTGATGTAAAGTCAAGGAGGTGAGCCATTCATTGCTTACACATAAAAGTCTGACCTCAATTATTGGGAAAATGGAAGAGAAAGTAATTAGTGTCTTTAATAGCTCAGAAATATACCAAAAAAGGGGGATGGGGGTGGGCAGTGGTGATTGTTCAAATCAGCAGGGTTGGGAGTTTAATTTCTTTATATTCATTAAGCTTCAAGATCTCTTTGACATGCTTCATTATAATACAGTGGCCCAGCTGGAAGAGCCCTATTATTGAGTTACAAAAATGATAAATTAGTGGGACAAAGGTTATTTGTTTCTTGAGTTGCTGTTTGAAAATTCTGGGCATAGATTTTTCTATCAAAGGGCGGAAAGGTGAAGATATTTGTTTCCCTCTGTTAGACAGTATTAAGGAGACAAAGTGAAATGTTTTCCTCAAACCACACTGACAATGTCACTCAGCAAGTGAGCCTCACTTTCTCAGCTCAAGCCCTTCTAAGATTAATGACACTGGTCAGAGAGTTGACCCGAGCTCTCTGAGGCTTGACTCCTCCCATATCCTCAAGCATCAAAATTTATGAAAATTATTGATGAAATAAGAAAAGAGTAAGTCTTTTTCTCATATTTCTTTTCATCTTTAATTAGACAATGTGGTAAAATGGAAAACACATGGACCAGGGTCCAATCACCTCCCATGTTGTATTGACATATCACTTAATATCTCTGAGCTTTTTTTCCTGCTAACCAGGAATAATATTCTGCAATATTATTGTGATGATTTAAGGTTTTTCATGCAGTATGTGTATATCTATGTACATAATAAATATATATGTTTATATATTATATTATTATTTTTACTATATTACTATATTATATATTATATTAATATTATATTTATTATTATATATTTATATATTTTATATATATATATACCAACACAGCACTTGCCTCATAGTGGGTACATGGGAATTGCACTGGATTTCTAGCTTCACCATGCTGACCTTTTGTTCTTTAATTATATCCAACTTGAGTCTGTGTATAGTACTTGACCATATCCTCCAAAACACGGCATTAGAAAGTCATGCAGATTTCACTTAGATTTCATGTGGAAAGAAGGAGGAGGTTTTACATGGCACACAACATAGCAGAACTGTAATGAAATTACTCATCAGAAATTTCTGAGAAGGCTGCAAATCAGTCCATGTGATCAACACATCATAGAGATGTGCAGTGCTTGGCCTCCCAGGCTTGTCTCTTGTAGATTCTTCCCCTCAAGTTCCTTTCTTATTGGCAGTGGTCTCATTCCACCTCCCTTTTTCACAGGTACATCTAAAATCATTTCTTTTATACAATGCCATTAGCTTTGGACTGTACTTTAAAACACCACTAATAAATAGTTCACTAATTTCCTCAGGGAGAACCCACTGTGGTTCTCACTTGACCCTAGGGTGTCCTCCTACCCAAGAGGTTTATTAAAGTAATCACACAAGATCCACACACATCCCTTAAATAAGGAAGGTGTGGAGCTGCTGGTGGTGGCAGCATGAAAACAACTAAGAAAAAAGCTTTCCATATGCTCACTCACACCCACCAGAGATGCAAGGAGCATCTGCTTCAGCAATGTTCACTAAAGCTCTGGGAAATGGAGAGAATACTCCCAAAATGAGGTCAAGCCCTTCCAGAAGGCATAGCAACAAACTCTCAGGGACCTACAGCCTCAGGGCAGAAATGGCCCAAGGCTCATGGCCCCAGGCAGTGTTAAAGAAATGCATATCAAAATTGGGACAATAATCAATTCAGCCTCAGAACCACAAAGCATTGCTGGTGGCATCTTTGGTTTACAAAGAAGCTTGTTTTGCTGCTGTTTTGAATAAGCTCCAAAGGAGAGAATATGGTTGGAAATGAAAAATTCAGGAATTTCCATATTGTGTTTTATACTGCAAAAGCCTTTTTGTATATCTCATTTCATTTGATTCTCACCACAATTCTGTGAAGTACTATATATTGTCTTTACTACTTTATAGATGAAGATAGGTTTTTCAGTAAGTTGCCAGAAGATATACATCTAGTAAACTATTCCAAGTCCAATGCCCTTTCCGCTCTACCTGTGGTTTTGTTAGTTACCATCTAATCCTGTATTACAATTTGACTCAAACTTAGCAGCTTAAAACAGTACCCATTTATTACCCCACAGTTCTGTAGTGAGAAGTCCTGGCAGCCTCAACTGGGTCCTCTGCTCATGGTCTCACAAGGATGACATGAAGATGTCAGCAGGGTTATATTCTTTTCTTCAATCTCCAGGAGAAGAAACTGCTTCCAATCTCATTCAGTTGATTGACAGTTGTAGCCCTTGCTGTTGCAGCAATTTTTTAAGGCTCAGTCCATTCCCTCTCACATGATCCTCTCTACTTTAAACTGCCAATGGTTAGGAGAATGCCTTCTGCCAAATTAATCCTCTCTGCCTTTTAAAGGGTTCATGTGATAGATCAAGCACTCCAGGATAATCTCCATGTCTTAAGGTCACCTGACTAGGGACTTTAATTTTGTCTGTAAAATTCTTTCACAGCAACACTTAGTGTTTGATAACCATGGGGCAGCAGTCCCTAGGGTGGGGGAGCATCTGTAGAATTCTGCATGTCACAGTGGCTCTTCATCTTTAGTTAAGAATCATCTACAGTACTTGCTGACAGTGTCAATGCTTGGCCCTATCCTTAGAGATTCTGGTTCTCCCTGTCTAAGCAGAGCCTAAGAATCTTCACACTGAACAGGCTCCTCTCCTCACTCCTGGTCCTTTTATAACTCTGATGTGGGTGGTCCTGGGACCATATTTTGAGAAGCATTGTTCTACACTTAACTATACTAATGATAATTTCTCAAACCTATCTATGCAGCAGGCCTTTTCTATTTCCACAAGATTTAACTCACTTAATCTTCACAACAAACACTGTGAGTTTAACACTCTAATTCGCCCAAATGTACAGTCTCAGAGAGATTAAGTAACTTCTCCAATATCACACAGCTAGTAAATGTCAGAGCTGGGATTTGAAGTCAAGCAGGTTGGCTCCAAAATCCTTGTTCCTAAGCATTATGCACACTGTAAATTAGAATATATATTTGTTACCATGCCCTAAACAAAGTGCATACTAGGCTGAGGACTACCTCAGAAGGCTTTACTGACATCTAGTGTAGAAGGGTATGAAGGAGGATGGCAGAGTGAAATGCTGCAAGGGGTTAATCCAAATAATTCCAGGCCATCTCAGATCTAACACCTGCCCATCCTTGAAAAATTCTGCAGACAGTTACATACATCATTTCTGATATTTGCCTCAAGTAGCTTCTGGTCATGATCCCCATCAAAATTTGGGAATAAAAGATGGTTGTAGGAAAATAGTATGATAAGGAAGGTTCTCAGCCTAAAGAAGCCAGGTTTTTCTCAGGATGGAAATTAATCCAACACCGCCCACAAGTTTAGAGATGGTCACACATGGCACATAGACTGCAGCATCAGCTCAAAAACTGGCCTCTTCATCTGACAACTGACAAGGATCCAGTATCACCTGACTACATTGGAATGTCATCATCATTCACTCACCAGATTCCTCATCTGGATGTTATTGGACATCATCTGTACTCACCACAACACAGGAGCAGAACATGGATTAGGACTCTGCATCATCACTCCATTAAGCTACCACCTCCTGCACCCCCTTTTTTTACAGACCCTCTCTGATTCTCATGGTTATAGCATTCAGATAGCATTTAGTTTGCAGGGCATCAGCCATGCTGTTCAATGTGTGGCCTGGGAAACACTAATGAGATTGGCAACAGACATTTAGCTGAAACCCACTGGCCGAGACCCAGAGCACAGGTGGCTGGTTCTTGGGTGTTATATCCAGCTAGAACAGACACCCAATCAAGAAAGACCAAGGACACTGCCCTCCTGACTGTCCATCCTCAAACACCACACATCCTCCCTTTGGAGGTTGTCCACAGAATATTCTACTTGTTACAGATAAGAGGAAGAAGAAGAAGGAGAAGGGGGAGGAGGAGGAGGAGGAGGAGGAGTCGGAGGAGGAGGAGAAGGAGGAGGAGGAGGGGGAGAGAAGAAGGGGGAGGAGGAGGAGGGGGAAAAGGGGAAGAAAGAGGAGAAAGATGAGGAGGAGAAGGACAAGAAGGAGAAGAAAAGCAAAAATATAAAATAAAAATAAAAAACAAAAACTGAACAGACATCCAGGGAAGATGGAGGAGTAGGACCCTAACCTTACCTTGTCCCACAGATACAACTAGGTAACACCCACATCAGTGTAAATCACCCAGAAAACAACCCAAAGACTGGCAGGACAGACTCTCCACAGATAAACATAGAGAAGATGCAACATTGAAGAGGGTAGGAGGGCAGAGACATGGTTGGGCACTAAACAGACCTGTGGGACTGTCTGTGAAAAGGAGGCATGCTGTAGGTGCAAGGAGGAGAGAAGAACAGACCCCAAACCAGGCACATCAGGCATGGGAAATCCCCATAATACTTGGCTTTGAAAACTAAAGGACATAATTTTGTGAGTTCTTACAGTCAGTGGAGCTTAACACCTGGAATGTTAAAAATCAGTGGGCCTCAGCTCTAAGAGAGCCAGAGAACAAAAAGAAACTGGGTCCCCACCCTTAGAGAGATAGCACAACAAACAGCCCCAGTGAATATATAGAATAAAAATAGCAGTTTGAGGGGTGCTTGGGTGGCTCAGTTAGTTGAGTGTCTGACTCTTGATTTTGACTCAGGTCATGGTCTCATGATTTGTGATATTGAGCCCCACAGTCTCTGTGCTGACAGTGCAGAGCCTGTTTGGGATTCTTTCTCTCCCTCTTTCTCTGCCCTCTGCTTGTGTTCTCTCTCTTTCTCTCAAAATAAATAAAAAATAAATAAAAAAATAACATCCACTCATGACAAAAACCCTCATCAAAGCAGGTTTAGAAGAACTAAACATAATAAAAGCCATATATGAAAAACTCTCAGCTAATATCATATTCAAAGGGGAAAAATTGAGAGCTCTTCCCCTAAGTTCAGGAACAAAACAAGGTTGTCCACTCTCACCACTTTTATTCAACATAGTACTGGAAGTCTTAGCCACAGCAATCAGACAAGTAAAAGGAAAAAAAATGCATTGAAATTGATAAAGAAGAAATAAAACTTTCACCACTTTTAGATGACACACTATATATAGAAAACCCTAAAGACTACACACACACACACACACACACACACACACACACATATGCACACATGCACACACACGCACACACACATGCACACACATGCACACAAACCTCCTAGAACTGATAAATGAATTCAGTGTTACATATGATACAAAAAATCAATGTACAGAGATCCATTGCATTTCTACACACTAATATTTAAGTAGAGAAAGAGAAATTAAGAAAATAATCCCATTTACAATTGTGTCAGAAAGAATAAAATACCCAGGAATAAACTTAACCAAGGAGGTGAAAGAACTTTACTCTGAAAACTGTAAAACATTCATGAAATAAATTGAAGAGGACACAAAGAAATGGAAAGACATTCCATGCTTATGGATTAGAAGAACAAATATAAAAATCTCTATACAAGCAAAAGCGACCTACAGATTTAATGCAATTCCTATCAAAATACCAACAACATTTTTCACAGAAGCAGAACAAACAATCCTAAAATTTATATAAAACTACAAAAGACCCATGGGGCGCCTGTGTGACTCAGTCAGTTGTGTCCAATTTCAGCTCAGGTCATGATCTTGCAGTTCGTGAGTTCGAGCCCCACGTTGGGCTCTGTGTTGGTAGCTCAGAGACTGGAGCTTGCTTCAGATTCTGTCTCCCTCTCTCTCTACTCCTCCCCCACTTGTGTTCTCTCTCTCTCTCTCTCTCTCTCTCTCTCTCTCTCTCTCTCAAAAATAGATAAAACAAAAAAAAACTACAAAAGACCCCACATAGCAAAAACAATTTTGATAAATAAGAACAAAGCTGGAGGTATCACAATTCCAGACCTCAAGTTCTATTACAAACCTGTAGTAATCAAAATAGTATGGTTCTGGCACAAAAATAAACACATAGATCAACAGAATAGAACAGAGCTCAGAAATAAACTCATAATTATATACTCAACTAATCTATGATGAAGGAGGCAAGAATATAAAATGGGAAAAAGACAATCTCTTCAACAAATGACATTGGGAAAACTGGACAGCTACATGCAAAAGAATAAAACTGGACTACTTTTTTACACCACACACAAAAATAAATACATAATGGATTAAGGACCTCATTGTGAGATCTGAAACTGTAAAACTCCTAGAAGAGATCAAGGCAGTAATGTCTCTGCCATCAGCCATCACAATATTTTTCTAGATGTTTCCTGAAGCAAGGGAAATAAAAGCAAAAATACACTATTGGGGCTACATCAAAATAATAAGCTTCTGCAAAATGGAGGAAATAATCAACAAAACTAAAAGGCAACCTACTGATGAGAAAAAATATTTGCAAGTGACATATCTGATAAAGAGTTATTATTCAAAATATATAAATAACTAATACAACAACACCCAAAAAACAAATAATCCAATTAAAAATGGGCAGAAGACATGAACAGCTATCTCTCCGAAGAAGATATACAGATAGCCAACAGACACATGAAAAGATGCTCAACATCACTCATCATCATAGAAATGTAAATCAAAACCATAATGAGATAACACCTCACACCTGTTTTTGCAATTCTGTGTGCCACACACACCTAGCTTCAAAAAGCATAGAATGTGTAGTTGTTAGCTGGGTTACTAAGACATTAACACCTATTGCTAAAGAGAGACTAAGAAAATGGGATCGAGAAAAAATAAGGAACTTCCAAATCAGTAACCAGTTTTAGAGAACAACAAAAAGAAAGAAGCAATCTTGAGATTCAGGAAAATGACCAGAAAATAAAAACGATATGATAAGTAGGGGTAAAACACATATAAATTGACAGCCCAAGAATGGCAATATCTTGCCTTACAACCTCCAGCCCCACTGCTTAATATTTTGCTTTGCTTCACCCACTTTAATGGCAGGACTGCCTCCTGATCCTTTCAGCTGTTTCTGCCACCTTCAGGATGACTCAGGAAAGAAACAGACAAGGTGACTATGTAGGGGACAACACCTGGGCCCTGCCTTGTATCCTACTTGGGAAGGTTTGTTTTTCCAAAGCATGCACAAGGAACTGTGGCATGGACCATGCCTTCAACCTCTCTTTTTTTGCCCCCCGCCCCAAAACACATATTCACACACTTACGCACAGGCTCAAATATGCATGCATACCCAAATAGGTCACCAGGGATTGAGCCTTATTACTTCTTCACCCACTCTCACAAACTTACTCTCCATTAACTGCCCATCTGGTGGTGAGAAGTCTCCATCTACCAGCTGCTGAGCCAGACCCTCCAGGAAGAATTTCTTTCCTGACACATAGGCAGAGGGTACCTATTACCCATAAACCTAGACCCCTATGTGTGTAACTGCAAAGTCCTTTGACCATACTGTATGTGTACTACACAGGCTCTATGATGAGATGAGTAGGCTACAATCCCTTTTCTTTGCAGTGGAGACCACAAAACCTAACCAGGTAGAAAACTGCATTTGCAACAGTTAATCATCTGTCATCTTGGATTGTGGCTTCTGCACCAAACGGCGGGAATGGAAAATGTGCGATAAAGGATTTGAGAGGGGGACAAGTACAGGTGGATCTTGAAGGATGTTTTGAGTTTAGTGCCAGAAGAGGTGGGAGCCAAGAGACCTTTGTAATAACCCAGACAAGGAATGATGAGTACTTAAACAAATAAGGTAAATGTAGGAAGGCAAAGAACAAGAAATGGACAAAGTTTGGTGCAGATCTCAAGGTGACAAGGATGCTGACTTTTGTTGAGTTTTATTGTGTTCAGTGTCCAGGAGTTGAAGGTAAACTAGAGGGTCTGTCTCCAGGGATGGGGAAAAGTAAAATGTGTGGGTGCATACCATTATGTACACAGGAGTTAAAATCTACTAAACTAGATGTCCACAGAGCAAATGTGGGTATATCAAAAAGCCTAATGTTAATGGGAAAAATAAGAAACAAAATGAGGTCTATAACAAACTACTATTATGCAAACCCAAAGCATACACACACACACACACACACACACACACACACACACACACACAGGCTATTAAAAGGACCCATATCCAGTACAGCAGAGTTAGAGGCCTATGCAGGTGAAGGAATGGGAGTGAGGATCAGGGCTGAATGAGAGGAATGAATGGGAGAAAGGCCTTGTGCTGAAGGATATAGACAGAGCTGAGAGCTGAGTAACACAACTCTGTATTAGCCCCAAAGAGAGATAAATAATTGCATACATACATAAACACATGCAAACAATAAAAAAGGCATAGAGTCGTCTGCTGAGAATTATGAAATATTATATGTAGGTGAAGGGTAACAGAGAGGGAGAGGGGAAAAGGACATCTGGTTTTCACAACTGGGTAATGCACCACTCTTGCCTCCAAACTTGGAGCAACATTTCCTCTCCCAGCTTCAGTTCTACATACACTTGTCTTGTCTAGTGACCACATTCTAAGGAAATAATCTTTGGAAACAGGATGATCTAAATCACAGAAATTCTTGAGCCTCAATTTTCTTCTCAGTAAAAAGATGAATAATAACATTTACCTCACGTGGTTGTCATAGGGCTTCCATGAGATAATATAAGTGAAAGAGCCTACTAAAGTATTGGCTTAGTAAATAAAATGTCCTTTTCTAATAGCCTTGGATCTGGGACCCCAAATTTTGGCCAGTGGACTCTGCTTGGCCAGTCACAGAAGTGAGAGCAGAGCTTTGTAACTGACAGCTTCAGTTTTAGCTCAGCACTGAAAGGTTTCTGCCTTTCTGGAGAAGGACAGGAGTAGTACTCTGGACTCACAGCATACCCCTGTTAATCCCTTTCTTTGCCCCTTAGAGAGCTGCATCCAGGCCTGGCTGTGTGCCCATGGTTTAACAGAAAGCCACTCAGAGAGCCTGGGCTCCCTTACACCCAACTTAGCTGCACATTTTCATCTTTTTTATGTGTTTGGGATGTTACACTAATTGTGATAGATGTTCTCTTTGTGCTCACACTGAGGGGCAGATGATGAAGCAATAATGTAAGGTAATATGTCTATTAAAGATTCAAAATAATCTGCCTGCTGAATGATTCCTCACTCTACTGGCAGATTCAAACTTCTTGGGAAGAAATTGGTGCTAAATTAGAGAGGGTGATAGGGTGGGAGGGAAAGTGGGGACCCAAGGGATATTCTCCAACTTTAGGAGTACTGTCAAACTGATCTACCTTTTCTTCACTTAATTAAGGAGTATCTATTATGCCAGGCTTCAGCACTGGCTCTGGATATTTTTGGATAGTCAATGACTTTGGGAGCTCTCAATTTAGGAGGAATGCTAACTGGACTTAGTGAATAAAGTCATGATATTTATGAAGTCATGAATTAATTGTCTTTCTCTCTGATGCCCAAACCAATGTTGGAGCCCTGAATTATGTGTCATTAGAAGTGGCTCCTAGAGCTTTCTGTACCCCAAAATTCCAGAGGTAGATAAAACATGGACCAGGTAAACTCAGCCATGTCTATCCCTAGCAAAACTGGAATCTAAAATAAAAAGCAGACAGAACATTAGTGCCTTCTGCATCTGTCTCTTTTCCTGGCGGTCTCTGCTTTACTAAAGACCAAGAGGTGCATGTTCACCCCAGTCAGAATCTTTGTGCTTGTAGTTCACTTAAGAAGAGATAGAACTCCAACAGGTGAACTCTTGAAGAGCTCATTGTAAAAGATAGCCCAGATCTTAGTCTTAATAGCACCACTAATCCCAGTTCTTCCTTCTGGCCTCCAAAATATTCTGACCAGCTATAAAAGTCTAACTTTCCCTACTGCGGCTCATCATGCAATATTTCCTTCGTTGCTAACCAACTCCCGCCTTTCACTACTTCCTCTTGTGTGAGTCTACCTCTGCTTTTTTTCTTACTCAGGCCCCTGCCCAGGGTGCCTGCCTGTCTCCCCTCTGCCTCTAATCATGTTTGAACTTCTAAGTAGACATGATGAATGGAGAAAGATAAACAATATCTCACCCTATAACCTATTGAAACTAACATCAACAACAAACAAAATTATTGCCTTCAGTAACCTCATGTTGAAAGTGGTTCTCAAGGAAATTAGTAGAATATTGGTTTGATCATTACAAGTCTTTTCCCACAACACACCCTCCTACCAGGTGACAAGAGACAAATGTAATAAGTTAATAAAATCTGAGGAATGCAACCCCATTTGTAAAGAAGCAGAATTAAAAGTGAATAGATAGTCTAGGACAAAGGTAAAGAAATTGCTCTCTGGAAGAGAATCTTCATCAATCACTGCAAAAAATAATCACACCTAACATATATTTAGTAACTACTGTAGCATGAGGATCAACCAGTTTATGCAATATTCTATTTGAGACTATAGAAATAATCTATTTTGTAAGTCACAAAATCCTGATATCATCAGCTGCATGATGTGCACAAGGAAACAAGGGAAAAATAATAACCATTATGCCATCTCAGCAGAGGAAGGAAAAACTACTGGGATTTGCCATTTTCTCAGAATTTTAGTCTAAATTAGGAGAATAGTCTAAAACACAAGGGTGTTTCCCTACAAGAGTAGGCTATACCCTTGATCATTGTAATGATCTCTAACATAGGATATATATATTTTAATCTTAGAAGAAAGTCCAGAATCAGATAAATAGAGATTATACAACAAACTTTCACACAGCTCCAGCTAAGATCTTTGATTGACTCTGAACCATTAAGGCAATGAAAATCAGTAAGGACATATCTCTCAAATCTATCTAAGAAAGGAAACCAAAAATGTCTCAATAGGATGGGAAAGATGTTACCAAGAATTTGCCCACACCTCACTGTGGCAGTCTGAGTTGCCCACACCTGGGATGAGAAGGGGATGAGGTGGGCATAGATGGTAGCTGTGGAAAACTATCACAGCAACACTGAGAAAGAAAGCACAACTGCAAAGGACAGAAAAATAACTCAAGTGACATAAAACCTAACCCAAGGAAACAGAACCCCTTTTTAAAAAGGCGTTAAAGACAAAATGTCGAAAGAACAGAATGAGATTAAAAGAGCAATGCAAAATAAGGGAAGTGAGCACTGAAGCAGTATCATTACAGAAGTCATCACTAGAGTGACAACCAGACACAAAATAGATATGACTGAAATTTTAATTAAAGTCTTGAAATAAAAGTCCTTTTTGAGTGAGTAAAAAGGAAAGGAAAGGTGGGGATAAAATGATCCCAGATAAAGCAATAGATAATAAGAGCAGCCAAATGATACAACATACGGATAAAAAGTGTTCCTGAAATAGAGAATCCAAAAAGTGCAGACAAAAATTTTTCCAAGATATTTTTAATGTTGAATTTCCTTAAGTGAAGGAAGAAAATCCAGGCTGCCTTCAGACTTCTCCAGAGAAACATCCAGTGCCAGAAAATAAGGGACAATTCCATTTTTAACAGTGAAATCACCAACAAAAGACACAAAAATGTGGAAAATGTGGCACTAAATAGACCATAGGAGGGAAACTTACTTACAGTATGAGAGTTGAAGCAAGAGGGCAGAGCATTGCCTTGTTTAACTTTGGCCAGAATGTGTACATCAGGTGACTCAAATTACTCACTGCTTCATGCATGTCTGTGAATGGTAACTAACATGCCATGAGCATGGATTTGGGAGTTACAAGTACACTTTAGCAAGTAGACAAATATTCAGATTCAGAATCCTTGAATTTTATGGATCAACTATAATCATTGAACACTTCTCATTTGCAGACAATTTCCTAGACACTGAAGTTACAGTAATGAACAAAAACAGACAACAAAACCTTCTCTCATTGACCATACATTATAGAAAGAGACAATAAATATAATAAATGTGATAATTGTTATAGAAAAAATAAGCAGAGTAAGAAAAGTACAAGTTTAAAATTGGTTACCTGAGTAAATCTTAATGAGAAAATAATATTTGAACAAAAAAATGAAGGCCAACAGGAAAATATGCCTTTGCAGATACCTGGAAGAGGGGAGCTCCAGGCATAGGAAATAGCCAGTACAAATACCCAGAGGCCTGAACTATTTGAGGAAGCATGAAGAGCCCAGTGGCTAGAGTAGAACGAGAGGAGAATCATAGGAGATAAAGTCAGACA
Organism: Panthera leo; assembly: GCF_018350215.1. Taxonomy (NCBI): domain Eukaryota; kingdom Metazoa; phylum Chordata; class Mammalia; order Carnivora; family Felidae; genus Panthera; species Panthera leo. Next base: position 37,055,849 of record NC_056682.1, read on the forward strand.
GGTAAGAAATGTCAGATTGTTAGCTTTGTAAGTATACTGGCTCTTATTTGGAGTGAGCTGGGGAGCAACTGGAGGGTTTTCAGCCAGAGTTTTGGCTCACTCTGGCTTCTGTATTGAGAATACTCTATGAAGGGATCTGTGAGAATGTAAGTAAAGGGCCATCAGGTATTTCTTACAAAAATCTAGGCAAGATCAGGGTAGTAGCAGAAGACTTGGTTAAAGGGGGCCAGATGATGGCATATTTTAAAGGAAGAGCTAACATGGTTTAATGGCATGTAATGCAGATTGTGAGAGACAAGAGTCAAAGACGGCATTCAGGTGTTTAGCCTGTCCAAATAGAAGGATGAAATGCGGTAAGCTTTGATGGAGATTTGTGTGAAGAAGATTTAGGGAAGACAAGATCATTTGGACATGTTTAGTTTGCTATTTCTGTTAGACATCACTGTTGAATAGGCAGTTGTATGGAGTCAGAAGTGAAGGGGCAAAGTCTGCTAGAGATGGAAGTCATTAGCACACAGACAGAACGTAAAGCCATGAGACAGGATGAGTGTAATAGAGAAGAAACAAGGTCTAAGAATTGAACCTGGAGGTGCTCCAATAATAAGTGTTAAGGGAGAAGAAGAAGAAATAGAACAAGACATTGAAATGTAACCAGTAAATTTGGAGTAAAACCAAGTGTGTAGTGTTTAGGAAGCCCAGGGACAAAAGTATTTCTAGGAGTTGGTAATTAATAACTGTGAACTACTAAAAGACCAAACATTATCAGCTTTAAGCATTGGTTATGGATTTAGCAACATTAAAGTCATTGTGAACTGAGACAACCAACAATAGTTTTGTTGAAGTGGTTGAGGGCAAAATGTTTGGCATGGGATTAAGAGAAAACAAGAGGACACAAATTGGAAGTAATGGGTAGAGGCAAATATGTTTAGGGGTTTGATATAAGGTGGAGAGAAAAATGGAAGAGGTTGTGAATCAAAAGATTTTTTTCAAGATGGGAGAAGTAGGTGCATCGTGTTAAATTGTAATTGTAATAACTCATCAGAGAGGGAAATATGGGTGACATAAGAGGCAGAGGAGAGAATTACTGGAACAATATTTTCAGTAGGTGAAAGGGGGTAAAGTTTGTAGCACAAGTTACCTTAGACAGAAACATGGACAGTTCATCTCCATTAAAGGCAGAGTTTGTAGGTGTAGATGCTGGTATGTGGAAGATCTGGCAAGGCTTAAGTTACACAGCCTTTATTCCTTGAAATAATAATGGCTAGAAAACAATGCGAAGAGGCTTTGCTGAGAGGAGAGTGGTTTGGATGAGGTGGGATGGGTCAAGGGCATAGCAGAGCATGGTTCACACTGATGCAGGCAAGCTGGGTGACTGATGGCAGTGAAGGCAGGCAAGACCCCTTGGAAGCCTGGGGTCTTCCTGATGGGCGAAGGGAAGCCCAAGAGGTACAAGAGGTATGCAGATGCTGAGTGACAGTCACAGGCTGTCAGAGCTGGCAGGGACCTTTAAGGCCAGTCACGCTCAAACAGTATTGCTCATATGCTACCTAAAAGATTTCTATTCAAGTTTTACATTTTCTATTTGTGTCTTACATTTTCATAAGATTTATTCACTTGAAAAAGGTGGAATTATTATAGCAAGGTTGGATGTCCTTTTTTTAATTCTTCGTATTAAGCTAAAAACCACTTGGTGATCTATTTTAAATTATTTTTTGTTATCATTTTAATGACACATGGCTGACACTGTTTACTGATGGTTTGATTAGGTTCATCTTCACTTTTGCTAAAAGCAAACATTGGAAACCACCTGAACTGAAAAGGAACATGTGTGTGCGTGCACGTGTGTACATTTTCATTTATTTGCTTATTTACTTTTTAATTTATTAGAACCATCCACTTTCTCAATATCTGAGGATAATCACCAAAAGACTGCCAGGTTTACTTACACCCGTTACTTTTTCCCCACTTGCAGACACCTTGTGTAGCATGCTATACTAACAACGTAGTAAAGAAAATTTAAGATATTGTTAATTTCAATACATTAAAATTTTTTTTAATATTTTATTTATTTTTGACAGAGAGAGACAGAACATGAGCAGGGGAGGGGCAGAGAGAGAGGGAGACACAGATTCCAAAGCAGGCTCCAGGCTCTGAGCTGTCAGCACAGAGCCTGACGTGGAGCTCGAACTCACAAACTGCGAGATCATGACCTGAGCGGAAGTCGGATGTTTAACCGACTGAGCCACCCAGGCGCCCCTATTTCAATACATTTTTGACAATTCAATATTTTTCCATAAACTGCTTTTATTTTATCATACCCTTTAAGTTTATATTTCGCTTACTCAGCATCTGGGGAAATGTCTGCCATGTAACCTAACTAGGAATATCAATCATCATGTCAAGCTATCAGTCTAATCAGACTCACTTTCTGTCACAAACTGTCTGACTTCATTTTTCAATTCAAATTAATAGATTAATACACATTTCAGAAATATTATTAAAAATCACTAAGTAATATATTAGGAATTTTTAAAATAAATAGCTTGCTAAAAACAGTCAAATCAACATTACATTGATAAGAAGCTAATAGAGTCTATTTCTATAATTTATAAAAACAATAAGAAATCTATATACAGTTTCTCACTATTTAATTTGAAATAATGCAGTATAATTTATAGCAACAAAAAAACTGTTACTTATGAAGCAAACAGTATTAAATTCCTGGTAGTCCTTTGATAAATGTGTGTGCATGCATGAATTGAATTTGCCTTTTAGTTTTTGAAAATCATTAAATAAGAATTATGTATATAACTTCAAAAATAATGCCATTAATTTTTTGAGACATTATTATCAAGGTTTTTCCCATATATTGAATAAAAGAGAAAGATATACACCTGTAACAACAAATTGGTATTGCAGCTAGAATATAATTTTGTGGTTTTTTTTATTTATCAGAGTTAGAAAGTATTAAGCATTTCATAAAAAAAATGAAGTGAGAACTGACTAAATGGAACAAATAGTTCATGATACAATGTGATAAAATAGGTTTTAACTATCTTACTGAATAACACACATTGAATTTAAAAGAAATCAGGTAAAGGTTTCCCACAAAATTTATCATTTGGTAGCCGTTGAATGCATTCCCATTACAATTAATAGACTCTGTGTCACTAACCTTACTGTTTCAGCTGTTCCAAGGTGCTTTTCTTTCCAGATAATGACACTTCCCAAGTATGAGTATTGAGAATAGTTGAACATAATTGCTTGTGATTAAATTTGTGTAAAAGGAGACATTTTTAGCGTCCAATATTTTTTTTTGCTATGCTCTCACCATTTTCTCCCACAACAGCAAAGCATTCCTTGACAGAAGTCAGGGCTTGGGAGAGGTGAGATCATTAAACAGAACTGTCATCATTCCCATTGTCTATACCCTCCCCCAAAGGGGCTAACACATCCATTTCTATCACTAAGTTTCTTCCCTAATAGAAAAATGCATGAAATCAGGAAGAGGAATCTGTTTCCTGAGTTTCTAGTACTTCCCTTAATAAAAGATGTTGTCTTCACACTCTAGAGGGGTGTCCCAGAAATTTGGGAAGAATGAATGCATTGGTTTGTAGAGTAGGAAAGGGTTTTATTTATTTATTTATTTATTTATTTATTTATTTTATAAAGTGGGCAGTGAAGGAAGAGAACAAAGAGAACCTGGAGTTGATACCTGAAGACTATGGAAGTTGAGGACCAAGAAATTAATTCCCTTAAAACTATCAGTACAGCCACCTCTGGAACTAAAAGCTTAGAGTCCCTGATGCCACATACTCACCTCCACTCTTCAGAGGATGGACTAAAAAATGGTTTATGCTGAAAAGAGGGATCAATGAAAAGGGAGGCCATAGTCCTTGGACCTCCAAATCTTCAAGGTGTGGCTGGAAAGGAGGCAACTCTCTAGCTATCCTGCTGCTGTTTGGGATGCAGTAGAAGAGGAAGAAAAACAATGAAGGACAAATAAGGGAAGAAAAAAAAAATCAAAACCAAAATAAAGCACAGAAATTTTGTGGGGGAGAAAAAGCAAAAGGATAGAACTAAAAGTTCAAAATTAGCATCCCAATTTCTTCTACCTCCTGTTCAAACACTAAGTAGTATATATGCCGGAATGAATAACAAGTGCACAGGAAATGAAGATAGAGTTCACTGCAATCAAGAACTCCACGGGGAAAGTGAACTGTTTCTAGGCTCCTTCATCTGGGACTCAGACCTCTTGCTGCTTAAGTGGGGATGCTAATTCCTAAGGCATGGGGTGCAGGTGCTACCTTTCTCCAATGACTCAGAGAGAAAATATGCTAATCTACTTTGCTTCTTCTTGACCAAACAAATACATCACATGCATGCTTTTTTTAAATCATCTTTAATGATAATGATGATGTACACTTTGTTAATAAGTCATAGGTATGTCGGTGAGCATTGCCTGGTCCTTATTTTGACACCTCAGGCTCCCTTCCTGCTATGAAGGAGACAAGGATCCTCTTCAGGGAGGTCTGTCCAAGATGTCAGATATGCCATAGAGAGCCCTGGAGATATTTTACTTTGAAAAATGAATGAAAACTTGACTGTGAGGTGACGTTCTGGGAATGAAGAGTTAATGGATAAGAGAGGGGGCTCTACAGGCACATAATCTCAGCCAACAATAAACTCCAAGACACTCCAAGTATTCACACTAGAGGTTTGGAGGGGAGAAAATTTTCCCACGGTTGTCATTGTCAAACCATGGCAAAAGTCAACAAGTTAAGCCACGGAATCCACCAATCAGTGAATCAGTGGGACCTTATTGCATACTCACTGTGTACCAACCACTTGGGTGCTCTAAGGACCAGGAGACTTGGCCACAGTCCTTATGTTACTTAGAGCCTCAATCCTTAGCTCAGTGTGATTTCCAGTGAGTCTCATGGCCACCACTCCATATACACATTTTCTGTTTTATTCTGATTTGTATGGGTAAGTCAACTTATGCACACCTGTGCATAAGACTGGTACAAAAGACCATGTGTCAGTATGATTGCATGCAGGCACATACATCTATAGGTACAGATATATATTTATGTATTTATATCTATGTGTATCTTTATGTTTGTGTGACTGAGTGGGACTATGTGTTTTCTTGTATCAATGTATGTGAGTGGGGTGCGTGTGTGGGTGTGTGCGTGCATACATAAATGTTTCCATGAATATACCTGCCTGTGTATCCTGAAGTTCTTCAACCCACCTGATATAAACACCTTGCACAGTATCTCTTTATCTAGACTGGCTTATCAGGGTTGCTATTAGAGAGATAATTACATCTGTGCCTAGGAACAAAATAGCTTCAGTACCATCCCATGGTAATCCCTCTCCTGCTGCCAGCACTTAGCTGGTCTTTTTTTCTCAGTTGATCACAACAAAATAAACCCCTCCATCCCTCACCAGGCAATGTCCAAGGGAAACTGGAGCTCTTTGGCTCTCAAACTTACTGTGCAGCTTCTCCCTTCTGACAAGAATTTTCTTCTCTCACTTCATCTAATTAATCTCTTAAGAAGAGAAACTGAGATTCTCTCCTTATACTTTCCATTTTTCTCTCCACTACACTCATGTTCAGTCTTGTACTCTCCCATATAAGCTGCCACTTGCAGATCATGCCTATGTAGGCAGGTGTGGGGCTTGTGTAAGCATAAATGTCATGCTGCATTATTGAACTAGTTATGCATCCCTGTTAGTGAGAGACAACTGACTTTTAAAAAGGAGGAAATACCTGATTTCATAATCTGAAGCAATTTGGGCAAGAGAAAATAGGTGTGCTCGGGTAAATAACCAATATTTATCTGTAAGTCTTCACTAAAGCCAAGGTTGGGGTAGAGACACCTTGTTGTTATTGTTATCACCCCTTTTGTGTTATCTTTGGGAGAAAATGTTTATGCCCCTGGCCTCCTGGGTGGGAATTAAGAGGAAGGTAAACAAAAGCTCAAAGTCATATAAGATTAGAAAGACTTAAGAGGAAGTCTTGAGGTTGGGGAAGGAAGAGGACAGAACTGAGGGAATGAGGAGTGACATTTTTGGCTTATGTTAGCTTACAGAGAAACTAGACTTTTTAACAAAATATTAAGAAGTGACTTAATGTTTCTCAACACATATGGCTATATAGGTTTGTTTTACAAAACACTTCTGGCTCTGTAGTAAGTCCCTGTCTTGACAGTTCTTCCCCAACTGTGACATTAAGTCAGGCTTGCTGGTGAGAGGTCAGCTTGGCTGGCTTTGATGGAGAGGAGACAGAGAGCATGTGGCTGGCTCCCACCACCACACTTCCTCTGGACCTGCAGACCTGCAGTTCTGAGACAAAAATGTGCCCAGTCATCACCTAGGCACATAAGGTGCTTATTAAAATGGAAATCTTAGGGACGCCCGGGTGGCTCAGTTGGTTAAATATTGGACTCTTGATTTTAGCTCAGGTCATGATCTAATGGTTCATGGATTCAAGCCCCATGTTGGGTTGCCTGCTGACAGTGTGGAGCTTGCTTGTGATCTTCTCTCTCCCTCTCTCTGCCCCTCCTCTGTTCATGCATGGTCTCTTTCTCATTCTCCCAAAATAAATAAATAAATAAATATTAAAACAAAACAAATAAAATAAAAATGTAAATCCCCAGACCCATCCCCAGAAACTGATTCAATAGGTCTGAGTAGGTGTCGGGAGTCACCTGGGGAATTCAGATTCTGGTGGTGAACAGGTCACATCTGGGAAATTTTGCTTTCTATCAGAGAAGGATAAGGGAGAACTCAGTGACTGTGTCCTCAGTGAGGTGGCAGAGTTGGGTCTGGACCTTCAGTGGACAGTGAAGGTACATACTAGGGGCCAGGAGGAAGCATGATGAGGCTGTGTTCAGAATGTGAATCCTAAGGTGGAAGAAGCTGTAGATACGCTAGAAAAGGTTCTTCAGTCTTCAAAAGAGGTATTTATCAGCCTTGATTCTGGTAATGGATGACCAATGGGATTGGATTAGTCACTCCTCTCCCTAAGCCTCAATTTTAGTCATCTGCAAAATTAGAAAATGTCAGTTCTGATATTTTGGGATTGTATTATCCTTAAATCATTCCTCCTCTTGTGTTTTCCCTTTTTTCTAATACCTCTTTACTTCCTCTGTCTAGGATGCTGAGATTGGGAGAGGATTGGGAAACCAAACCTTGACTCTTGTTTCCTCTACTAAACAGTTTTTTTTCTCCCCAGTGTATGGACTCAGGTGAAACAGATGTGAGCAGCTTTGTGGGTGGCCTTCAGCCCTCAGCCTAAAGACATCCCTCAAGTGGTGGTTAAAAGTCTGATTCAGAAAATGGAGAAAAAATTTAAAAAGCCCAAACTTCAGTTGCAATTTCTTTTATACTTTAAGCACCAGTAACTCAAGTTCTAGATGTAAAAGGTAGTTACACTTTGTGGGAAACTGCAAAGATGCCAGGAGGCCCAATTCAATCACCGTGTTACCTGAACTTTCACTGTTCTAGATATATTCCTTTTGATTACAGCCAGATTTGTCTTATTTCAGTGCAAAATGACCAATCCAAGATGGGTAGGTTATTTTTAACCACTGGCACTTTCAGATGGATCACTTTACATTTCAGATTTAGTAATTTATAACCTCTTTACACAAGCCTGTACATGAGAGAGAAAAAGAGGGAGAGAGAGAAATACGTGAAATGAAAATAAATACAGAAGAGTAAGAAGGATGCAGGATCACTGTTATGCAAAATGAAGACTGTGGTTGCTAGAGATAGACTGTACATTCTGCTCCAAGCTTCCTTGAAGCAAAAATGTAAATGGAAATAAGGTCATGTGCAACATGATTTGTTTAAGATGTTAGTAGCCGTACCTCCAAGATTTAGAAGACTCTTGAAACTAATGTTTGTGGAGCGCCTATACAAGCCACATGTGCTTACATGAGGGTCTGCAGGGGGTCCACAGGGAGGATGATAGTCACTGATCTCAAGGTACTAATAGACCTCATTGTGGAGAAAACACAGACATAGTTGGGTGTAAGCATATTGGGAGATATATATACAAGCAGAAAGCATACACACAGCCATATGCTAAAGGTATGAATTGCTCAGGAAAAGGTGACAAGAAAATGGCTAGGTAGTCAGAGGAGGTCCATGAGGAAGGCTGGTCTTCATCTGGATCCTGTAAAGTCATGTTGGCTGATGAGTCTGAGAGGAGGTTTTTGAAGCTAGGAAAATTCAAAGGACTTTCCAGCAGTTCTGATGAGACTACCCAGGCTGGAGAGAGGGATTTTCAGTATTGCCATCGCCTGAAAAGAGCTTTTCATGTCTTACCTAAACCATGTGATGAACAAACGTGTTGTGTGCTGGCATCTCTTGCTAAAGCAGAGAAGAACTATGTACTACGGACATAAGAGACTCCAACCTACATATAATTTGTTTAAGCAATATTTATTAAGCACCTACAATGTGCCAGGCATTGTGCTACAGGATACAAGATGGCAAATAGAGTGATGTTTGCCCTGTCTTTCTGCTTACTTACCGGTTGTGGGATAGTTTTAGTCACCTAGAGGACATGGGAGTCAGGTCTTCTCTGTGATAGGCACAGTGTGTGTCTGGGGAGCCCAGTTACATTCCACATAGCTGTCTTGGGAATCCATTGAGAGAATACTTTATCTTAAAACAGAAAAAAGGGGCTCCTGGGTGGCTCGGTCGGTTAAGCGGCCGACTTCGGCTCAGGTCATGATCTCGCGGTCCGTGAGTTCGAGCCCCGCGTCGGGCTCTGTGCGGACAGCTCAGAGCCTGGAGCCTGTTTCAGATTCTGTGTCTCCCTTTCTCTCTGACCCTCCCCCGTTCATGCTCTGTCTCTCTCTGTCTCAAAAATAAATAAACATTAAAAAAAAAAAAAACAGAAAAAAAAGTAAACATACTTACATACAGAGTGAAGAAAAACGACTTCTACAATTACAGGTTTTGTAAATTCCAAGAAAACTGAAACAGAAAAATAAGCCACTATACTTACTTACAAGCAGGAGCCCCAAATACATTGTTGCATTGCTCTTCAATTGTCTAGCTAACTGCACAGACTTTCTTCCCCTGTATGTATTTGAGCAAATACACATCCAAGCACTTATTCTCCATTTCTTATTTAAATACCCTTGTAGGTTTGTTCTCAGTATCTATCTTTCATCAGATTGTAGAGTCTTTAAGAATAGCAAGAGTGTTTTTTAGTTCTAATATCTCTCATTGTTGAAAATCCTAGGGGGTGAAGTGATTTAGAGAAAGAATCACTAGTTTTCCAATCTGGCTCTCTCATCAACTGGCTACATGACACTGATAAGTTATTTCACTTCTCTGGATTCCAATATTCTCATCTACACAAGATTATTGAATAGATCAGCTCTAATAATAGTAATAACTGCCATCGCTTCAGCTTGTGCAATGTGCCAACTGCTTTACATACGTTCTTCCCAATTATCACAAGGACTGGAGAAAAACTAATTCCATTTTCCAAATGAGAATCCTGAGTATCAGAAAGTTAAATAACTTGGTCAAGGTCACACAAATAGCCACAAAAAGTGGCTAAGGTCGGACTTCATAACTCTAAAGTCCTGGCTCTTTCTTCTGCACTGTAGAGCCTAAGGTTTTCCATCTTGCTTGATATTTTCATGGTTACATACTATCCAATCCCAGGCTCCCTCAGAGCCCTCCAGGCTATCCTAGATAGGAAGCCAAGGGAACAAGCCAGAATAGGAAGTTCAAATGTCAAATGTCAGAACTAGACTCCACATCCTTGCCAACATCTGTTGTTTCCTGAGTTGTTAATGTTAGTCACTCTGACCAGTGTGAGATGGTATCTCATTGTGGTTTTGATTTTATTTCCCTGATGATGAGCGATGTTGAGCATCTTTTCATGTGTCTGTTTGCCATCTGGATGTCTTCTGTCTATTCATGTCTTCTGCCCATTTCTTCACTGGATTATTAGTTTTTCAGATGTTAAGTTTGGTAAGTTCTTTATAGATTTTTGATACTAACCCTTTATCAAATATGTCATTTTCAAATATCTTCTCCCATTCTATAGGTTGCCTTTTAGTTTTGTTGATTGTTTCCTTTGCTGTGCAGAAGCTTTATATCTTGATAATGTCCCAATAGTTTTTTGCTCTTATCTCCCTTGCTTTCAGAGACATGTCAAGTAAGAATTTGCTGAAGCTGAGGTCAAAGAGGTTGCCACCTGTTTTCTCCTGTAGGATTTTGGTGATTTCCTGTCTTACATTTAGGTCTTTCATCCATTTTGAATTTCTTTTTGTGTAGGGTATAAGAAAGTGGTCCAGTTTAACTCTTCTGCATGTTGCTGTCCAGTTCTCTCAGTACCATTTGCGAAAGAGACTGTGTTTTTTCCATGGAATACTCTTCCCTGCTTTGTCGAAGATTAGTTGGCCATATATTTGTGGGTCCATTTCTGGATTCTCTATTCTATCCCATTGATCTATGTGTCTGTTTTTGTGCCAATACCATACTGTTTTAATGATTATGGGTTTGTAATACAGGTTAAAGTCTGGAATTGTGAAGCCTCCAGCTTTGGTTTTCTTTTTCAACATTACTTTGGTTATTCAGGGTCTTTTGTGATTCCCTACAAATTTTAGGATTGTTTGTTCTAGCTCTGTGAAGAATGTTTGTGTTATTTTGATAAGGATTGCACTGAATGTGTAGATTGCTTTTGGTAGTATTGACATTTTAGCAATATTTGTTCTTCCAATCCATGAACATAGAATGTTATCCGTGTGTGTGTGTGTGTGTGTGTGTGTGTGTGTCTTCTTTAATTTCTTTCTTAAGCTTTTCATTGTTTTCAGCATACAGATCTTTTACCTCTTCGGTTAAGTTTATTCCTAGATATTTTATGGGATTTGATGCAATTGAAATGGGGTCAATTCCCTGGTATCTCTTTCTTTTGCTTCATGATTAGTGTATAGAAATGCAACCAATTTCTGTACATTGATTTTATATCCTGTAACTTTGCTGAATTCATGCATCAGTTTTAGCTGGTTTTTTTGGTGGAATCTTCTGGGTTTCCATGTAGAGTGTTATGTCATCTGTGAAGAGTGAAAGTTTGACTTCTTGTTTGAAAATATTTTGTCAATTTATTTTGTTCTGTTGTCTGATTGCTGAGGCTAGGACCTCCAGCCCTATGTTAAACAACAGTGGTGACAGTTGAAATCCCTCTCCTGTTCATGGATTTTTATGGTGGCAGTGGATCCATCCACAAGATATTGCACATTTGGATGGGCCTCCCTGTGCTTGGTACAGTAGAAGCAGAAGTGAAATGTAAGTCCAGAGAGACCATCCCTCTTTCAAGGAGCAACTTGGTAAAGTGAAACAATGTCAATTTTTAAGTGAGATAGAATGGAATTCAAATCCCAGATCTGTCATTTACTAATTTTGTAAACTTTACAAGTTATTTGATTTCCACATTTATTAAGTGGGGAAAACTCCCTCATAAAGATTTTGTGAAGTATAAATGAGCAACATATGTAAAGGCCTTGTTTATATTAGGGAATTTAGAAGGTGCTCAATAAATGTCAGTCATATAAATATGGGTCTTTGAAGATCTCTCTACTAAAAACCAATTGTCCCCACAGCTGATACCAATAGCAAAGTACTGACAGCTTTTCAGACTGATAAGAAATGAGATGAAGATGCTCACTTACACTACTTGCATTCAACATGGTACCAGAAGTTCTAACAGGAGAAATTAAACAAGAAAATGAAATAAAATGCATCAAAATTGGAAAGGAAGAAAGTAAAATTATCTCTGTTTACAGATACGACTTTACATATAGAAAATCCTAAATATTCCACATACAAAAAACAAACAAACAAAAAACTTAGAACAAATAAACAAATTGAGCCAATTTTCTGTATAAAAGGATTAACACAAAAAATCAGTTTTGCATTTCTTTACACTAACAATGAATAATCCCAAAGGGAAATTAAGAAAAACATTCCATTTACTGTAGCATTAAAGAGAATAAAATACTTAGGGGGTACATTTTACAAAGGATTCAAAAGACTTGCCCACTAAAAACTACAAAACATCAGTGAAAGAAATTAAGAAGATACCAACCAACAGGCAGAAAGATAGTCTATGTTCATGGACTGAAAGACAATATTGTTAAGATGGTAATACTACCCAAAGCAATCTACAGATTCAGTGTAATCCCTTCCAAAATTCTAATGATGTTTTGCTGCAGAAATAGAAAAATTCATGCTAAAATTCAAATAGAGTCTTAAGAGACCCAAGATAGGCAAAATAATCTTGAAGTAGAGCAAAGTTGGAGGCCTCACACTTCCTAATTTTAAAACTTACCACAAAGCTATGGTAATCAATATAGTGTGGTGTTGGCATAAAGACACATATACAAGCTAATAGAATAGAATAAATGGCCCAGAAATAAACTATCACATATGTGGTCAAATGATGTTCAATAGGGCTGCCAAAACCATTCAATGAGTAAAGGATGATCTTTTCAACAAATGTTTCTGGGGAAACTGAATACTTACCCACAAAAGAATAAAGTTAGACCCGTGCCTCAAACCACATACAAAAATTAACCCAGAATGGAGCAAATAGTAAGTGCCAAAACTATAAAACTCTTAGGAAAAAACATAGGAGAAAAACCTTATGACATTGGATTTGTCAAGAATTTCTTGGATATGACACTGAAAGCATAGGAAACAAATGAAAAAAAAATTGGAGTACATCAAAATTAAAAACTATGCATCAAAGAATGCAATAAACATAGTAAAGGTAACCAACAGAATGGGAGATAATATTTGCATATCGTATATCTGGTTAGGGGTTAATATCAAGAATATATATAGAATTTCTACACCTCAACAACAAAATCATATAACCCAATTAAAAAATAAGCCAAAGACTTAAATAGATATTCCTCCAAAGACATATACAAATGGCCAGTAAGCACATAAAATGATTCCCAATGTCACCAGTTATATCAGATATGTAGATCTACCTCATATCCATTAAGGTGACTATAATAAAAATAGTAATAATAATACAAAAAATAATATGTGTTGACAAAGATGTGGAGAAATTGGAGGCCTTGTAGAAACTTCAATAGTGTAGCCACTATGGAAAATAGTATGGCAATTCCCCAAAAAGTCAAAAAGATAATTCAACCACTAGGTACATATTAAAAAGAATTGAACACAGGGTCTTAAAGGGACTTGCACATCTATGTTCATAGTGGCACAATTCATAGTTGCCAAAACATGGAAGCAACACAAGTGTCCATCAACAAATTGTGGTATACATACATACAATGGAATATTATTCTGTCTTAAAAAGGAAGAAAATCCTGTCACATGTGAAAATCCTTTTCATATTACATTAAGTGAAAGAAGCCAGTCAAAAAAAAAAAAAAAAGACAAATACTGTATGATTCCACTTATATGAATAATGTAGAATAGTTAAATTCATAGAGACAGAAAATAAAATGATGGCTGTCATGGGCTTGGGGAAAACAGAATGGAGAGTTATCATTTAATGGATATAGGATCACAGTTTTGCAAGATGAAAAAGTTTCTGGAAAAGGGTGCTGATGGTAGTTGCACAAAAATTTGAATACTTAATGTCACAATAACACTTAAAGTCATTAAGTGTACTTAAAGTACACTTCAAAATGGCCAGAACAGTAACTTTTATATTGTATGCATTTAATAACAACAAAAAAAAATTAAATCCCTGCCAATCAGCAAAAACAAAAGCAATCTAAACACCACAAACACTATGGGAGTTGAGAGAATTGAGAAATATTTGGCAGGGGACAAAATAGTCAGAAGGGCTTCATGGAGGAATTTTGAGTGATATGGATAAAGGAATAAGGGGGTGAGGGGATATTCCAGACAGACAGAAATATATCAGTAAGGAGATAGAATGAACACAGCATATGGGAGAAAAACAGAAGGAACTAGCCCAAATGTATAAAGCAGAGGTGTAAAGTTAGGAAATAATGAGACAATAGGCTTAGGATGAGAATGTAGAATTGTAGTACAGACAGTCTCGACTAATACCTAATGTTAGAGTTGTTGAACGAGGCCCCTTGGCCGGCCCCACCCCACTCTGAGTAATGAAGTCCCAAGGAAAGGTGAGATCACATTGTGTGCAGGGACCTTCATAATGCTGGGAAGAGAAGAGGGAAGGAGTGGTTAGGGAGAGAGTGGCAGACGTGGCATATATATATATATATATATATATATATATATATATATATATATCTGCCATCTAAAACAGATTGTGTTTTAACACATTTTCCTCTATATTAAAAAGCTATTTTCAGTAATTATAATGCAATGAAATAAATATATTTCATGTATGAATTAAAATTTGGACTCACCAAATAAGAATTACTGAATCTCCCAGATCTCAATCTGTGTTTACTGCCTTAAATTATAACCACAAAAATTCAAAGGAGTCACATAGAATGACATAATTAACGTGGCCCAAGTTATGTTTCTTCATGTTTGCAATCACAGTACTATTATTGATTATTTCTTATCTATTGTTCAAACACAGAACTATGTACTACCACCAACCATGTACTGGGAATAAGTTTGAATGATTCATAACTGTTATACAGTCATTCTGGAAATAAAGACGTGTAGTCAGACCACATGTGTCAGGGGCCAACTTTACAACCAGGAGTTCTACAAATTAACTTCCATATGGAATGCAACGTTAGTTAAGAGGAAAGTAATAAAAATGTGTTAATTTTAAGTTTACATATGTATTATTAAAACCTAATTACTGTTAGCAACAATTATTTAGAATGTAGGCCAACAAAAGAATCATTGAAGGGAAGGGAAAGGGAAGACCATTTTATCACTGACATTGATTAAATTTCCAGTACATGGTGATAAGAAAATGTTGACCAACTTTTAGTCAGTGTTATTATTACTTTTCAAATTCTCAAATAAATAAATAAGTAAAGCCACAAAAACCACTGCCTAGATCCAAGGCCGACCACTGACACTGTCCCACAGTCCCTTGGTATAACACTCAAAGGAAAATCAATTAGATGATGCAGAAGAGAAGTGAGTTAACACCAGCAGCCAACTTCCACCATGCAAAGCAGCTTAGTTACACCTCATACCCTTTCAATGACAAAGCACTCCACTGGCCTTAGGAGTTTCTTCCACTTGAAGCTCTATCAATTTATTCAGCATAGTGCATAATTTCCTGGTTAATTTCTGGGCTAATAGCCACAGCAGGAAACCACATATAGAAAATTCATCTGTTTATGCTGTGATTTCCAAAGCTAATGGTTTATTTAACTAGCAAGTTATTTCTTGGTTACAAGCCCTTAATAGGCTGAAATTGTGTTTGTATTTCATAAATTGAATTTCACAAAGCTTGCATTTCAAAACAATATGTCAAGTTCAGCACATTCCTATACAACACATTTCTAATCAAGGCATAAGGAATAAGCTTTTATTTGTAAATAAAGCTGCAATCAGCTTTTAGATGAGAAGAATAACTATACACACATTAGTTCTACAGATGTCTACTGAGAACAGAAAGTATAAAAGTGATTAAAATAAAGCTTTGTTTTTACAGTATTCAAAATCCAGAAGAGGAGGTTGTGACATGTAAATATATATCAATTACCACAACCAGTACCTCAACAACAAAACTGTAATGTGCCAAAGTCTGTTCAGCACATTTTTAACTTTTACATGTGCCCTATGAGACCACCTGCATCCTGGGCCCAGGACTCAATGAATCATAACAGCCTACCTGACTATGTTTCTTGGCCAGTTCTGATGCCTCTTGCTCCCATTCCTCTGACTGATGATACTCCTTCAGACAGATGATTAAGATGCATTCTTTTTTACTCTAATTTGATATCTAATTCAATCTTTTAAAGCTTTATAGTTCCATGATCTGCACGTATGATTCTGCTTGGCTTCAACTTGGGTTCCAAGACCCCTTACTGAGAGCTGCGTCATAAGTCCCAGTTGCTGAGGGAAATTCAGTCTTCGTATATGTAATTAGTACACTAATAGGTGAAAGTACAGTTGTAGAGCAAGGATGGGGGTTGTGTTAAAAGAGATTGTGGTCAACTCTATGCAGGCATCATCAGTAAGTTTAATCCCATCAAAAATCCAGCAAATACTTATTGAACATCTAACATGTGACAGACAATATGCTAAGCTCTGAAGAAGTAGCAAAAAATAAAAATACAGACTTGGCTCCTAACCTTGGATGTAATAGTCTTCATGGAAGTCAAATATTAAAGGAGCCACTCTAAGTGTTTCATTACCATAAAGGGAGATATAGACTAAAATGGAGCTATAAAACAAGGGGATTTAACTTACACTGGGGATCAGGGCCACATATTTCTCAAAGGAAATGCCATCTAGGTTGATGTGCAAAGATTTAGTAGGATGTTAGATAGGTAAAAAGGGATAGTAAGAGTGAAGGAAATAGTAAAAGTGGAGAGCATGACACACTTGAGGGAAATTACAGAATTCCACTATGAATGGAGATGCATATAAAGAGAACAGTGTTAGATGATGCTGAAGATGTAAGCTGAGGATTGAGGCAAAACTTGAACCAGGTTTTTAATGACAAATTTTTTTTGGTATGAAAAAGGAAGAAGATTTTAGGATGAAAGAGTGCTCCATGTGCAAAGGTGTGTGTCCATGTAAAGCTCCATGCCATGTTTTGGTAACAACATGTTTGGTAACAATGTGGTTTTGCATCACTGGAATGTTTAGTGCAATGAGTAAAGATGTAGCTAGATAAATAAGCAAAGATCAGATCATAAATCATCTTGATAGACATACTCTTGATAGACATACTTGCAGTGCTGTGAGAGGGAAGCATTGAAAGGCTTTGGTTAGGGAAAATTTACAAATGAATCTATGCCTCAAGAAACTGACACTGCTTGCAATAGAAAAGACAGATTCAAACCCAATTCAAAGTCCGATACAGTATCTAGGAAAATGATGGTGAAGGCTGAAGCTATAGTGGCATCATTGAAGATAAAGGGACAGGAAAATTTTGAGAACTCTTTAAGAGCTAGAATAGACACAACTCAATGACTCATTCTTTGATTGGAAGGGATGAAATGAGAAAACAAGGATCATGCTCAGATTCCAGGCTTGAATGACTGTGACTTTTCATCAGAAAAACCACACACTGGAACAGAAATAGTTTTAGGATTCAGTACTGAACATTTTTTATTTGGGCTGTTTTGGGCCATGCAACAGGCTATTGGGAGAGCTCAAGAGAAAAATCTTTCAAAAGAAAGTTACAGTCATGAAAATCCTCAAGGAATATATAGATTAAGAAGCAAGAAAAAAAACAGAAAATGACTCAGAAGGAATCCCTTTGTTTGGAGTGAGAATAGGGATATTCAAGTGACCTGACAGGAGGAAAGAGGATAAGATGAATATGTGAGATACAACACCAAAGCCAAATGAGAAGACATTTTCATTGTAGAACGTGTCAGCTAGATGTATAAATAAGAGATTAAATAAGATGAAGAAAATGAGACTTTGGAAATTAGGAAGGAGGTCATATAAATCTTTGATGGACTGGCTTCAGGTGTCTTCCCTTTAGAGAAAGTTATGGGCTCACAGAACTATGGTCCGGATAATGTGACAAAACCAATCAAATTGAAATCTGCAATGAAGCAAAGGAAAAGAAAGCTGTGGATGGAGAGTGGATCATAAGAGTTTCTTATTTCAAAGGTGGAACTTATCAGTATGTGATCATGGAAGGGAGTTGTGATGGGGGAGTTGGGATGTCAGTCACTGAACTGAGGTCAGAAAACTACCAACACAAGGACTGGAGTCATTAAAAACAAAAGCAAAGGATATGGTGAGTACTAGTCTTAAGCAGGTATTATCACCATTGAATAATATGATGATCAAACCTGAAGTTTGGTGGAGTGGTGAGAAAAAGTGGGGCTGAAAGCATGCATCTCTCAAAAAAGGATTTAGGAAGTAGGTATAGAAGTACACCTTTGCAGTGGTGGGACTCAAAAAGGTGAATAGGCTCCACCTGAGAGGCTGCAAGCACAGTGGTATTATCAAGGAGAATGCCTAATTTTATTTTAGGAGACATTAGAAATATTTTTAAATGCATTTATAATGGAACAAGTTCCCACAAGGAACAAGAAGAAGAATTTAGCTAGAGGTTAGAAGTGCAAGAAGAAGCAAGCCAAAAGGAAGACAGCAAATGAGTGAACTAAGGAAATGTTATTTTGGCCAAAGCCAAACAAGGCCAGGATGAGGGATAAATAGAAACAGCTTCAATTCACACTTTTAGATGAAAATCTGTCATAAATCATTTCATTGCTGGAAGCTCATGAACTTTCCAGGTATGGAATTTGTGGTATAGTTTCTGAAATTTCTCTTTCTCAGTCTGTGATGAGACACAGTGATAATTCACACATTTGCTAAGTGTTTATCCTTGCCATGAGAAGAAACCTGGGTTTGATTATTTGCATATCGTATACTTATGACTGTGTAATGTATGCATCATGGGCATAGCTCTGTATATCCCAAGCTTGTGCTCTATTCCATAAGCATATTTCTACATCCAGTCATAAATCATGTTAACATCTTACACAGATGTGAGTTTTCATAGTCAATTTGAATGGTAAAATTGCCATAAAAATTATAGACAGGATGAACACAGCTTCGAGGCTTTGGGCCAACAAGTGCGACTAAAACCACATTATCCCTTCTCTTTGTTTAACCTAAATGAAAAGATATTTTGACATTTCAGTGAGCTGCTCTCATTTAAAGAAAAAATTAATCTGGGTATTTTTTTTCCCATTCTATCAACATTGGTGGAGTTCCATTTCTCTTTCTGATTTCATTAGCTGCCAGAGCACAAAAGACCCTTTCATTTTCCTCTCAAACCACCCACTTGGTATCTTTTATGCTTCAGCAATCCACACACAGATCACTCCCTCAGCATGGCTGCCTCATTAAGAAATACAGAGAGAGGGACTTAGAGCCTCACCTCCCAAAGGAAGAATCAGAGAAGCCACACAGCCAGTCCCTTGGGTTTGCAAAGGAAATGGCTTTACCCCAGCACTCCACAGAGCAGCCTTCTCATAGTGGCTGAAGCATGTCCAACATGTCAGAATCTACTTGGATTCATTGGCAAGGCCCTCAGAGAAACAGTGGATGGGGAGCAGGGGAGAGAAAGGCAGGGTAGATAACCAGAACCTCATTATTGTCATCATTTGTAAGCTTGGCCTGCTTCATCCTTCCTTAATGGAGTATGAAATAGGAGACACCCCATCCCCATTAGTCAGGATAGCACTTGGCCTGCATGGCATCATATTCAGTGCCCAGGCCCTGCATCTCAGGTCACTGTGAGCAGCAACAGTCTGAATTGAAACTTGGGGAGATGATGAAGATGAGGGAGCCCCTCCCTGGCACAGTATTTGCGTGTAAGATTACCTTCAGTCTCTTCACAGTTTTCTCAGGGATTGGATCCCATCACATTGAGAAGGGCTTTCAGCACTACTGAGGCTGTCAGGATGCCTGAAATTATCACAGGGTAAAAGGCACTGGAATTCCCCAGCCTAAGAGCATATATATATTCTATATATATATATATATATATATATATATATATATATATATATATATATATATATTCTAAACCTTAGAAAGATGACATGAACATCAAATTTGATAGAATTTTATTATTAAGATGAAAGAATTATAGTCTAGCAGCCATGGCAGAACTTCGGAGAACGTTTTATTGTTGAGGGCAGTGTCCACAATGAAACTTCCTGGATTTTGGAATGAGGCAGAAATGAGTCAAGTTCTGGCTCCCCCATTTCTTGACTATGAAAGCTTGGGCTAGTTATTTAACCTCTCTAAGCCTCTGTTTTCTTGTTGGGGCAATATAAATTATAATATGTAATCCATAGAGAAGTTTTAAGGATTAGATTAAATGAAGTAATATATATTTAATAATATTAAAAATATATTTTATGAGTGCCTCTTTTTTTCTTGGATTATCTCCTGTTCTTTGGGAGAACAGCAAGGAATGAGATGCTCTGAAGGAATGAGATTTAAAACATATATTTGGGGGTGCCTGGGTGGCTCAGCGAGTTAAGTGTCTGACTTCAGCTCAGGTCATGATCTCACAGTCCATGAGTTCAAGCCCCGCATCAGGCTCTGTGCTGACAGCTCGGAGCCTGGAGCCTGCTTCAGATTCTGTGTCCTCCTCTCTTTCTGCCCCTCCCCCGTTCATGCTCTGTCTCTCTCTGTCTCAAAAATAAATAAACATTAAAAAATTAATGTATATTTGTTTGGAAGATAAGGAGAGTCTGACATTAAGATAAGGACCACTCTCTGGAGGAAGAATCTAAGAACACTTCAGGACAGGAGCTGAAGGTACAGAACTGGCTGCTGTACAAAAGTGGTGGTAAGTGGAAGGCAAGTAAAGAAGATTGTTAAGAATATGAGGGTTACAAAGGAGGTCGATTAAGCCACCTGGGTTTGAGCCCTGGCTTGGCTGCTTTTCAGTTGGATGGCCTAGGTTGACTTACTTAGCTTCTCTCTACCTCATTATACTCATCTATAAGAGAGAAATAGTAAGAGTACCTGCCTTCTAGACAGGGTGACCAAATATTTTTAATCCTTCAAACAAGGACATTTTTTAGAGTAAAAAGAGGCTGTATAGATAATTATTCTGAAACAACAGGAGTAAACCAGGACAGTCTGGGCAAAACTGAGTACTCTATTTTGCGGGTAAAATGTATTAAGTGACCTAGGACTTGCAATATACTTTGAGCCATGCCTGCCATATTGCAAGTACTCAACAAGCATTGTTATTATTTTTACTAGTGACTTTTTCTTGTCAAGTCACTGAACCTATCTAAGTCAGTTTCCTTGTTGCCAAAATGGGATACCTGCTACATTGAATTATTGTTAAGGATTAAATAGTATAATGGTTATGGAGCACTTTCTACAGTGCTTGGCATATGGCTGATACTCAAAAAAACATTAACTATTATAACTGGATTCAATGTTGGGGTTAAGAAGAGAGAAAGAAGGACTCTAAAACTTCTGAAATTACTCTTTTTCCATCAATGCAGTTGATAATTCACAAATTTCTAAATGTTTGTCCTTGCCATTAAAAGAAACTCAAAGGAAAATTTAGATAGATAAAGTAAATTTTTACTTTAGTTAATAGTGTGACCATAATGTAATGAAAGGAACATTGATTTTGAAAATAAAAAAAATCTCAGTTCCAGATTCATATTTACTAACTTTATGACTTTGGACAGGTCACTTAACCTTCACAAGCACCAGTTTTCTTATCTGTAAAGACTGCTGTCTTGAAGGATTGCTATGTGGATCAGCTGTATGTAAGCCGTAAAATATATAAGAATAGATGAGACTATATTTGATAATGATGCCTTTTACAGTAGTCCTACCCTGGCTAATGAAGCACTTCCCAATCTTTTGTTGTTGTGCCCTCTGAAAAAGTGAGAAATAAAGTAAGACATTATCTTTATCATCCACAGCCCCTAAAGGATACTTCTTATTTGTCATTCTCTTCCACTTGATACTGCTGGGCAGTTAATGTATTCCTAACAGATCAAGGAGCACTCTAGGCTACAGAAAATCATCCTACTGTCGTGTTTAATTACTTAGACTGCTTCCTTTGATTGATTCCTGTTTCATTCAATCTGTGTTTCTGAACTACGACCACCCCTGCCCCCAAACTTACCCTATTCACAGAACACCAGTTAAATGTCTTCCTCTCCTCACAAACTTTAGCATATCTACAGATTCACATTCTAATTATGATTTAGGTCTGGGTTAAGTATATCATAAGTAGTGAAAACATCATTTCCCAGTTTATAAAAATAATGAAACTAGTATTTCTTTCACACTTCCAAACATATAAATCTTGGGAATGTGCATGCACACACACACATACACACACACATGCACAAATACAGACACACACAAGACCTCAGCCAACAAAATGGCCAGGTGGATGATAAGAGGTTTGCATATGTAGCTTATTACTATCATTAATTTTTGATTAAAGAAAAACTATAAACAAATTCCAAAATTTATGCTGGCCTCTATTCTATTTAACTCTCTGCCACTATGTTATCTTCTTCTTCTTTAGGTCAGTGTCAGGCCAACAAGGAAAGTTCTTTGATGAGATCCTGGGTTCCCTTATGTGCAAAATGTTAGAATATTCCTGAAATTATCCTTAATTAAAAGGCAGAGCTTGATCTTACTAAATAAATGGAGCTTGATCTTGAGGTTAGAATTCTTAGTAATTCATCTGGATGGAACTGAAGATGGTTTTGTGAGCATGTTTTGAAGCAATTTATATTTTTCTTGAAAATGTATCAACTTTATTTCATATTTGTATATTAGTGCTTAAAAGCCTAGTTTTAGCTAAGGACTTGGGTACTAAGGTATCCAGGAACATAACCACAGATTTTAAAAATGTTTTCCACCAAGTCTGGGTGTTAACTCTCATGTTTCAAATTAGCTCATTTATCACCTGGAAAACAGGAAAATCAATGGGTTTTCTACATCACAGGTAAGAGTATAGAACCACAACCGTGAAGCTGGCAGTAGAACAACCTGCCCCAGCGGGCCACCTTCCAAAGTGCACATTGGTACAGAGAACATCCAAAGACTGAGAATTACCCTGTCAGCCTTTTAGCACCACGGACAGCTCATCCATTCTGGCACCGTAGGGGTGGGTGGGAGGACTGGAGCTTTAAACACAAGTCTGTATAGCAGCCCCCCCTCCTCCCCCCGGCAATGAGGAACCTCTACAAAAATGAGAAGAGGCAGAAATCAAGGCTCTTACCGTACACAGGAAGGGGATCCACAGGGGTTATGGAATTTGCCTAGTCACTTAATAAAATCATAGAGGATTTAGAACCTAGTTTCCCAACACACCACATCCTCCCAATTGAATAGCCTGCAAATAAATAAATAAATAAATAAATAAAATAAACTAAGTGAGGAAAACAGGATGGGGAATTCTGAAGCTCCAGTTTCACCCAAATGTAAAGGCAAGTGCTCTTCCAGAAATTGGGAGGAAAAACTTATGCAGAACCTCAGTTAGATGATAGCTTTCTATTATAATATAAGGAGTATAAATATGTCATTATGTCATGGGAGAAAAGGCACTTGTAATGCTTTAAAATTAATTGAGAACACTTCCAACTAGAGAATAATCCCTGCATATTATGTTGTTCTCTCTTAGAAACATGTGTGCATGCACATGCATACACAAACACATATTCTCACTCTCCATGAAGTCACACACTCACCTCAGGATGCTTTTCCTATGTCTCTCTTAAGGGTCCTCCTTATACTTCTTTTCCTCTTCTCTTTCCCACCCCACTTTGGTCCCAGTTTAGTTTCCTGACTCACGGACCTCTCAAATGCACAGATTATGAAATAAGCTGACAGCATGTGGAATTTGATAACAACTCCAAGGCAACATTATTGATGTGGGACAACCAAGAAGTCATCTGTGGAGTTCAACATGGCAGAAATTTATTGAACTAGAAAGAAAGATGTGTTAAAACAACTGAATGCTGGTTCTGTGTCAGCATGTGTCCTGGTCTCTTAGACTATATCTGTAACCAGGACAGAGAAGAATCCTGACATCATGAAGCTTTCATTCCCATGGGAGAGGTAGATAATAAAGCACCAGGAATACAATACATTCTAGAAACTAATGACTTTATTTAAAATTATTACCTGAAATAATGAAATTAAGTTACCACGGTTGGGGGTATGTGGATAGAATACTTTGAATATAAAGTCCCGGGAGCCCTAAGGACGTAACATTTGAGCTGAAACAAATAGCTTCATACCAATGACAACCCTTAGAAATTAAAAGAAGATGTAAATTATCCATATTGCTGAGAAACATTGTCATCTTGTCACCTTCTAAGCAAGAAAAAAAGTTCTTTTATCATAAAAAAAGAACACAAGTATTTCCTGTGCCTAATGCAGACAGTATGTTTATTAAGAAAAACTGACTGATTATATATATATATATATATATATATATATATATATATATGAATCCCAAGATTTCAGTTATTTGAGACAATAGACATTTAGTTCTTGTTCACCTAAAGTCCAATCTAAGACTAGAGGCAACTAGGGTCAGGGTGGTCCAAGGGCATTTGGGGCATTCATACAGGTAGAAGGGCAAGAGAAAGCATGGAGCATCACATGGAAGATATTTTAAAGGCCAATCATATTTCATCACATTCCATTAGCTGGAATTCAGTAACATACCCATACAAAATAGCAAAGAAGTCTGGAAGAGATGGTTTAGCTGTGTGCCTAGTGAACACTTAATGAATACCTGCCCAGACTCTACCCCAAAAAGGCAAAAGGAAAAATTACCTTTTATTTAGAAAAAGCATCTAGATAGCTGAAGGGATAAAGGACTAGGACAAAAGTGCAATGAATATGCAGTCTGTTGTATTCACTCTAAGAGATGAAGAGCAAATTAATTTTTCAAACAATAGCAACCATAGCAATGATAATAATAATAATAATAAAATGCTTTAAGAAACTATTAACTCATTTGACCTTCATAAACTCATGTACTTGTTACATAGGCAGAGCAAATGCATCATTTCATTTTAGAAATTACTGAACTGAGAACCAAACAATCTTTTACAACGAAAAGTATCTAGCATATTGTTTAACCTAAATCCATCATTTCATAGTTGAGAAAGTTATCATTTAAAGTGGTGTCATAGGTTACCCCAAGGGTATAGAATTAGCCTTTGGCCAAACTGGGGTTTCAGTGGGGGTCTTATATTTTATAAATTAATGATTTGTTTCTGTTTCTTTTCCCCCTAGGAGGGTGGTTTCGATTTTCTAAGACACATATTAATCACAAGGGGTGCTAATGGAGAAAAAAAACTTGTGAATGATGCAGATTCCTAGGTTTTCCTAGGAAGCCTTTGACTCTGCTGTTGGAGATTGGATGTACACAACATAGACAAAAATAAAGTTCACAAAAACAAACAAAAAAATGAGATGTAAAAATTTTTAAATTAAATCTTTAAAACCAAGAAAAATGGGGATACAATCTGATTTCTGAATATGAAAAAACTTTCTAAATTAAAAATATGGAATATATAAGCAGGTAAAATACAGTTGTGATTACAAAAATATTAAAAATTGTATAAATCAGGGACACCTGAGTGGCTCAGCTGGTTGAGCATCTAACTCTTGATTTCAGCTCAGGTCATGATCTCATGGTTTGTGAGAAACTAGTCACTGTGAGAAACTTACTCCATGCTGTCAGCACAGAGCCCGCTTGGGATTCTCTCTCCCTCTCTCTGTCTGCCCCTCCCCCACTCATTCTCTCTCTCTCTTTCTCTCTCTCTCCCCCCCCCTTTAAACAAACAAACTTTTTAAAAATTGTACAAATCAACCATATTACCGGTGAATTTT
This sequence comes from Panthera leo, assembly GCF_018350215.1. NCBI lineage: Eukaryota > Metazoa > Chordata > Mammalia > Carnivora > Felidae > Panthera > Panthera leo. Next base: position 37,081,394 of record NC_056682.1, read on the forward strand.
TAAAATTTTGTTATTTTTTACTTTATGATTTTATTACTGATTAGAATTATCACTGATTCTATGTTTAAAAAATAAAACCTAACGAAAAGCACAAAGTAGAATTAAAATATCCTAAAATACAAATACTATGAGACAATATAACTCTTTCAACATATATATTTTTGGTCTTCTGCATACATACACAAACATATGTGTACATGTATATATACATATATATTACAAAATTGGGTATGTTGTTAATATTGTATTTCTTGAAACAAAGGTAATTTAACAGCACATATAAAATGCAGAAATATAGGTTTAACAGTAACAATCCAAGAATAATATATCATACTATAATAACAAAATGGGGCAATAGAAAATAGGAAAAGGAAGTAAAATGTGCTCATTTCTAAAGCAGGAGCCAAGAGAGATATGTTACATTTTTTCATATTGACAACTAGGGAGAAAAGACCAAATGCACTGCTTTTTAGCTTGTAAGTTACTATTAAAAATGTCTTTTAACTGCAGGTCATAACCAATCAGTGATTTAAAAAATCAATTTAGTAGATTGCACACCATTATTTTTCAGAAAAGAAAAGAATAGAAAGAGAAAAGAAGAAGAGAAGAGAAGAGAAGAGAAGAGAAGAGAAGAGAAAAGAAGAATAGGCTGAACTATGTATAAAATAAAATATTACTCAGCCCTAAAAATTAAGGAAATCCTGCCACTTGCAACAATGTGGATGAATCTGGAAGACATTATGCTAAGTGAAGTAAATCATTCACAGGACAAATATTGCATGATTCCACTTATACAAGGTATCTAAAATAAACTCATAGAAGCATAGAAAACAATAGTAATTGCCAAGGCCAAGGGAGTGAAAGACATGGGGAGCTGTTATTCAGTGGATATAAAGTTTCACTTATACAAATGAGTAAGTTCTAGAGATTTGTTGCACAACAGTGTCTACAGTTAACAATACAGTATTGTGCACTTCCAAATTTGTTAAGAGGGCAGATCTCACATTAAGTGTTCTTAGTACAAAGCAACAACAACAATGGAAATGAAGGGAAACTCTACAAGGTGTTGGACATGTTGTTACCATGATTACAGCAATAGTATCACAGGTGTTTGCATATGTCTAAACTCATTAAATTGTAAATACATTAAATATGTTCAGTTCTTTGTACATCAATTATACCTTAATAAAGATGTTTTTAAAAGAAAACATTGGAACACATATTAATAGTGAGGGTAGATTTTATTTCATTGAACATTTTTCATTTATGCCTACACACACACACACACACACACATACACACAATTGCACGTGCATACACATGTGCACAGGCACATAGACACACACATATGCTAGGTCACAACTTTAAAGCCACTACACTAGTAAAATGACAACAGGATCTATAAGCATAGCTTCACTGAAGGTAATAAAGGAAAAGAGCAAAGTTCCTTAATAGCCTCCAACTTTTTTGCTCAAAGTTTAATATTCATGTTCCTCAGAGTCTACCGTAGGCCTTCTCTACTTTCCCATTCTACGCTTTCCACACAGGCAACCTCATATTTCAGTTGCCTTCTAGTCATGTTTGCTGACAATGCCCAGAACTCTCCTAGGCTATAGACCTACAAATACACAGCTGATTACTGGATATTTCATTTGCTTCTCATGTAAACAAACCTCAATCTATCTCCTCTCACACACTCCTCTAATGGTCTTTCACTCAGTGCATTTTCAGCCACCACACACTTGCCCAAAATGAAACCTGGGAATCATACTGACTTTTCACCTTTTCTTACCCTAACCTGTCTGAGGTTGAGTTTTCCAAAATTGGAGCCTTAGAAATGGGTTCTTTTGCTATTGGAAAGAGTATTCTCAGGAGAACGCAGCAAGGGAAGAAGATGCTAAGCAAGGACATGGCCTCAGCTGGAGACCAGCTTCACATAGGGAACTCTGGAGCAGAGAGCACTGAAATGCTGACCCTACCTTGAAGCCAGGAGACCTGGCTTTTGTATCATCACATCAGTTTTGCTACAAGCTGCTAATGGGTAGAGGGTCACATAATCCCCTAGATAAGAGAGCTCCTGTTCAGATACAGTGAATACACCAGGGAAGGTGTCACTATGAGAATTTAGCAGTCAACACTCACAGCAGCTGCTGCAGTATGGATGGGGTATGTTAAAGGGGATCTGTGCAAGATACTAAAGCAAACACAATGCTTGCCATATCTAATTGATCTTTAATGTGTGTGTGTGTGTGTGTGTGTGTGTGTGTGTGGCTTATGTATTTTTTTTCAGTAGTAGAATTTAATGATTCATCACTTACAGTGCTCATCCAAGTGTCCTCCTTAATGCCCATTACCCATTTAGCCCATCCCCCCCATCACCCCTCCAGCAACCCTCAATTTGTTCTCTGTATTTAAGAGTCTCTTATGGTTTGCCTCCCTCTGTCTTTTTATCTTATTTTTCCTTCCCTTCCCCTATGTTCATCTCTTTGTTTCTTTAAAGACCATTGATTTATCTCCTAAATATGATTTTAATCTGTCTACTTCTTTCCATCTTGAATGTCATATGAAGTGCTTTCACATCTCTGTTCTTTAGCTTGGTCTGTTTCGTCTGCTATGAACGCTTTTGTCCACAAGTGAATGCTTGGACTTCTGAGTCAAAGTTCAAATGTCAATCCATTTCTGTAGTTTTTGCTGATTCACCTCTCCTTGTCCTTCAGAAATAGCCACTCATTTGTGTTCCCTACTCTACTTTATATATTCACCAATTGCAGGAATTAGACTCAAAACAAATAACTATAGTACAATGAGTGATTTTCCCTTTAGATGATGGTACAGCATCTTCTTACACCAAGGACTGTGCTTATTCATTTCTATATCTGTGGTGCAGAGTACAGTCCCTGATACAGAACAGATGTTCAATAGATGGCTGAATGTAACTATACAGTGTATGTGATAAGTAATGGGAATGAAACTAAATTGGAGGCATTTGTCAATGGAAATCCTGAGTTGGGTAGAGAAGAAATCTAGGTACAGACACACCACTGTTTCCCATTCTCTCCCCAAATGCTATCCACTGTTAAAGGCAAGATGAACTGGTCCGTTCTCTAACTATTCCATCTTTCATCAATCTATTTCTTTTCTGACCTCTTAGAAAATTTCAGAATGATACCACCCTATGTTGCATAGGAAAATGTACTACAGTCTTATAGAACGTTCTAATTATTTCATGTGTGACTCTTCAGAAGCTAGGGTCTTATCTTATACCTCTATGTATTGTATTGTGTGCAGTGATAAACATCAAGAGCTCAAGGAATTCTTTCCAAATTGATTATGGAAGGAAATATTTGGATGTGAAGGCTATGATTTTTGGAAGAATCAGTCATAGCAAAGGATAGTTTACACAGAAGATAGCTTATCGGCATCAATTACTACCTTCTGGCTGTGACATGCCTGCATTCACAGCTGACTGTGAACTCCCTAAGCTATCCGATATAGGGCAGGAGTCATACCTGATTTCCTTGTTGAATAACATAGCTGCCTACCACAAGAAGTGCTGAAACTTATGACATAGGGCAGTCCTTCCACAGTTTAAAGGAGAGAGAGGGGGAAAAAAAAAGATAATCCAGTAAACTTGGAAACAGCAATGCACCCTGGGACCCAAATTGATTTTTTTTCTCTCTCTCATTTGAGTCTGCATGCTTCAGGGCCAGCATGCAGACTGGGATCAATAAGACATGAGTCCTCTATTAAAGACAACTTAAAACATATATTTTTGAAGTGGGGTGGGAGAGTGAGAGTCTGATTCTTGTAAGATTGAGAGACTGATGGAGTCTATAGCATGAAGACAATGAAAGCAGGTCATTTTCTCTGATCTTGTCCACACCCCTTCCTCCATGCTATGGTTTACATAGCCCATTGCTCAGAGAGACTCAATATTTACCCGGTAGTCTAATGGCTAAATCTTAACTGGACTGTTATAGAAGGAGATGCGTCAAGATTTTTTGTTTTATGATTTTGTTTTTCCTTTTCGTTTTTTCTAGCATCCATATACTCCTGCTAAGTTTGGGATTTGTTGTTTATAAAATGAGGACAGTAGTGCCAAATTCTAGAAAACAAGAGCACAGTAAGATTCATGAGCATAGTTAGTGTTTAATACATGTTAATGTCTCTTTTCCTTTCTCCTATTCTTTTTAGAAGTTCAGCCCTGGTTTGCATGGGACTCCGCTTCTCTCATCCCAATTTTAACCTCAATTTAGATTGTTTCAGACTATTTTGGCTTTGCCTTCTTTGAAATCGTGTAGCATTTGGAGTTACAAACACCGCTCAGTATGTGATACTGGATCCTTGTTTACTATACTCTTCTTGCTTCATGCATATAACTTTGACCTCCTCAGGTAAAGTTTAGGAGCACCCTTAATTGGTAGATATGGTCCACTAGGGAACATAAGCTCCATGAGTATTTGGGTCATGCTCATTTGGTATCCCCAGCTATGAGAGCTGTGCCCAAGAAATATTTGTTGAATAAATAAATGGCAAAAGAATCTGGCTCTATTTCAAGATTAGAGTATAGAGAGTATCATTTAAATAATAAAATTTTGGAATATTTAATAACCTTTGCAGAATCAAAATGTGAAATAGTTTTGCTGTACAAAAAAATTCATATCCAGGATAACTGGTTTTGTTCTGGGCACTTTGAAAACTTTAAAGCTCTATACACATGTAAAGTAGCATAGTTATTTCTAATTATTCATATTTTCAATACTCGTAAATTGAATTTAATCTGATTTTATTGTAAACAACCATAACCACAGGAAAGAACACGCTGAACTGAGACACAGGGACCAAGGTTTGAGACCCATCTTGGTTTCTACCTATCATGTAATTTCCCCTCTCTTGGTCTATTTCCTTATTGGTAAAACACTGGTATCTAATATTTGTTTGGTATCTAATATCTAGCTTGGGGGCTAAATTCAACTTGCCAGCATGTTTTAGACTGATTTTTTTTTTTTCAGTTTTCCATTATTTCTCTCTGGATGTTCTAACTCCCATGAGAAATTTGTCACCAGATGACAATGTGAGATCAAGATGTAAAGCATGGCATTCTTAATATCAAGTAGTACCCAAATTCTGGATTTGCAAAAGATCATCCAATTAAGTTCTACTGCAGTTATATTTTCAAATCTCTACATGTATAGTCTCTACATTATAAAGAGTTAGAGTGCTCCTGGGAACCATAGAAACTCCTAGAGCAATTCTTTCATTATAGATAGGACATGGTAGACAAGAGGTGAAAAATGGCTTGTCCAATGTCACAACATTGGTTATAAATCCAGGATTTGGACTCATCTCCTTACTTCCAAGCAATGCCCTTTCCTTCATGCCACACCCCTTTCTTATATGAATGTGTTTGTGTACCCAAAAGTCTGGGTTTACCATGAGCCTATAGAGATTTATCACCACCACATGAATACTATGTATTTCTTTTCTTTGTTTATTTCCAATTGAAAGTAGTCATTTTAATTGAAAAGCTTTGGAAAAAGAAAACATAAACATAGAATAAAAAATATAGAAACCATCCATTAATAAGCTGGAAGGTCCCTTCACATCTTTTTTTAAAATATGTATATTTGTACATAGTCATATATGTATAAACTAGATATGTAATTGTGCATCTTGCTGTTGTTATTTAAATTGTCACCAGTTTTTCATGTTTCCCTGTTTGTCTCTTTATAAATACCATTTTAATTACTACATAGCATTCTGTTAAATGGATTGACCAGTTTATAGAAACATTCTTTACTTGTTGAGCACTTCGGTTGTTTATATTTTTAAAATATATATAAGTAACACTGTAGTGAACATCTTTGAGCATGTGTATTTTTGATGTTTTAAAGTATTTCTTTAGCATAAATGCTAAGTGAAATCATTAGTTTAAAGGGTACCAGTGAACATTATAAGGCCCTTGATAAGTTTCAGTTAAATTGTTTTACAAGAGGGTGTGTGCCAATTTTCACTGCCATCTACAATGTATTAGAGTTATGCTCTCTATTTTTTTTTAAATGTGAATATCCGTTCACATAGAAGAAAGAACCTATTTATGTAATGAAAACATGCACAGAATTTTCTCTAATAGAGTGGGAAATGCCCAACCTCAGGAAATAATTCCTGATGACACATTTCTGGGACCACAAAGTGGAATGTATAAGTAACAAAGCAGAAAAATATTTTACAAGCACAATTTAAAAGCCTTTTCATATATTGCTTTCTCTATAGATAGAAATGCATGAAGTTATTGAACTTTTCTAAAGATTTTTTTTTCTTTTCAGTCACAGAATGAATGAATTGAAGAGACACTTAGATAAAACATCAGTGGAAAAAGCAGCAGTAATTTGTCAGGCAGACTGCAATTTGAGGGGAGGAAGAAACCTTGTATTTCCAATCATTTGTACTGACCAACAAGGGGTAACTTTTACGACTCTTGCTCCTCATCCCCTGCCCCACTTTGAGTTAGGAAAGCTCTGCAGGAAATGATTGGCTACATCAGTAAACCTGCCACAGGCTTCCTCTCTCCACCATCTGTGCTGCTCATCCATCTTCCCTGGAGCACTGCACTCTCCTTGATATCCACAGGTCCAAGTACTGTTGGTAGTGACACAGACTTCCCTGAGCCTATACCACCAGAGTCCATGCAAGAGGACAGGAAGGGCATCACGATGTCAGAATCTACATTAAGTCTTCCAGAAGGGGCTCAGCCCAATTATATATACCTGCTGAGAGGGGAGAGGACAGAGAAGTGCTTCTACTTCTTTGCACATGGATTGAAAATAAAGGAGTATAAATATTTACCCAAATCATGCCATTGACATACACATTTCTAATTTGGTCCCTGTCTCTATTGTATATTTTGTGTAGATATAATACCTTAATTCAGCTTACACATGGCATGCAAGTTTTTTTCTTTATTATATGACATTTTTCAGTTGAGAGTTAGTAGAAGACACTGGTACTTTCAAAGGATATAACATGTAGGAACTGCATAATAATTTATATATTTATTATTATTATTATTATCATGTTACAACTCTAAGACTGTTATACAACTCTAACATACATAAGTCAGAAGAACTCTCATCTCAAATCCAAGTTCAGGTTCAACACAGCCAAGTTGTGCCAGGTGCCAAAGGCTAAAGGAAGCCCATGGAGATCCTAGCTCTTTAGAAAAAATCCACTGAAATGAGTCCAAATCTAACCTTGATGCTGATCCTTTGGTCATATGGAATCACATATCTCTCACATATGGGAAGGGATAATATGCAGCCTCTCAAGACCTCCCAGCCTACCAGCTGATATCTTTCTCCAGGGTGCCAAGGCTGACCTTTGAACTCAAAGTGCTCTGCAAGGTCTAGTGTAAAGTCCCTCTTCTCTGCTGGCACTCAGAGGAGGTAGGGAGATTTCCTAATAAATGGTGTCCAAGGGCTGACACAAGGTCAGGGGAACCTGGGCATGGTTATCTGTGGGCATCAGATGCTGATGACCAGCTTTTGACTTCTCCTAAGAGGCCATTGAACTCTATCTATGTTCCCAAGAAATTTTCTGAGCAGCCTTCTCAGTAGCCGTTGATCTCCAACTTGTGGGAGATTCCCCAGGTCACCATATGGACTCTGGTCTTCAGGTCAGCCTGGGATCTAATTGGCCCTGGCTTCTTCTTGCTTCTGTCTTCTTTGCTAGCAGCTAACCTGCATTCACAAGGGGAGGAAATCTTCCTGATCTTTGAAAACATTAAAGGAAAGAAGAAATCAAAGGACTCACATCTGAGCTATTGCACAGGGCCAAGTACCCTGCTGATCTAACTGAAAAGGGACAGGTACATGTCCCTGCTGAAAAGAGAGAGAGATCTGGGGAGAAGCTCCATAAATTCCACAGTTGAAACATGTCTTCTTTAAAAGGAGGAAAAGAGATTTAGAGAAATACTGAGGACAAACTGCATGTAGAGGGAATACTTATAGATCATAAACCATTTGTTTATACATCGGTTCATTCCACAACCACAACCACGACGTAAGGTGTTCTGTTTTCCTTCTTTTGCTAGATGAGTAAATTGAGGTTCTGAGAGGTTTTCTAATGTCTTAAGCTACCTCCAGACTGGTTGTAAAGTCATGCTCTTTCCAGGGATGTATTTAAGCATGGCATCAGTTGTGATGAAATGGACTTGCTTCATGGCCATATCACTAGTGGGAAGAATGCCTCTGTATCTAAAGTCTTCCCTTCCTGGCCACGACTTATGCTAAAAAAGAACTGCATACATTGCTCTTTCCAGTCACAGTTCTCCATTCCAATAACAGAGAAGTGTTTCTACTTCTTCTACATGGATTGAAAATAAAGAAGTAAAAATACTTACCCAAATCATGCCATCAACATACACATTTCTAATTTGGTCCCTACCTCTATTGTTTGGAGGCTATTTCAGCCTCCAAATGTTTCCACACTCTACTGCAGGAGAGCCCCTGGACTGCACTTTAGCAAAAGGCATCTTAATGTCTAATTTATCCATGCATTTTTCAAAGAGATTTAGCCTAGAAAATTCACCAGTTAACCCAGTCCCCATATTTCTTCCCCCTACCTTTAGTATATGTTTTTCAATTTCTGTTTGTGAGGTCTATAAAGGACTCCAGGTCTCCCAAGCTGGAGGTACTATCTTGCTTTCCAAAGACCTTGCCTTCCCAAAGATCACCTTGTTTTCCTTGGAAATTGACACTATTCTGGTGGCCTTAGCCCTTGCCCTCACAGCTCCTGAAAGCTAACATAGCATGATTGCCCAAAGCTGTGTCTTATTATTACCGTATGTTTCTATAAAACACCTTTCAGATCAAACATCCCAGGAAACATCCCTACTGAGAGATGCAGCCAGTCCATTCTCTCACTTACCTCTAGTTCTGGACACATTGACATAGGATAAGAAAATATAAGAGTGTCTCTGTTCATGTTTCTAACTCAGGCTGAAGATAAGTGTAGGCAATTCTCCATTGCCATCACATCCTACTTCTCTTGGGTCTTGTAGACTGGAAGTGTCACCACGGGCAGAACACAAATGGACCCACATTCATGGCTCAACAAAGAGTTGGTGGTGGACTGTTGGTAGCCCAGAGCACTGAATACATCTTGTGTCTGACATGAATGAGGGTCACCCAAGACCAGCACCATTCTTGCAGCCCAGTGTCTTTTGATTCTGTAAAAAGAAATGCCACACCAGCTAGAAGGAGTAATCTTCACAGTAGAATTTCTTCCTGAAACTGAGACTCAGTTTATATATATATATATAAATATATAAAAATATATACTATATATATATGCAGGTAAGGGGGAACTTATATATGTGTATGCTTGTGTGTGTGTGCATGCCTGCATGTATTCACATTGTAAGAGGAGTGTGGAGGATTAGAGAGTGCTACAAAGCAGCATAGAAATGGGAACCAGGACCATGTGAGGTGCCCGTATGGGCTCTGGATTCTCTGCTTGGACTGCAGTGCCAGATCCGGTTTATCCCAGGCATCAGAGAGGGACTTAGAAATATCAAGGAAGTTCTTTTAAAGTATGAGGTGCCCTGGAATACAAGTCTTGGGCAACAGCCTTTTTTACCTAGGTCTAAAAACAGTGTCATCTAAGCAGAACTTTCTGTATTTAACTTTTACTTCTCTAAACCTTGTCTTCAGTGTAACATATTAAACCTGCTGCTGGCCCTAGAGTAAACACTGAACACACATTTTTCCAAATTGGATAGAATCCTGAGTGTTGAGAAATATTGTAAAAGGCAATAAAACCTAAATTGGGCCCCCATAACCACAGTAGGCCTTGATTGAGATTTCATTAATACTCTTTGCACTAATCCTCAAGAATTAGTAAATACAACTCTATCCTGCTATGAAATACTTCCCACCTCTAGGGCTCAAGTAAAGGCTCAGAAAGAAGAGTCAAAGAAGCCTAGTTAAATGTATCTTTGAATCCAAGCATTGGGAAGCATCTCTAATAAGCCCACTTAGGCTTAATGGGGCTTTCTGATAATTCCTTATTCCAAACTCTCCTATATGCCTTACCATTTACTTCTTATAATTCCTTCTAGTAGATAATCAGGGTATCACATTCAAAGTCACTTAAGTTTGAATAGGGTTTTCCAATGCACTTTGAGTGCTTAAATGTTTCAAATCTGCTATGCCTGTGCCTTTCTGAGAGCTCACTGCCACATCATTGGTTGGCAGACTCAAATGTAGAGAAGCTCATGTTCCTAGAGAGAATCTTCTAAAGAAAATCAAATGCAGTCTCCAAGGGACATTCAACTGCCATCATCTACCTGGTGACCAGAACTGGCCCTTCAGTAGCCATCTCTACCTCTGTAGCATCCTAAACGTAGGAGTCCTAAGGAGATTTTGCTTGTTTGTTTATTAAGAGGAGGAGAGACCTATTCCATAGCTTGCTTTACCTTAGGCAAACTATAGATGCATATTCCCATGATTTTTCTTTGTGGCTGATGAAATTAATCTCAACTAGTAGCTATCCCAAATCTTTCCTCCTAGGAGGTCTAAAACTGACCCCATCCTGAGGAAAGTTCTAGGTCATTAGCTAGCTTATTACCATATTTCTCACCAAGACACAAGCCACCTGATGGTGTCGAGTATGTTAGAAAAAGAGACATTTTTAAAATTTTTTTTAAAATGTTTTTATTTATTTTTGAAAGAGAGACAGAGTGCAAGCAGGGAAGGGGCAGAGAGAGAGGGAGACACAGAATCTGAAGCAGTCTCCAGGCTCTGAGCTATCAGAACAGAGCCTGACATAGGGCTTGAACTCATGAACTGGGAGATCACAACCTGAGCTAAAGCCCGACGCTTAACCTACTGAGCCACCAGGTGCCCTGGAGAGAGAAACTTTTTTTTTAAATGTTTGTTTATTCTTGAGACAGAGACAGAACATGAACAGGGGAGGGGCAGGGAGAGAGGGAGACACAGAATCTGAAACAGGCTCCAGGCTCTGAGTTGTCAGCACAGAGCCCAACGCGGGGCTCAAACCCACGAACTGCGATATCATGACCTGAGCCGAAGTTGGATGCTTAATCGACTGAGCCACCCAGGTGCCCCATCAGAGAGAGAAATTTTTTAAAGTAGAGGGAGTCTTTGCAAAGAAGGAAGATAATGAATATCAGATAAATTAATTAGTCTTAGAGCCCAATGCCCGTAAGACTAGCTGAAGCACCCACAGACAGGCAGGCCCTTCACAAGCAGCTGCTCTGTTGCTGAAGAATGCTGTGGGAACCAGCGTTATTTACGCCACACTTGCTATGAGTTCTCCCTGATCTTAGACGTCGTCTTGGTCATGAGCTCTTATATTTAAAAGGTGAAAGATTTATATGATATGAAGAAAAATCAGAGTATTTGAGCTCTTAACGTTTAGTCCTGTACCTCTCCATGTCTCCTTGCTCACCCTGAACCAATCTTGGAGACAGAAGTGCAGTCCTACAACCCGATGCATTAGTTGCTAGGGCTGCCATAACAAAAGACCACACACTGGGTGTTTTAAAACAACAGACATTTATTCTCTTACAGTTCTGAAGGCTGAAATTCCAAGACCATGGTGTCAGCACCGTTGGCTCTTTTCCAGAAACTCTGAGGGAGAAACAGCCCCATGCCTCTCTCTTGGCTTCTGGTGGTTGCACATAATCCTCAGAATTCCTTGGCTTCTAGCTGCTTCATTCGGATCACTGCCTCCATTTTCACATGGCCTTCTTATCTGGGTCTTTTCTGTGTCTCTGTGTCTGAATCTTTCTCCTTTCTCTTTTAAAGATACCAGTCATTAAATTTAAGCCTCACTCTAATATAGCATAATCTCATTCTAATTATGTCTGCAAAGACCCTCTTTTCATATAAGACTACATTCTACGGTTCCCAGTGGACATGAATTTGAGGGGAACCCTAGACCCACCATACCTGGTCTTGGCTTAAACCACTATTATCCTCACTGTTTATGGTCAGCAATGACTGTGCCAATGGACCAGGCACCATATAACCAGGACATTGCCCAATTTCTTCTTTGGCTCACCAAAGAGTGATAAATTAATGCATCAGCTCTAATTTATTCTCTTCCCTCTCAGACATGTTTCTGACCTTTGTCTATAGGCCATTGAAGGGATTATACCCTGCCTCAACCACCACAGCACATGCAAGTCTGCCATGCAGTTCCTGGTGGACCTGTAATGAATAAATGAATTAAATATATAAATGAGTGGAAGCCTATTCTAATCTGATGCTAGCTAAAATGATGAAATAGGTAAAATTGAATAAATGGAGCCCAAGGCCCCATTCTACCCCATTTCCAGAGCCTTTAACCACATTCAGACAACATTCCATTACTGTATCTCTTCTGATATCCTGTCTTCTCTTTCCAAAATGTTCCTCAGGTTACACAAAGGGGAACTACAGCCATTTGATACATTTCTTCATACTAAATTATTTATAGCTATCAATGGAATTTCTATCTTAACAGAGGCTTTGAAACAAGAGCTGAAGCAGGCAAGTACTCTAGGTATTTTCACCAGTATAGGGACTTATGGACAATGACCTGGGCCAGGAGTAGCCCCTTGCATCCTACCCTGGCCCAGCCACTATGCCTGCCCCATGCATAGTTAGTTATGGGCCCTCCCTCTGATATTGAGCATGGCCCATGTGCTCCTGTCTGCCTGCCTGCTTGCCTATTTGTCCAAATGCTCCATAACTAGTTCTCTCTCCTTTAGATTACCTTATGCCAACTTTTCATCTTTTCTTCCATTCCTCCATTCCTTCTCTAGGCCTTGGATAATATTCTTTTTGTATTTTTTTTAAAAGGCTTACTGTTTTGTTTTGTTTTGTTTTGTTTTTCCCCTTAAGAAAGGTTTTTTTGTCCCTTAGGGAAAAATTTTATAATTCTAATCATCAGGGACAAAGTTAACACATTCAGAATATCTGACCTTTAAAATTACTTTTGAGACAGAGTTACTGTTTTATTTGCTCCCCAGAGAAAATGTGTGTAGTTCCCAGTTTTTATTCACAGTCCTTTCAGTCAATTCAATTTCTGGAATTAATTTTTTAGTAGCCACTGGGGGAAAGGTCAGTTAACTAGACCAGGAAGAGCCCTCTATGAAATGCATTTTATGACATTTAGTCCTACAGGACCTTCCTGGTTCTGTTTTCTGGTCCTGATCCCCAGGGCTTTGTCCTACCCAGATAGGCAAGCAATAGGGTGAGCCTCCAAGTGGAAAAGGGAAGCCTAGGACTCTCATGCTAGATTCAACAAACAGCTGTCCAGCCAAAAAAGCACATATGCTCTTGGCACTGGTAAAACAATGGAGTCATTTCTTCTGAACCACACTTGGATCCCTTGATAGTCCAGGCCTGATACAGCTGTACCACTGACCCTCCAGGCTTTGCACAGGTCTTCTATGTGCAGAGAGAGTAAAGGTCAGTGGCTGCACCGATTCCACAATGGTGTCCATTAGTCAGCCTCTGCCAGGTGACAAGGCTTTATCATCACCAGATATGTGGTTGGTCTACTCCTCTAAGTAGATTTATACACAACCAGGTTCCAGGTCATGCCATTATTAGTTGGCTAAGTCTTTAGTGATGCTACCTGGATCTGGTTTTAAAACAGGGAAGCAGGATGTCGCTTTCATTCTCTGTTTTAAGGACAGCCAAGTAATTGTTGCCCATGCATACTGCCTGATATTCAATCTCTAATTCCATTGTCAAAAACCTTAGACCCTCATATGCCCATCACAGAGGACTTGTTTATTTCATACAGAGGTACCAGTAGGTATAATGACCACAGAATATATCCTCCATCCAAAGGCCCCAGTTAATTGAAACAGAAAGAGGGAAAGGAGCATGGTACCAGGGTTTCAGACCACCTTATCTCCGGTGCTACATCCCCTTGAATTAGGATCAGGACTTCTGGCTTGGAAACCCTAAACAGCCAATAACATGAAGGCAGTCAGCATTGCAGAACATTAACAAGAAAATTGTTTGCCACTGGTAACAGTCATAATCAGGGCTATGAGAAGACTTAAAATGGAGTCAGAGCTGGAAACAGTAAGGGGAGACTTAGAGTTTAATCTGAGCTTGAGGAAGTAGACACAACAGGATGTAATATTAAAGAAGAAAATAAGGCAAGCAAGAGGTACTCAATGTTTCAGAATGAATACTGAAGCAAAAGCATAGTCCTTTGTGGGAAGGATATTTGGGAAGTCAGAAAAGCAGATAAGTTTATGAAATGCCTCCATGTGGAGAGGAAGAACAGCATAGTTATTGACAGTGTGAAGAGTGTGTGCTCTGAACTACCTGACATTGAACACCCTCTACACTTTCTAGGCATGTGACATAAGGAGTTTATGCCTTGATTTCCTTATCTGCATAATGGGGATAATGATAGTCATCTTTTCAAAAAGAGTTATTGTGATGATTACATCACAAAAAGAGAAGGCATAAAAAGACCTAATTGGACCTAAAGCTCCAAATTGACAGAAGACTGACACTGTCCAAGGATGAGCAAAGGCCTGGTTGGGCTGTGCTCTACTCATCCATAACTTCCTCCTCTCTGGAAACAGCATCTCCTACAACTGGCTGACTAGGAGCATAAGCTTTGGATTTACACTGGCCAATTTGTAATTGTAATCATATAACGTATATATTATATATTATATATTATATAACATATGTATAATTCATACATATGTGTGTATATTACATGTGGATAAATATATGCAATGTACTTAGAATTATTAGAGGAAATTGAAAGTCATTAAGGATTCTAAGAAGCAAAGTAGGAGAAAGAAAATAGTCAAGTAAGATAATCAGTGTTCTGAGTTTGGGATGGGTAGAGAACAGAGAGTATGGAAAGAAAGAGAATGGCCAGGAGGTAGTTTGAACTAGACTAGGCCATGTGCAGGCAGCAATAGTTATGGCCTAGACATGTTCTTTCCATAGGAGTGGAATGATAAAACTAAGTTTGATATTTGCAAGGGTGAAGAAATTGCAAGGCCTTAGGGAAAAGTTGGTGTCAAATCCATTGAATCACTAAGTTGAAAGTCTCCCTTAGAGATAGTCAATTTAACCTTCCTCTTAGGAAACCTTAGCCTTCCCCAATATTGAATTAAGACAACTGTAAAATTAAGAACTTGGGTAGGAGATCATGGGCTATTGAAAGTAATTATAAATTTTGAAGTAAAAGAAATAATTGTGTGAGATGCTTAACTCTAGATGCCACCTATTTCTGGATGGCTTAGGAAAGTTGCCAACCTGATCCAGGAGCTGATACTTTCGAGATCTTTTCAAGGAGTAAGATGATTTCATTTTCTCTAACAAATATAAGTTTATATAGTTTAAAAGGAGAGAAGGAAGGCTGGTGAGGAGAAGGTATGACCTAACTGGAGCAAGAGCTATAGATGTTACCAATGTAAAACTTCCCCATTGTTAACTAGCACTCCATCTTTCTCACACTTCTCTCCCACTCCATTCATCATGAAGATATTGAAGTTTCCTGACTGAATCATGTCCTTAAACTGAATAAACTCTCTGCCTGGCATTTCTTCCCTTCCTTCTCCTTCTATCTTTGTCTAAAAAATTCTTCTTTATATTTCATGTCTAGTTAAAGAATCACCCCTTCTAGGATGCCCTCCATGATATATAGATTATTGTCCACTTTTTCTCACCCCAGATCCATTTTCTGACCTCTACCATGCCTGTGCCTGGGTAGCTGACCCCTAGAGAGCACATTACATAGACTCTTTTGACAGTAGAGTTTAATTTGCATTTTGCTAATGGGAGATAACAACAGGAGATTAGAAAGAGGAAGTAAAAGGAGTTTTGAGTATTTTTTCCCTGCTCTTGATCAAACACCTGCTTTAGCACCTATTATCTGTTATCTGCAGCCTTGGAGGGATGCACTGCTACTTGGCAGGACTTCCTCCATAGTTCTAGCTCCCATGGCCTCATGTGTCCCTTCTTGATCTTTTCAGCCTAGGGTGACAAGAGTTTTCCATGATTGCTGACCTCTGGGTGCCTCAACATCTCAATGTCAGGAAATACCCTGCCACAACTCTCTAAAAAGTCCCTTCCAGAAAGTTCACTCAGTTGAACATATGGCATGAAGCTGATATGCTGCCAAAACCCTGACCTCATGGTCTTCTACTTGAGCATCTTTGATGTGTGCTTATCTTTTCCTTCCTGCAGTACCCTCTTAAATGCATCATGACTACTTCACTTGTTCATCTCCCTTCTTGGATTGTTAGCTCTTTAAAAACACTTTTCTGATTATTATGACTGGTACATAGTATTCAATGAATATGTAGATCCATTCATTTTTGACTTAAAATTTCTGAATTAATGCTGTAATGCCTTGATCAAAAACACCTAAAGGTGGTGGGGGGATTCTTGATTTAAAAACTCAATAAATAATAATATGAACATAAAAATGTATAACTTTTATGTTTTACAAAGTGCTTTATATCCATTGACTTAATTGTCATAACAGCTTTATGAAAAAATACACTTAGCTAAATGACAGAACCAGTTGCTGCTCAGTCTATAAGTTAGTGGAATCCAATGGTCAAGGACTGGGCCCAAGAATCAATTAGCCTGAATTCAACCAATGGTTCTGATTCTTTCCAGTTCTGTAACCTCAGACACTACCTAAACTCTCTGTCCTTTGGTCCCTATCTCCATACAGAGGAGAATAATAGCTAAATTGATAGGGCTAATATAGGATCAGATACACAGGAAAACCCCAATACATATCACTTCCTTATTCTTGATAAAACATTATTCTCATGAAGGTGTTCAAGAAACTACTTCTCAGATTTGCATCATGAACAGCTTCTTCTAAAGTAAATGCCTGTCTTTACATCCCAGGAAGAAAAGTGGAGAAAATTCCCTGAGGAGGTTTGAATTAAAAGTTTTCTAAACTCATACAAGGTACCCCCCCACACTACACTTCATGTTTTCCTCACATAGATCTCAATACTACTTGAAAATTCTCTTAACAAACATTTATTAAGCACCTTCTTGCTAGCTGGCCCCATGGGATGTATTACAATCTCTTTCATCACAACAGATGAGAAGGTAGACTGAGATTGGGAGGCACTGTCCTGAGTCTAAATCCTAGCTCTGTCCACTTGGTGAGTGAGTGTGAATAAGCCAGGTAAATCTTCTAGGTCATAACTTTTGTCACCCGAAAAAATAAAAATTGGGGTGTGGTGAAGAGTGCTTAGATACCAGTGCTACATAGTTGCAATTCATAAGTGTCAGAAGAGGGTCAGGGCCATACAGAGGGCCCTCTTCCCTGTTCTGTCTGTGCCCAGCAACACTTGTGTTCCAGAGCATTCTTATGGTGATTACGTTTCAACTTCCTTATCACCACAACCCTCAAAAGAAGGAGAGAAATAAATGAATTCAACTTAGTCCTCAGATTGCAGCTGCAGTTACTCTTTCCCATCTCAAACACTTGTCCTAAAGCCAGACCAAGCTAGGAAAGAAAGTCTGCCCAGTATGAAGTTTCTGAGCCTAAGCAAGTTGGGGAGAATGGTCACATGTGGGATGACACTGTGGAGGTGTAAGAACCCAAGCAGAATGGGGTGGAGGTCTATGTGGGGTGGCTGGGATGAAGAATCATCCTAAACAGGTAAGGAGGGTGTTCCAGCATGGGACAGGTCAGTGTATGGGGTCAGAACTCAGGCAGAGAGAGGAAGGGGTCCACATTAGGGATGGCTAGTGTAAGATGTTGGACTCCAAGTAGTTAAGGAGGGTGTCCATGTTTAGATAACCCAGTGTAAAGTGTTGCACCTGAGTAGGCTGAAGGGTCATGACCCAGCACAAAATACTGGAGCTGACACTGGGTAAGATGGTCACTCACAGTGAGAAAGGAGATGACAGCAATTGAGAGGCTAAGAGAAAAATTACCAGGTGTACTCACAACTGCAAAGAAAAGATCTTTCCCCTCCCCCGCCGTTCCCAAAACCAGCCTGGGCGCGCCCGGTTGTAGTCTGACATAAAGGCGGGAACCAATCAAGTTCTGCTGAGCGTTCAAATTTAAATGTCAACCTATAACAGCTCTGTAACCTCAAAAAAAATCCCTAACTTGTTTGTGCCTGTCTATAAAAGAAGCTGTAAGATCCTTGCTCGGGGCCTCCTGCGTCACCGGCAACGAGTGCACGGAGGACCGGGTTTGAACCTGCAATAAACGACCCTTGCCGCTTGGCTTTGACTCTGGACTCTGGTGGTTTGTTTTTGGGGGGTCTCTCGAATCAGGGCATATCATTTGGGGGCTCGTCTGGGATACCCCCAAAACCCACCAGACCCCAACAACAGGTCGTCCCTGAGACTGATCGGTAAGTGAGCCGGCTCTGTCCGTTTCTGTTTGTCTGTTCGTTTCTGGCTCTCCCGCGTGGGATCTGTATCAGTGACTGACAGGGCCCTGGCGGACGCACTATAGGGCAGTCGGTCAGGTCCAGTAGGAGACGTCCACTGGCACCCGTCTGGGGCACCTTTTTGGGCCCATCGGAATTTTTCTGGTCGGGTGGGAGACACCTGAAACGCGCTAGCGATCTGAGTGTTGTGTTAAGTGTTGTGTTAAGTGTTGTGTTCTCTATTCTATAACCTTTAAGTGTTAAACTCCTTCTCTTTCACAGGTGACCTGGCCTGGCCCAGCCAGAAATCCTCATAACTTTACTGTTTCTCCTTTTAATCCTTTCCTCCACCTCCAGGATACAGATGGGCCAATCTCAAAGCACTCCTCTTTCTCTCCTCGTTGCTAACTTCAGGGATGTTAGAACCAGAGGACAGAATTTGAGTTTAGACATCCGGCGGGGAAAATTAATAACCCTCTGCCGCTCCGAATGGCCAACCTTCAGCGTTGGATGGCCAACCGGAGGAACTTTCTGCCTCCCTATAATTGCTAAGGTGAAATCAAAGATTTTTCTACCAGGTTGCGAGGGACACCCGGATCAGATTCCTTACATTCTTGTATGGCGGAGTTTAGTGGAAAATCCACCCCCTTGGTTAGCCCCCTTCCTATCCTCTGGAACGTGTAAGGTCCTTGCCATGCAGCCTGCAGGTCCCCCAAAATCCAGGACGCCAGCCGCGCCCTTGTATCCCATATTGCCCGATAGTCAGGACCTACTATCCCTAGACCCTCCACCCTATCATCCCCCTCCCCTCGCACCCCAGGCCCTGCCCGCGGCAGCCGCCCCACCAGTCGCCCCGCTAGTTGCCCCCCCCTAGGGGAACCGGGAGGACGGGAAGCGGTAGCTGCGCCGGAACCAGGAGGACGGGAGGCAGCAGCCGCGCCGAGCTCCATTGAAAATGTAACCAACCACGAGGGGCCAGCCGGTCGAACCCGCGGGTGCACCAAGCTTGAGCCAAACTCTTGCCTCCCCGACTCCACTGTGGCCCTACCCCTGCGGGAAATAGGACCCCCCCGATGAAACAGGCAACCCCCGACTCCAGTATTGGCCCTTTTCCACCAGTGACCTTTACAACTGGAAAACGCAGAATGCTCGATTCTCTGATAACCCTAAAGATCTAATAGCTCTTTTAGACAGTGTCATGTTCACCCACCAGCCCACCTGGGACGACTGTCAGCAGCTCCTCTGCATCCTGTTCACTACAGAGGAGCGAGAGAGGATCCAATTAGAAGCAAGAAAGCTGGTTCCCGGAGACGACGGTCGGCCGACATCTAACCCTGACCTCATTAATGCGGCTTTCCCCCTAACCAGGCCTCCACAGGACGAATGGGACTACAACACGGCAGAAGGTAGGGGAAGGCTACTCATTTATCACCAGACTCTAATGGCGGGTCTCCAGGCTGCAGCTCGCAAGCCCACCAATTTGGCAAAGGTATATTTGGTCATACAGGGAAAGGCAGAGAGTCCAGCTGCTTACTTAGAGAGATTAATGGAAGCCTTTAGACAGTTTACCCCCATGGATCCAGAAGTCCCTGAGAACCAGGCTGCAGTCGTTATGTCCTTTGTAAATCAAGCAGCCCCTGACATTAGAAGGAAACTCCAAAGGCTAGAGGATTTAGAAGGTAAACAGATCCAGGATCTACTTTGTATAGCACAACGGGTCTACAACAACAGGGACGCCCCAGAAGAGAGACAGATCAAAGCCACAGAGAAAATGACTAAAGTCCTGGCCGCTATAGTCCAGAAAGAACAGCCACCCCCAGAAGGCATTCAAATAATGCCCTCCCAGGCGGCACTTAGATAAAGATCAATGCATCTATTGTAAAGAGAAAGGCCATTGGATACGAGAATGCCCCAAGAAGAAACAACCCCACCCCAGCCAAGGGCAATGGCAGCCTAATATAGCCCTCATACTGTTTACCCAAGATACAGAATAGGGAGGACGGGGTTCGGATCCCCTCCCCGAACCCAGAGTAACGTTGCAAGTGGAGGGTACCCCGGTCCAGTTCCTAGTTGATACCAGGGCACAGCACTCAGTTCTGGTCAAGCCCCATGGAAAAGTATCTGAAAAATCATCCTGGGTACAAGGGGCCACCGAATAAAGAAGTACCCCTGGACAACTCAGAGGACTGTGGACTTAGGAACTGGGAAGGTAACCCACTCCTTCCTGGTCATTCCTGACAGCCCCTGCCCCCTGTTGGGGAGGGATTTGCTTACCAAAATGGGAGCCCAAATTCATTTCCAACCAGGGGGATCGCCAGCGGGAAGCGGGGGCGGGGCCACGGCTCACGCAGCGGCAGACAACGCCGCGGCATCCCGCGGGCCACCGCTGGGACACGCACCTCCGGGGCACAGCCCCGCGCGCAACTCAGCCTCCACGCGAGCAGCCCCGACAGGGCAAAGGGGGCCGAGAGGACTTGCAGGACCAACCATTATTGGATGCGGACACCATCTGGTTTACCGATGGAAGCAGCTTCATTCACCAAGGACAAAGGTATGCGGGGGCAGCCGTGACTTCAGAGACCAAGGTGGTGTGGGCAGAAGCTTTACCTCCCGGAACCTCGGCCCAGAAGGCTGAGCTAATAGCCTTAACCCAGGCCCTATAAAGTTAGGAAGAGACTGCAAGCTAACCGTGTACACTGATAGCCGATATGCCTTCGCCACCGCTCATGTACATGGGGCAATATACAGAGAACGGGAGCTCCTCACAGCTGAAGGGAAAGACATCAGAAATAAAGAAGAGATTCTAGCCCTGCTAGCAGCCTTATGGAACCCAAAAAGCTAGCAATTGTACATTGCCCAGGACACCAGAAGACAACCGACCCAATTTCCCGGGGCAACAATTTGGCCGATCAGACTGCAAAAAAACATAGCTCGGCCCCCAGTGCAATTGCTGACCCTACAGCTGCCAGACCCCAGACCCCGGGAATTGCCCCCCAGCCCTGAGTATTCAGAAAGTGACATTCAATGGATGAGTAAACTTCCTATGACCCGAATCAAAGATGGCTGGTGGAGAGACTCTAAAAGCAGCATTATACTCCCAGATAAACTAGGATGGCAAGTTCTAGAGCGGATCCATCGCAGCACCCACTTAGGTTCCCAGCGAATGTTGGACTTACTGAGACAGACTGGACTAAAAATCAGAAATGTCTCTGATAAGGTCGATCAAGTAGTCACTAAATGTACAGTGTGCCAACTCAACCATGCGAGTAGCAATCCTCAGACAACAGGGGTAAGACAAAGAGGGAGCAGACCAGGGACCTATTGGGAAGTAGATTTCACTGAGGTAAAACCAGGAAAATATGGATATAAGTATTTGCTAGTTTTTGTAGATACCTTTTCAGGATGGACTGAAGACTTTCCAACCAAGAATGAAACGGTGCAGATTGTAGCCAAAAAGATCCTAGAAGAAATCCTGCCCAGGTATGGTTTTCCAGTAATGATAGGGTCAGACAATGGACCTGCATTCGTCTCTAAGGTAAGTCAGGGACTGGCTTCCATACTTGGGGCTGATTGGAAATTACATTGTGCATACCGACCCCAAAGCTCAGGACAGGTAGAGAGAATGAACAGAACCTTAAAGGAGACCCTAACCAAATTGACCATGGAGACTGGCGCTAATTGGGTGGTCCTTCTTCCCTACGCTCTGTTCAGGGTGCGTAATTCGCCATACAAACTGGGACTCACACCCTATGAAATAATACATGGTAGACCACCCCCCATCATCCCTAACCTAAAAGATAACCTTATCAAAGCTGAGAACGATAATAGTCTTGAATTCTTGTTCTCCCTACAAGCCTTGCAGAGGGTCCATGAAGATGTATGGCCCAAATTAAAAGAACTCCATGAGACTGGACCCCCACCTATTCCACATCAATTCCGGCCAGGGGATTGGGTCCTCGTCAAACTTCATTGACAGGGAACTCTGGAGCCCAGGTGGAAAGGACCCTTCCAGGTCATCCTGACAACGCCTACTGCCATCGAAGTAGACGGAATCGCCACCTGGATCCATTTTGCCCACACCAAACCAGTGGACCCGTTCTCAGACCTCATCGGACCTTCAAAGACAACCTGGACTGTTGATCAGACTAAGGACAATCCTTTGAAATTGACCCTATGCCGCCAACGGACTGAGCTGTAACTATGGTACTTACCCTTCTCTTGATTGTTCTGCAAATTCTGTCTGTAAATTCAAACTCCCCTGACCCCTGTAATTTGACATGGGAAATTACTAATTTAGAGACTCATGAAGTCTACAACAAAACCCTAGGAACTGCCCCATTAAATACCTGGTGGCCAGATTTATATTTTAATTTAGAAAAAATTAGTCCATTAAAAGAAATAGAAGGAGGTAAATGGAGGCAACTGCAAAGGAGTGTATCAATAAGTAGAAATGGATTTCATGCATGTCCAGGATTTAGGACGGGGCAATGAGGCACACATGTGGGGGGGTTTGAAAACCTCTATTGCGCAGCCTGGAGTTGTGTCACCTCCAATGATGGGGAATGGAAGTGGGAAGTAAAACCCCAATTTATTGAAATGTCCTATGTCCAACCATGTACCCGCACCAGGTATGATGAAAACTGTAACCTTATTCGTGTGAGATTTATAGAGGAGGGAAAAAAGGACAGGCGGTGGGTCTTAGGACTCACTTGGGGACTCTACTTATATCAATATCCCCTCTTTGGGACTGCCATTCAAATAAAATTAAAAGTCTCCCCTCGTGTACAACCGGTAGGGCCAAATCAGGTATTAAAACCTGTATATCAGAAAAAAAAGAGACGAGTCTATCCCAGAAGGTATAGACTCCCTATGGAAATTGCTAACAGCAGCGTATGAGGCCTTAAACCGATCGGACCCTGAGGCAACAAGGGCCTGCTGGCTATGTTATGATATAAAACCCCCCCTTCTACAAAGCCGTAGGACTAACTGCCCCTTTTTCACAGTCAGATGAAGATTCGCCAGCAGCTTGCAAGTGGAATCGAAAGGGCCCCAGCCTCACACTGCAAGCGGTCACTGGCAATGGGACTTGTATAGGAAAGGTCCCCTCTAGCCATATCCAGCTCTGTGCCCAGACTAGTCGCCCTATAGGTGAATCTAAATGGATGATTCCAGCTCCTGACAGCTGGTGGATTTGTTCTAAGACAGGGCTCACCCCATGTGTTAGCAGGGATGTTTTTAATTTGTCACCCGAATATTGTATCATGATATTAACATTTCCAAGGGTTATTTACCACCGAGAAAATGTTATATATGATCTGTGGGCAGAAGGGACGGAAGCAAGAGAGTCAATAAGAACAAAACGGGAACCCTTTACGGCCATAACCTTGGCCACCTTATTTGGCCTCGGTGCTATAGGGGCAAGAACAGGGATCTCATCACTAGCCATTCAGCACCAAGGGTTCAATAGCCTAAGGACAGCCATTGATGAGGATATAGCCAGACTTGAGGACTCAATCTCGCACCTCGAAAAATCTCTGACCTCCCTTTTTGAAGTGGTCCTACAGAACCGAAGGGGGCTAGATCTAGTCTTCCTCCAACAGGGAGGTTTATGTGCAGCCTTAAGAGAAGAATGTTGTTTTTATGCTGACCACACCGGAGTAGTCCGAGAGTCCATGGCTAAAGTTAGAGAAGGCCTGGCCAAACGGAAGCGTGAACGAGAACAACAACAAGGCTGGTTTGAGTCTTGGTTCAATCAGTCCCCATGGCTAGCCACCCTGCTTTCTGCTCTAGCGGGGCCCCTTATACTCGTCCTTCTCCTCCTCACCCTCGGGCCTTATATTATTAATAAACTAGTTGCCTTTATCAAAGACCGAGTTAACACGATCCAACTGATGGTCCTTAGGACCCAATACCAACCCGTCATTACCGAAACATTTGAGTCAGACACATAAGGTCCAAGATTGGCTCTTAAGGCACCAAAGAGAGGGGGGAATGAGAGGCTAAGAGAAAAATTACCAGGTGTACTCACAACTGCAAAGAAAAGATCTTTCCCCTCCCCCGCCGTTCCCAAAACCAGCCTGGGCGCGCCCGGTTGTAGTCTGACATAAAGGCGGGAACCAATCAAGTTCTGCTGAGCGTTCAAATTTAAATGTCAACCTATAACAGCTCTGTAACCTCAAAAAAATCCCTAACTTGTTTGTGCCTGTCTATAAAAGAAGCTGTAAGATCCTTGCTCGGGGCCTCCTGCGTCACCGGCAACGAGTGCACGGAGGACCGGGTTCGAACCTGCAATAAACGACCCTTGCTGCTTGGCTTTGACTCTGGACTCTGGTGGTTTGTTTTTGGGGGGTCTCTCGAATTGGGGCATATCACAATGATGAGAGATTGGTCACATACCACATACAGGAGAATAAACAAATACATGATATATTATGGATAATAGAATCCAGTTTCCTTGCTGGAGAAAGATGAGAGTTATCATAAGGGAAAAAAATTAGAATGAACCCTGTGATGTTGGTTTGGAATTAGAAATATCAATGTGGGCATGTTAGTTTTTGGATACTGAAGTACGTGTGTGTCTGTGTGCGTGTGTGTGTGTGTGTATGTGTATTCCTAGCCTGGCTCACTAAAAAGTCCTGGAAGCAGTGACACCCCTCATAGCAGTGTATACCCCTAATGCCCATTTCTTGACTTCCAAATACCATTTTTCACTAAAAAATTACTTTGGCTCAGGTCATGATCTCACAGTTTGTGGGTTCGAGCCCTGTGTTGGGCTCTGTGCTGACAGTTTGGAGCCTGGACCTTCTTTAGATTCTGTGACTCCCTCTCTCTCTTCCCCTCCCCCACTCACACTCTGTCTCTTTCTCTCAAAAATGAGTAAACATTAAATTTTTTTTTTAAAAAAGGATGGTGATGACATGTCACATGCACACACAAAACAGCTTGAAATAGCTCTCATTGGCCCAAATTGGGACAATTTGGTCATCAGAATGAATAATGAAATAAATGGATTATAACCCACTGAATGAAATAGAAGATAGATAGATAAATAAATAAATGAAATATATGAATA
The DNA here is from genome assembly GCF_018350215.1 of Panthera leo. Taxonomy (NCBI): domain Eukaryota; kingdom Metazoa; phylum Chordata; class Mammalia; order Carnivora; family Felidae; genus Panthera; species Panthera leo. The sequence goes on from NC_056682.1 coordinate 37,106,881, forward strand.
AATGGAATGACACTCCTGAATCTAATCTTGAGGAAACATTAGACAAACCCAAACTGAAGGACATTCTACAGGATAACTGGATTATAAACTTAAAAAGAGTCAAGGTCATGAAAGTTAAGGAAAGATGAAGAACTATTCTAGATTAAAAGAGACTAAAGAGACGTGTAAATGCAACACATGATTCTGGACTGGATTCTCTTGATGGAAAGGCTATAATTCAGCAGCTGCAGAAACTTGATGCAGTCTGAGGATTAAATGGTAATCATGCTCCACTTACAAGATGAATGAGTTCTGGGGACTTACTGAGCAGCATGGTGACTATAGTTAACAATGCTGTATTGTATGCTTGACAGTTACTAAGAGACTAGGTCTTAAAAGTTCTCACCACCACCACCACCAACAAATGATAACTGTGTGAGGTGATTGAAGTGTTAACTGACATTGTGTTAATCATTCACAACATATATGTGTATCAAATCATCACACTCTACACCTTAAAGTTACACAAATTTCTATGTCAATAAAATCTCAATAAATCTGAAAGAAATGGCTACCATGTACTGATGTCAATTTCCTGATTTTGAGGGTTATTTAGAAAAATGTCCTTCATAAGGATTTGGGGTAATGGGGCATGAAGTCAGCAACTTACTCTTAAATTTCTCTGTTAAAACATGTTATTTTACTTGTGTTTACAAATATTTTATATGTTTGAGATTGTTTCAACATTAAAAAAATATATTAAAAAAATTCTATAGCTAGAACTCTAAATTCTGTCCATGGGAAAGGGTGGTGGGCCCTGCCTCTCACAATTACATTATATCTTAAAGGGTTTGTTTTCACCTTTTATCCCATTGTGCTAGTATTAGCTGGTGATGTATGTTTAATTTTACACCCTGTGCTTGAGAATGTTTTAAATCAGATAAGAAGGCGAAGAAGCCAAAGTAGGAATGAAATAATATACTCCGGTGATTTTTATAGATTCCCATATTTTATAGATTGCCCTGAAAATGCAAACACTTATTATGTTGACCTCCCCAACTTTGCCCATAACTGAAGGTATCATGGCTACTTAAAAATCTGGCTCAGTAATTGTTACCATAAACCATGCACTGCAGCCCTTGCTAGACACACATGGCTCTGGCTACTGACACAGCACAAACGAACCCTCACAAGGTCCCATCAGCAGAGCAGCCTCCAGATGGATGCCTCCTGGTAGGGAATTTTGAAATCTGAATCTAATTTTTATTTCATCTTGAAAGCAACTGTCATGCTATTGTCTCTGAACCCAAAACCATTCATGCAAAGGGAGGTTTCCAGCAAATCTGTGGCACAAGCAGAGTAAAGACTGGTTTAGATTCAGAGGAAAACCTGCAAACATCACAATTTTCCCTCAAATGTGTTTAATTTAATCTGTGGTTCCAGGGCCCAGAATTTAGGGGAAAACACATTTCCTGCTTCTGCCAGCTCAGTACTGCATCTGAGCAGGGCCAATAATGGGGAGATTTTTATGTATTTATATATGTATTTATTTATTTAGCCCTCTTAACATCAGAAGAGAATCATTTCAGTATTCAAAGGGTAATCCAGAAATGAGAGAAATGGAACATTTAAATGAAACAACTTTAACACAGAACTTATCACTAAATCACTTCCTGTGATTTACTTCAGTTTGAATCAAACAACAAACAAACAAAAACTTACCTAGAGTCCCTACTTTGAACAATACACTGGCTCTGCCATTTACTAATTACATTGAACAGTTATTTCAATATTCCTGAGTTTAAATTTCTTAAACTATAAAAGGAGAATTTCATTAATACCACTTGCTGTTTAGAGTGGTTAAAAACATTTTATAATATTAAATATATAAAACACTTAGCAGAGCAATTGACTCATAATAGGCATCAGCAGATATCAGTTATTATTACAATTGTTATTGTACCATTTTATTAGTCAGGATAGAACAGGCTATGCTGTACTGACAAATAAGCCCCCAATTCTTAATTTTAACATAATAAAGGCTTATTGGTGTGAATCAGGCAACCCTCCTCTATCATGTAGTTATGCTATCTGGGACACATAGCCTCCAAAGTCACTGTGGCAGAAATGGAGATAATGAAGGGGTTCTGAGTGCTGACCTCAAAGTGGCATGCATCACTTCTGCCCATATCCCATTGACAAAAACTCAATTGTGTGGGCTTACTCTAACCACATAGCATATAGTCTCCCTTTGTTCCAGGAAGATAAATGTGTGTCAGCACATAATATTTCTTCCACAACAGGCAGTAAGCAAGTGTCTGTAAGCAAATAAGATCAATACTGATTTAAGGATCTTGAGCAGCATAGGAGAGACTTATGTTTAAAAAAACCATAGAAGAAGAGGCTGGCCAACATGGAGGAGAAATAGGGGGATCCATATGTCCTGCATCTTTCAAACCAGGAAGTGTAGAAGCCAAAGGACTTTGAACACCAGAGACTTGGAGGAAAAGAGACTGAATCTATAGGAAGAAAATGGGAAAGCTGGGAAAAAGATAGGTGGGTAACTGTGAACTGGAGGAGATAAAAAAGGCCGCGTGGGCATGGAGGGGAGGGACCCCCTCCTGAGGAGAGACAAAGGGAAGAGAAAGAGTGGCTAGGGAAGTGCAGGACCATAGCTGGACAGGAGAAAGACCTCGGACTGAGACTGAGAGGGATCCAATCTCTAACTGCGGGGCTTCTTCGGACTGGGGCCGGCTCCCTGTTCGCGCACCTGGGGAGGAGGGGAGCCAGGCCCAGGTGCGGTTGTAGGTCAGAGGTTCAGTCAGCAGCTGGAGAAAGTGGTTCCCTCCCTGGAGGGCTGCATGATAGCACAGAATCTGCCTGCGTCCACCCCCCCACCCCCGGGTGCAGTGACTCAGCCAAGGGTGCAGTTTGCAGGAGGACAAGGTGGCCATTTCCCTGGAGTGCTGTGGGAAGAGATAAAGCCTGCCTGCGTTTGACACCCTGAGGGCTCCTGGCAAGGGCAGCGTCTCTCAGTCTACAATAGGAGAAGTTGGTCTTCCCTGTAGTGCAGCCAGTGGCACAGACAAAGCCAGCCAGGAACGCATATCTCTGCATGGAGAGGTGCTTCCCCAGTGCCAGAGCACATGGAGCAGGACTTTGAATCCTAAGCGCAGGGTCAGGGGAACTGGTGGAATGAGAAGGTCTGCCCCAGTCTGCACCCACAGCTCAGTAAGGGTGACTCAAATGGAGTCCACTGGTCTGGCTCCGTGGAAAAGAGACTGGGAGATCACCATTCCCCCAGCTCCACCACCACCACCACAACCAAGGGGGGGGGGGCCTCAGGGATCATTCCAGGGGCACATAGTGGAGGTGGGTCCAGAAAACGCCAAACCATGCCTCCTTGTACTGGGTAACTGTATATCCACCAGATGGCACAAACCCTGAGGACAGCTACTACCTACAAGTGATGCAGCATTGCCTGGATTAACTCCAGGTTAATTCTGGATATATAGATATATTCCCCCTGCCCCGCCCTTTCTCCTCCTTATCTCTTCCCTCTCCTAGTCTGGTAATTCTGTTATTGGTCTGTCTAAACAGGCATATTTAATCTATTGTCTTGATACATGTTCTACACTTCCTTCTTTACACTCTTTTCTTTCTCTCTGGAATAATCAAGCCATATAGTTTCTCTGTCTAGGTAATTTTATCTTTGTTTTTTCTTTCCCACTTCCTTCTTTATTTTTCTTTCTCTCTCTCTGGATTAAGCCTTTTAGTTTCTCTGCCTAATCAACGTTTATTCCCACCCCACCTCCCCACTCCTGTCATTTATTTCTTTGTATATGCTCTTCCTTCAGCACCACCTCCACCCTCTTCTTTACTTGTAGTCAGTGTTTTTGGGTTTTTTGTTTTTAGTTCTTTAAGTTTTTGTTTGTTTGTTTTTGTTATTTGCTTCTGTGTTTGCATGTTTTTGCCTCCTATTTGTCTATCTGTTTCACTTCACAGGGCTACTCCAAGGAACAAATCAAAGCACACCTGGTGGAGTGTACAAAATACTACTACAGGTACGGTAATAAAATAACCAAAGTCACAAAAACAGAGAGCAAGTAACAATCCCAAAAAAAAACACCTCCTGAAAGGCCAGGCCCTGGACAGCGTATGAGCCTCCTTTAATATAGCAGTGCTCACAGTTACATAGCACACAAGCTTTTAAAATGCATAAATGACAGAAAACTAGCCAAAATGATGAAACAGAAGAATTTTCCTCAAAAGAAACTTCAGGAAGTAGCGACAGCTAACAAATTGATCAAAACCAATTTAAGTAATATAATGGAACAAGAATTTAGAATAATAGTCATAAAATTAATCTCTGGGCTTAAAGAAAGCATAGAGGACAGCAGAGAATCTATTGCTACGGAGATCAAGGGAATAAAAAATAGTCATGAGGAATTAAAAAATGCTACAAATGAGGTGCAAAGTAAAATGCAGGCAGCCATAGCATGGATTAAAGAGGTAGAGGAGAGAATATGTGAATTAGAAGATAAAATTATGGAAAAAGAAGCTGAGAAAAAGAGAGATAAAAAAATCCAGGAGTGTGAGGGGAGAATTAGAGAACTAAGTAATGCAATCAAACAGAACAATATCCATATAATAGGAATTACAGAAGAGGAAGAGAGAGACAAAGGGGCTGAAGGTGAACTTGAACAAATCATAGCTGAGAACTTCCCTGATCTGGTGAAGGAAAAAGACATTGAAATCCAAGAGGCACAGAGAACTCCCTTCAGAAGTAACTTGAATCGATCTTCTGCATGACATATCATAATGAAACTGGCAAAATACAAGGACAAAGAGAACATTCTGAAAGCAGCTAGGGATGAACATGCTCTAAATATAAAGGGAGACCCATAAGACCAGTTGCAGATCTATCTACTGAAACTTGTCAGGCCAGAAAGGAATGGCAGGAAATCTTCAATGTGATGAACAGAAAAAATATGCAGCCAAGAACCCTTTATCCAGCAAGTCTGTCATTTAGAATAGAAGGAAACATAAAAGTCTTCCCAAACAAACAAGAACTTAAGGAATTCATCACCACTAAACCAGCCCTACAAGAAATCCTAAGGGGAACTCTGTGAGTGAAATGTTGCAAGGACCACAAAGTACCAGAGACACCACTACAAGAATGAAACCTACAGATATCACAATGATTCTAAACCCATATCTTTCAATAATAACATTGAATGTAAATTGACTAAATGCTCTAACCAAAAGACATAGGGTATCAGAATGGATAAAAAAAAAAAAAAAAAAAGACCCATCTATTTTCTGTCTACAAGAGACTCATTTTAGACCTGAGGACACCTTCAGATTGAAAGTGAGGGTGTGGAGAACTATCTATCATGCCACTGGAACTCAAAAGAAAGCTGGAGTAGCCATACTTGTATCAGACAAACTAGACTTTAAACTAAAGCCTGTAACAGGAATGAAGAAGGGCATTATATCATAATTACAGGGTCTATCCATCAGGAAGGCCTAACAATAATAAATGTCTATGCATAAAATTCAGATGGACCCAAATATATAAAACAATTCATCACAAACATAAGCAACCTTATGGATAAGAATGTGGTAATTAGGGGGGACATTAATACTCTACTTACAACAATGGATAGATCTAGACAGAGAATCAGTAAAGAAACAATGGTCCTGAATGATATATTGGATCAGATGGACTTGACAGATATATTTAGAACTCTGCATCCCAAAAGAACAGAATATACTTTCTTCTCAAGTGCACATGGAACATTCTCCAAGTTAGATCACATACTGGGTCACAAAACAGCCCTCAATAAATATACAAGAATTGAGATCATACCATGCACACTTTCAGATCACAATGCTATGGAACTTGAAATCAACCACAGGAAAAATTCTGGAAAACCTCCAAAAGCATGGAGGTTAAAGAACACCCTAGTAAAGAATGAATGGATCAACCAGGCAATTAGAGAAGAAACTAAAAAATATATGGAAACAAATGAAAATGAAAATAGAACAACCCAAATGCTTTAGGATGCAGCAAGGCAGTCCTAATAGGAAAATACATTTCAATCCAGGCTTACCTCAAGAAACAAGAAAAATCCCATATACAAAATCTAACCGCACACCTAAAGGAACTAGAAGCAGAAGAGAAAAGACACCCCAAACCCAGCAGAAGAAGAGAAACAATAAAGATCAGAGCAGAAATAAAAAATATAGAATAAAAAAAAAACAATAAAGCAGATCAATGAAACCAAGAGTTGGTTTTTTGAAAAAATAAACAAATTTGATAAACCTCTAGCCAGGTTTCTCAAAAAGAAAAGGGAGAGGACCCAAACAGATAAAATCATGAATGAAAATGGAATTATTACAACCAATCCCTCAGAAATACAAGCAATTATCAGGGAATACTATGAAAAATTATATGCCAACAAACTGGACAACCTGGAAGAAATGGACAAATTCCTAAGCACACACACACTTCCAAAACTCAAACAGAAAGAAATATAAAATTTGAACAGACCCATAACCAGTGAGGAAATTGAATCAGTTATCAAAAATCTCCCAACAAATAAGAGTCCAGGATCAGATGGCTTCCCTGGGGAATTCTACCAGACATTTAAACAGAGATAATACCTATCCTTCTCAAGCCATTTCAAAAAATATAAAGGGAAGGAAAACTTCCAGACTGATTCTATGAAGCCAGCATTTCTTTGATTCCCAAACCAGACAGAGACCCAGCAAAAAAAGAGAACTACAGGCCAATGTCCCTGATGAATATGGATGCAAAAATTCTCAACAAGATACTAGCAAATTGAATTCAACAGCATATAAAAAGAATTATTCCCCATGATCAAGTGGGATTCATTCGTGGGTTGCAGGGCTGGTTCAATATTTGCAAATCAATCAATGTGACACATCACATTAATAAAAGAAAAGATAAGAACCATATGGTCCTGTCAATTGATGCAGAAAAAGCATTTGACAAAATCCAGCATCCTTTCTTAATAAAAACCCTCGAGAAATTCGGGATAGAAGGAACATACTTAAACATCATAAAGCTATTTATGAAAAGCTCACAGGTAATATCATCCTCAATGGGGAAAAACTGAGAGCTTTCCCCCTAAGATCAGCAACACGACAGGGATGTCCACTCTCACCGCTGTTGTTTAACATAGGTTGGAAGTGCTATCATCAACAATCAGACAACAAAAGGAAATAAAAGCCATCAAAATTGAAAAGATGAAGTCAAGCTTTCACTTTTAGCAGATGATATGATACTCTACATGGAAAACCCGATAGACTCCACCAAGTCTGCTAGAACTGATACATGAATTCAGCAAAGTTGCAGAATACAAAATTTATATACAGAGATCAGTTGCATTCTAATATACTAATAATGAAGCAACAGGACAAATAAAGAAACTTATCCCATTCACAACTGCACTAAGAAGCATAAAATACCTAGGAATAAACCTAACCAAAGATGTAAAAGATCTGTATGCTGAAAACTATAGAGAACTTACGAAGGAATTGAAGAAGATGCAAAGAAATGGAAAAACACTCCATGCTAATGGATTGGAAGAACAAGTATTGTTAAAATGTCAATACTACCCAAAGCAATCTACACATTCAATGCAATCCCAATCAAAATTGCACCAACATTCTTCTCAAAGCTAGAACAAGCAACCCTAAAATTTGTATGGAACCACAAAAGACCCTGAATAGCCAAAGTAATGTTGAAGAAGAAAACCAAAGCAGGAGGCATCATAATCCCAGACTTTAGGCTCTACTACAAAGCTGTAATCATCAAGACAGTATGGTATTGGCACAAAAACAGACACATAGACCAATGGAATAGAATAGAGAACCCAGAATTGGACACACAAATGTATGGTCAACTAAGCTTTGACAAAGCAGGAAAGAATATCCAATGGAAAAAAGACAGTCTCTTTAACAAGTGGTGCTGGGAGAACTGGACAGCAACATGCAGAAGAATGAAACTAGACAAGTTTCTTACACCATTCACAGAAATAAACTCAAAATGACTGAAAGACCTGAATGTGAGACAGGAAACCATCAAAACCCTAGAGGAGAAAGCAGGAAAAAAACTTCTCTGACCTCAGCCGCAGCAATTTCTTATTTGACACATCCCCAAAGGCAAGGGAATTAAAAGCAAAAATTAACTATTGGGACCTCATGAAGATAAAAACTTCTGCACTGCAAAGGAAACAATCAACAAAACTAAAAGGCAACCAATGGAATGGTAAAAGATATTTGTGAATGACATATTGGACAAAGGGCTAGTATGCAAAATATATAAAGAACTCACCAAACTCCACACCCAAAAAACAAATAATCCAGTGAAGAAATGGGCAGAAAACATGAATAGACACTTCTCTAAAGAAGACATCCTGATGGCCAACAGGCACATGAAAAGATGCTCAATGTCACTCCTCGTCAGGGAAATACAAATCAAAACCACACTCAGATACTACCTCACGCTGGTCAGAGTGGCTAAAATGAACAAATCAGGAGACTATAGTTCTGGAGAGGATGTGGAGAAATGGGAACCCTCTTGCACTGTTGGTGGGAATGCAAACTGGTGCAGCCGCTCTGGAAAACAGTGTGGAAGTTCCTCAAAAAATTAAAAATAGATCTACCCTATGACCCAGCAATAGCACTACTAGGAATTTACCCAAGGGATACAGGAGTGCTGATGCATAGGGGCACTTGGACCCCAATGTTGATAGCAGCACTTTCAACAATAGCCAAATTATGGAAAGAACCTAAATGTCCATCAACTGATGAATGGATAAAGAAATTGTGGTTTATATACACAATGGAATACTACGTGGCAATGAGAAAGAATGAAATATGGCCTTGGTAGCAACGTGGATGGAACTGGAGAGTGTTATGCTAAGTGAAATAAGTCATACAGAGAAAGACAGATACCATATGTTTTCACACTTGTGTGGATCCTGAGAAACTTAACAGAATACCATGGGGGAGGGGAAGGGGAAAAAAGTTACAGAGAGGGAAGGAAGCAAACCATAAGAGACTCTTAAAAACTGAGAATAAACTGAGGGTTGATGGGGGTGGGAGGAGGGGAAAGTGGGTGATAGGCATTGAGGAGGACACCTGTTGGGATGAGCACAGGGTGTTGTATGGAAACAAATTTGATAATAAATTTCGTATTAAAAAATAATAATAATAAAAATAAAAAAATAAAAGGAACCATAGAAATATCAGAATATAATCAGCATCATAAAAATACAGACATACTGCTCTGGGAGCCCAGAAAAAGAGAACTGTCTTCAAACTGGGAGCAAAAGAAATATTTGAAAAGAAAAACATCTAAGTTGGATTTTGAATGATATGTAGGACTGAATACATTGGTGAGAACAAAGAGGTGCTCAAAAATGTGTGATTTTAGGTGAACATTCCCACAGCCAATCGCACACATCACATTTTCGAGCATTTTTCTTTTTTTCTTTTTTTTTTTTTTTTTATTTATTTTTGGGACAGAGAGAGACAGAGCATGAACGGGGGAGGGGCAGAGAGAGAGGGAGACACACAGAATTGGAAACAGGCTCCAGGCTCCGAGCCATCAGCCCAGAGCCTGACGCGGGGCTCGAACTCACAGACCGCGAGATCGTGACCTGGCTGAAGTCGGACGCTTAACCGACTGCGCCACCCAGGCGCCCCTCGAGCATTTTTCTAAATGGAACAGTTTTCTGGAGGAAATTCAGAACACCCACTTAATTTCACCCAATATTAGTAAGAGGTAGGGAAAGCTAAAATGATGCTGATGGACCTACCTAACATATGGCATTGAGCAGTATGTGAACCTTCATCAATCTAGCTACTGTCTACATATTTATATGTAGCCTTTGTGAGGAGAGCATCAAGAGGAGACTGGGCAATTTTCTGGATGTTCCACTTATCTATTTCTGTGCAACAAACTACCCAAAACTTAGCAGTTGGGAGTTCAAGTTGGATTCATGTGGGTAATTCATTTCTCCTGTGACCAGATATGAAGGCCACTTACTGGTATTCAGCTGGTGAATTCAGCTGGATCTGCAAGGCCCAACAGGGCTTCTCTCACGTGTCTTGCACCTTTGCAGGAATGGCTGGGAGGCTTGGTTCAGCTGGGACTGCTCACCTAAGTAGGGTACCTATCTTGGCCTCTCTGGCATGGTAGCCTTGAGGTATTCACACATTTTCATGGTGACTCAGAGCTCCAAGAATAAGTTTCCTAGTGAACAAGATGGAAGCTGCATGGCCTTTGCAATGTCTCAAGTCCACCATGTTCTGTTGGTTATAGAAAACAAGGGGATGGGAATTGTATCTAATCTGTTGATGGGAAAAAGGTAAAAAATTTGCACCCATCTTTAATTGGCCACACTGGGGTTTGGATGATTCAAAATATATAGAGCTATTTAAAAAGGTAAATTGTCAAGTGTTTCTTAAGCCTATCCTGTTTATAGGCCATGTTGCTAGGAAATCTGCATGAAGCCTGACAGAAGGCAGTTTGTAGCAGAAGTTAAGCCAGTAACACAGGGTCTTGTTGCTGGTTCCAAACAGCAGAGTGAGCCCAATCAAGTTATTCCCCTTGTCCATGTGTCAGTGTCCACATCTGCTGTATGGATATGGACACTCTTGTCCTGCATGATTGAATTCATGGAAAGTGAATTAAATTGGTGGGAAACGGCTTTGAAAAATGTGAACTGCTATACAGTCAAGCACTGCATTATTACCAGTCATGGAACCCACCCTCAGGGAACTAATTGTCTGGTTGATAAAGGGAGACCTTGCTGGCATGGAAAAAAGAGTGAGGAAAACAAGAGAGCATGTGATCAAGTCTTGGCTGTGAAGTTCTGACCATAAACACTGCAGAAAGGAGGAGAAGAGAGGGACTAGTACAAGCCACTGGGGAAATCAGACTTCTTTACCATTGAAGAGACAGGATAGATTTGCAGCTCCACAGGAACTCTGGGAATTAACATTCTTAACATGCTTATACACACTGATGTTTTTATTCCAGGACAATGACTATTTGCAACTGCCTTAGTTGGGTTAGGGGAGATCTAGCCCTGCTGCCTTAACCCTACATGCCCCGCCTCTGTGTCACAATACACAGCAATCACACACAAGGTGTGTCGTGGCCAATACTCTTGACATCATAGCAGTTTCTAAAGACTTCAGGCCTCCACACTGCCTACCAGCCCTCAGCTTCACTGTCATTGAAGGAAGTTGAATCTAACAGACCCCCAAGCCTCTCCTGGGGTCTTCTCTTTGATCTCTGGTATCTGCTTCCCAGTGATAGCTTCTGGTGGTTGTATCACCTTTGTCCAGACAGGAGGAGCTCAGCTCTTGGGGACCAGCTTCAGGGAGAGCCCTGTTGCTGCTGGCAGCTTGCCAAGCTCTCCTAAGAGATATCTGGGCAGTGCTAGAGACCCAGTGGCTCTGGTCTGGGGGAATAGGAGTGAAACCAAAGGTTAGCCCAAAGGTCCCCTTCCCTGAGGCACTGCCTCTGCCCTTGGCTCCCTGAAGGTTTGTTAGGTCTCATCTGACTCTGCACATGGCCTGCAGTGGTTAGACAGACACCTCCAGGAGTGCACTCTGGGACTGAGTTCAGATCTCTAACTGACTCAGCGTCTACTACTTTGAGATTCTTCTCATACAGGGGTATCCAAACCCATGCTGGTTGGTGCTCACAGCCAGTTTCCAAAAGGGGACTAATGTTAATGAACCAGGCTGACACTCAATACACACCATTCAGATGATATAACTAAGGCTCTGAAAGGGAATCTGACTCTAAAGTCACAGAGCTGGCATGGGGAGGAAAGTAGACTCCTAGAGTGCCACAGCCACTCTGCCTGGCATTCCTTCCAGCTGAGCTGACACGTGATCATTTTCTTTTTTCCTCTGTTTTGCCCCCTCAAAAAAGACTTAACTCTCTGTGAGCAGGCTTCTTACTCAAATCTCCTATTTTGAGTACCATGTCCCTTGTTAGTCCTGCATTTCTGAAGACCTTTGGGCATTCAATGTTCCTTCTCTATATTTTTCCTAGTCATATTTAAAAAAAAAAAAATTTAACATTTATTTATTTTTGAGAGACAGAAGGAAACAGAGCATGAGTGGGGGAGGGGCAGAGAAAGAAAGGGAGACCCAGGATCTGAAGCAGGCTCCAGGCTCTGACCTGTTAGCAAGGAGCCCAACGCAGGGCTTGAACTCACAAACCATGAGATCATGACCTGAACTGAAGTTGGCCATTCAACGGACTGAGACACCCAGGTGCCCCTCTAGTCCTAAATATTTTAAATGTTCCTGTCCCATCCTTGCTTGACAGTGTTCAGCATGGCTGTGCTGCAATTTCCCTCTTCTCTAGGACTCTGTTTCTTCAATGCTAAAGTGTAGATATCAGCTTCTTGTGTACATGCACATGCATTAGAAACTTACTCTCTCTTACTAAAAGTTTTCAACATCTTTTTATTACCTCATGTCCACACCCTTTTCTGTGGCTTTGTGGGTGTTTTTGCCCAGGTGACTGACTAGTGGGCCAGGCACTGTTATCGGCCAGATAAAGCCTGGCAAAGTCCTTAAAGTTCTCCCCTTCCTCTTATTACACTGATTCCTTCTTGTATACATTTTCATGGAGGCAAAACTTGTCCTGCCAGATGGGGACCAACCTGAGTTCTCCCGTAGAACCATTTCCCTTCCTGTGTAGAGGACTTCCTGGGGAAAAGGATGTGTTTGGACTTCCTATAGCTGCTGCACATGATCTGGACATCGTGACTTCTGAAAGCCACAGTGATACCCATAGTCCAGCCAATTTTTTTTAAGGTACCATCTACCTTTAACTCTTCCAAGCCAAATCCTCTGTCACCTTGAACGTCACCATGATGCTGGTGGTGGACCACTTACCACTGACCAGGTAGGTCCACATGCAGGGTGTGGACAGTTCTGTTGTGTTTGGCCTCAGGTCTGCAGATTTCCTAGCTGACTGGTTGAACCATGTGGTCACTGCCTCCAGGCCCTGTGGAAACAGGGCTTCAGAATCATGTCATTTCCACTGAGGCTACCCAGGCCCTCCCTCCAGGAATACCTCTGAGCAGAAAGCTCCCCCATGGTTTCTGTGAAAGTAAGTGGAGAAAAGTAAGATCTCCGTGAATGAAAGTTGGGAATCAGTATTACTATTACTATCATTGCTGTCAGGTAGGGGTCTTACCTTAAACAAAGTAAAATGGTAGCCTCTGGATACTGAATGTGAATCCTGACTCAGACATTTACAACAGTATCTTGGGTGAGTCACATGGCCTCCTGAATCCCAGTTTCCTCTTCTGTAAAGTGGTACATATGTACTGAACTCACATGGTTTTACGAGAAAGAAAGGTAACAACAGATGTAAATTGCTTAGAAGAGTGGACACTCACCATAGGTAAACTGTCCTGTGTCCCCCAGTGGAGTGGAGATTCCAGCAGCATATCTACTATCTACTTCATAGGCTAGTAGGTATTTGGAAACACAAGGATCCCCAGAAGAGAGCTTAAGACACATTGCATGGGCAATCTTGAGTCTGCCAACTATCCCAAGGGAAGTTGCCCAGCTTTTCAAGGACCCACAATTTCTCCTCTAGAAGCCCTGAAGAAGGGCTCTTCTAGCCCTTCCCCACTGGGACTCAGTGAGGAGGGTAGTATTGTCCTTATTTACAAAGGCCAGATGAGTCAACCCAGGGAAGTATAGGGGCACAGACCTATAAAACTTCTTATTGTAGCCAGGACTCAGAACAAACCAGAAAATAGCCCCAGAAGTGAAGAAGCTAGCCAGAAGCTAGAGCCAATTCAGGTATGTCCTCTCACCAATAAGTAAACTGAGAGAGACTCCAGGGACTGTAAAACTGAGTTCCTGGAATTGTTAGGCTCCCCTGAGCCTCAGTTGGATCTTTGGTTTTGTTGGTCTCCCCAGTGAAAACTGAATTGCTCCAGGGCCAGAACCTTGCCTCTCCACCTCCCAGAGCCTCCCACAGTGCCCAGCACAGTGGAGACACTCGATAAATATTTGCTGAAACAAACTGACAGATACCAGTGGCGCTGTCACCACTGAGTCTCAGGGACTGAGTGAGGATCAGGCTTTGAGTGTGGAGCATCCCAGCTGCCAGATCTCACTTCCTCCCCAGAAAGAGGCTGGCAGTGGCTCCTCTCCATCTTCTGAGGTTCCCTTATGTGAGGAAAAGTGAGAGCTTCCCTCCTGAAGCTTATTAACTTCAGTGCATCTAATTATCCTCTGTACAGTTGGATAAGTTTGAATCGCCTGGCCTCCCTGCATCAGTTTCAGGGTTTTAAACAATTGACAGCTCCAATTAGCTGTAATTAGAAAGGATTAAGACCATCCATCAAGTGAGTTTTATAGACAGACCCTATGCTTCTTATATCTTCATTTGAGATGGGGGTTGCAGAGGACAATCTCACATTAGTCTCTCCCCCTTGATCTCTCTCCCTCTATCTTTAAAACAGAGCCCAGGGACCCAGATGGTGTGGTAGAGAAGACACTTCTTGCTCATGTGAGAACCAGCCCTGCCTTGGTTTGCATTGTGTTGGGTTTGGCAGCTGATAATGACAAGAAAGCTGAATTCTAACTAGAGAATGAGGTGGGGAGAGGATGGTGGGGAAAAAAGTCTTCAAAAAGGAAAAATTGCAGAGGCTGTAATCCCTATTGCAAAGCCTCACTAGGAGTGCAGGCATAATGAACCTGGCTCCCTAGCACTTTATTCTGCTTTTGTTTACCTAACAGTTTGACAATGCATATTTATGCAAATTGGCAGTGGGGCTGTGTTGGCTGTTCATTAATTAGCATCTGATTCCTCCTGTGTTAGCCAGGCTGCAAGAATTTCTCTAATTTGATAAACAGCTGATTTTCCCCTCAAAGGTCTTTAATGTGGTGCCTCAGTCTGGTTTCAATGTGAGTGGCAGAGCCTGACCCATGAGGCAGGAATCTCACTGGCAGATGAGAGAAGAGGTCAGACAGAGTATGCAGAAGACTGAGTCCTGAGGGACTTTAGGATCCAGGAGCAGGAAGGCTGTTAACGTGGCAGAGGCTGATTTGGGATTAAGGTGCAGCAAACATTTGTTCAGACCCCACCTTGATTCACTTTTGGTGTTTTGGAATTTTCCACATGCAATAGCCACATTCAGTCCTCACAAAGGCCCAACAAAAAACACTGATGGAACATTATCTGATTTCACCCTCATAATAACTATACTACTAGCATCATCCCATTTTACAGATGTGGGAGCTGTGGTTCAAGGAAGGCTGGCTAAAATGGATTAACTGGATTCCAAGCTAACCAGATCCCAGGTGCTTCACCCTTTTTCCAGCTTTGCTGATGGAGAGGCTGAGAACATCAACTTCAGAGCTCAGAGAAACGAACTGATGGGGTATGGTGCCCTACTGCCTAAGGTAGGGCGGTAACCCTGGAGAGACTGATGTCACACTCCACCATCCTGCCTGGACAGAAACTTCATCACAGCTGTTGGGAAATAACAACAGGAAGAAACTGCGGGGTTTGAACTGGAGGAGAGGGAGGCCAGCACAGGGCAGCCATCAGTGTGGCACAGAGTGACTGGTCTGTTGGTATTTTATTATGTGATACCTGAGGGCAGAAACCACAGATCTATGAATGCCACAGAGATGTTCCCTGGACAGCTGTGTCAGAGCCTTGCTATTTCCACCTGAAAACATCCATTTGCTCCAGGCCCTGGGCTGCCTGCAGCTCTGCTGGTACTGTGGTCTGACCCCCTACTCTCCCCACTGCCCTGCTATTTTTGAAGCCCTTTGCCCTTCCTGTGTTGGACCACACACACATGCACACACATGGCCAAGCACGTTCATGAACATACAGAGATATACACACAAGCAGTCAACACCCTTGCACCAACCTTTCTCCCACTGTGCTATTCTAAGCACAAGAACCTGGCTCAGCTCACAGCTGACTGCCCCTCTGGACCTGCTCCAACCCACGCTTTATTAAAACATCCATCCAGCATGCATCTCACTGAAGGAACCCTGGCATGTTGCTGTTTTTAGCCACATCCGGGATAGGAGCAAGGAAAGCACAGGAAACCTCTATCCCTGCAGAAAATGCAGGAATCATGCATAGGGCAGACGGGGCCTCAAAGGGACTGGAAACCCCTCCTCCTAACCCCCGGTGGGGAGTTGCTCCCCCTCCAGAAGCCTCTCCCCTGGCCTGGGCATGCTTCCAGTCAGACCTCTAATTTAGGAGATTGCAGCCCCCATTTTCAGAGGTAGACTGTGACAGAATATAAATTGCTGGCTGGTATTAAATGAAGTCACATTTCCCTGCTCAAGGCTCTGAAAAGCACCACTGTGAGTCCGTTCAGGTGTTTTCTCTTTTCTTGATTCACATTATTATCATTTTGTTTGCAGAAGGAAGCAGAGCATGAGCGACCACAACCAGTCTCCACTGCAGGTTAAGTCCACTTACCTCCCCAAGCCACTCTGGTCAGCAGCCCCAGCCAAGTGTCCCTGCCGCTGTTTGCAGGAGAGCCAGCCGTTAGAACTGAGCTGCTCATTAACAAACCAGCAGTAGCTGCCTGCTTCCCTGCATTCATTTTGTCCTCTCCCAGGAACCCAATAGAGCCTTTGTTTCAGAGGGAAGGAAAACAGGTGGCCTGTCACCAGGCAGTTAGGGATGAGGTTCTCCACCAACAAAACTAGGAGCCAGGGCCTGGCTGGGATTAATTCTTTGAATTTCAAAGTGAGAAACTGCTATACAAAGAAACTGCTAGACTAGCCCCTCTGAGCCCTAGTGCTGACCAAAGCCAAAATGTTTCATCAAGTCCTTACTGTGTGCAGAGCAGTGAGGTTGGTGTGCTCTGAAAGATTTGACCTGAGAATTAAAACAACAAAAACCAAAACCAAATACAAGCCTGTGATCACAGCCCTGCTGTGAAGAAGTTCATGACCATATTAAGAGGTTGATGGGGGGTGGGAAGGAGGGGAGGGTGGGTGATGGGTATTGAGGAGGACACCTGTTGGAATGAGCACTGGGTGTTGTATGGAAACCAATTTGACAATAAATTTCATATTAAAAAAAAAAAAAAAAAAAAGAGGATAAGCTTTAGCCCCTTGGAGGAAAATCTGGCTTGGAATCCCAGTTCTCCTCTACCTGAGTAAATTAGGGACAAGATATCAACAAACACTTGAGGAGGCCCCCTCCACACTAGCATTCTTTTGTCCTAATCACTCCCATTTTATTAATAGCACCCCCAACCTGTTCAGCCCTCTTAGCTCTGTTGTAGCATTTCTTGTCAGGTAGGGAAAGCAGGGATTACAATTTCCAGTTGGCAGGTGAGACTCAGAAGATCAGAGAAGTTGAATGATTCTTCTAAATTTGCCGAGCAAGAATGCCTGAACTGGACTTCACATTGCCTTAGCCACCCACCCCACCACTTTAAGACAGCTTCACAGCTATCCCCAGCTCTTCTTCACAGAGGTTCCCTTAAATTGGTCCTAGAATGTAGCTTCTAACAGATTTTAGTGACTTCTGTTCTGTCACCTTGACATTTTCCCCACCTCAACTCTGTTCCTCTCAAAACGTTGCTTTTGGAGAGAGCTAGTTGCAGCAGAGCTTTCAGGCAAAATGTGGACTCCCTCCCTAACCACACACCTTACCCACTTGTCACTGGAGAGCCTTCTGTTCTTTTCTGTGGCTTTACTACCTGTGGCTTCAGAGGGCCTTAGGCTGTCTTCCATTGAGCACTCTGTTGACTGTCCATTTTAGCTCTTTGTGCTTCTGAAGCCCACAGAGGGTGGGGAAACCTCCTGGGCTTTGAAAGGGCATCTGAAAGACCCTCCTCTGCCTCCCTTAGCCACCACCCCTTCCCTGAAGAGATGAAATGTACTTGAAAGAGGCCCCCCAAGCCCTGGGTACTGCTTTGCCAGAGATAACACATGGCCTCGAGCTATTTCTGAGGCTTTGTTACTCACATACAAGAGATGTTTGCTCATCTACAATCCACTCAGAGCCTCATTTTGATGTAGCACCACAGTTGAATAACGTTCTGTTCTCCTGGGTTACCCTCAGCCTTTCACAGGTGCCTCATGACCCCGGGGTTTCAAGGCTCACTGTCTCTTTCCAGATATAACTCATTCATGCTTTGTTACTTGCTTTTTGTTCATTTTGTCTTTTTTTTTCTCTTTAAATCCAGGCAGGAAGAAACATCTTCCAATTTCACTTAACTCATGCTCCCAACACAACCCTCCCCTCCCCAGTCCACTGCACCTACTCACACAGCCCCTGCCAGGAACATCATCTTCTGAAACTTCTGAAACAGGCCCTGAAATGAAAGATCAAGAGGGGCATCTGCTCCTCCCCTCGAGTAAAATCCCTGGGTGGTCTTAGGCAGGATGAAATAACTCTCTCTGCTGAGGTTTCTCTGAACCTGGCCAAAAAAACCTCTCTCTGTTTCAAGAGGCTTTTATAGATCGATAGAATGTGCTTGTGGCTGTTTTATTGTACCAAAGTACTCTCGGATATGTGGTGTCCGAGAGAGAGAGAGAGAGAGAGAGAGAGAGAGAGAGAGAGAGAGAGATCAATAAGGCAAGGATACAAAGAGCACATTAATTATTGGGAAACACTGTTCAAACAGTCGCTGGGGCCACTGTAGTCCCAGGAACTCACTGGGAGAGTAAGAATGGCTTGCTTCACACCTCCCACCCCATTTGTCAGCTTGTGGAAAATTCAAATGCTTTCAGTTTTCAGTCCTTTATGGGCATGTCATACCTGTGTGCATTGGTGGCATAGGTGGTCAAAATTAGAATGGGGAAACAGTGACCAAGGACACTGCCTTTGGGAGTGAAGGGTGAAAAAGAACAAGGCTCTTAGAATATGCCCAAAGTAGGATTCACCAAGTCCCAATTAACCTGAGGGCTCAGGGAACAGTAATTATATCTGCTACCCTCTGACAATATCTCTAAAATGCCGGGTGACCATATCACTTACAACACAAACCAGGATACTTCCTGGAGTGAAAGAAGGTACTATTAATAGTTGCACTAAAATTTGCCACAGGCTAGCCAGTATGTTGTTCTGTTGTCCTTTTTTTCCCCTCTAAAGCAAATCATTTCCTTCAGGAGAAGATTCAGTTCAAAGAAACACACACACACACACACACACACACACTTTGAATCAGAAATTCTAATTATATATGCTCAAGATGATGAGGTTTGGCTTGGCAGCACTGGGGATAAATTGAGCATAGTTGGGACACTGAGCTCAAAAGAATGTGTTGGTGAAATTCTGCCCTCCACAACCAATAACAATTAGAAAGCAATATAGAAGTGCAACATCAGGTGGAGGAGGGACAGCCCCACTCCACACTGTACCACCCTCCACCCTCTGTACCGCACCTCACCCTCAGCAGAGAATCTAGATTCCTACCTCACTGGGACACCCAAGCCATCCAGTGGGACCTCCCTCAACTTCCCACTCCCAAACTGACATCTTTGGGTTCTTCCCTCTTGGAGAGGCCAGTTCTTCCAAGGGTGTTCAGGATCCAGGCCACCTCCTTCTTAGCAGTGTTAATATCATCAGTTACCTTGCCTTTCCCTGGGTCTTTAACCTCTCCACTCTCTTAGATCAGTCCTATTGGCATTCAAACATGCTCTAATCTTTCCCATTAATAGTAGTAATAATATATTTTTTAAACTCTAGATCTTATACCATTGTTTGGCTAGGTCTATAGTTCTCTTTCTTTTCACAACCAAACATCTCAAAAAATTTATCTTTGTGCCTCCATTTCCTCACTTTCCATTCATGCCTCAATCCATTCCAATCTGAGTTCCCCCCCATCTCATCACCCAAAGGGCTGTCATCACTAAAGTCACCAACAACCTCCATACCACTAAGCTCACTGGACAACTTTCAGTTTTCCTGTCATTTGCCCTCTTACAGTCTTTCAACAGCCCTGTTGACCATTCCCTCGTTCCTTCTTGAAATACTCTTGTCTCTTGGCTTCTCTGATACTACATAACATTGTCCTGATTTTCTTTCTCATCACCTTCCTATCAACCCCATTCCAGCCTCCTAATCCTCTAACCCAACATTTACCTGTTGGATTTCCTGGGCTCTCCCATACCCCATTTTTCTTCTTTCTATACTTTCTCCCAAGATGAGCCCATATTCCCCATGACCCCAATACTCCCTACACAACAACTTTGTATCTCCAAACTTCAGAGCCTGAGAACCATATGCCCAAGGCTAACTTGGAATGCTCTACCAGAACACTGCCTAGCCTACACACTTCAAATTCAAGATCTTGCTCTGGTGGGCCCTATCTCAAGAAAGCATCACTCTCCAATCCTCTAAGTTAATCATGATGAAAACTCAGGACACAGCCTTCAGATGTC
Source organism: Panthera leo (assembly GCF_018350215.1). Classification (NCBI taxonomy): domain Eukaryota; kingdom Metazoa; phylum Chordata; class Mammalia; order Carnivora; family Felidae; genus Panthera; species Panthera leo. The sequence continues at coordinate 37,127,326 of NC_056682.1, forward strand.
ACCCTCATGTTTCACATTTAATCCACAGCCAAGTCCAGGTGTTCCTTCTTTCTTAATTTTCTTTTAATAGTGATTTTTCACCATCTCTACCGCCATAACTATACACCATCTTTAATATGATTCTTCACCTGGACTAATGGTGAAATCTCCTTTCTTGTCTTCTGTATCTACCCACCCCCAGAACAATCACAATTTTTCCCTATAGATAGGTGGATATAATTATATTATATCTATATAATCATTGTTTGTTTCCACTTAAAACCTTTCAAAAACAATACACTTACTATTATCTACAAACTCTTGCATGATCTAAGACCCTATCTCCAGCTCCAATCTCATCCCACACATCCCTCTCTCCAAGTCATCATTTTCTGGAAACACTGCTTTTTCATTTCCTCAGACATTCCAACTTCTAACCTCAGGGGGCCTTTTCTCTGGCTCTAATCCTCTCTATGTCATCCTCACATCAGCTGATTCATTTTGACCTACTCTTCCAGTCTCTGCTTAAATGTCTTATTTTTCTACCCTCAGTTAAGTTCCCCTTGCATTTTGGTCCTATGGCATACCATAATTCCATTTTGTTGTACATATAATTATCATGCTAAAGAATTATTTGCTTATAGATACCTCTCTTAGGAGACTATAAACTCTATGACAGCAGCACTTATTTCACCTGTATATCCAGTGTCATTAAAAACTTGATGAATGAATGAATGTTACTCTTGCAAATAATGGAAATAAACTGGAGTCTGTTCAGAAAAGAAAGACCACAGGGCAAAGAGGTCTTAAACAATGCCATGGTAACAGAAAGTACTTCCACAATACTTACTGTGTTGTGAGGTACTATACTAAGAACTTCATTTATACTGTCCTGAGTAATCCTCCTAGAAAAGTTTTAAGGGGTTCTACAATTCCCATCTCTTATATGGGAAAACTGAGGCAAAGCAAGACTAAGTTCTCTCAAGGTCATACACCTATAGTTAATAAAGGGGGCAGCTGGGGCAGCCCAGACAAGTAGACAGTTCTTATCAACTCCACTACATGATTTCTGTAGGAGAGAAAAGGAAACTATCTTCAAATATGGGAAGTGCTGACATGTGGAAATGAAAAGAATATTGTTTTTTTATTGACCCAGGGGATAGAATTAGAACCAATGATTGATTGAATATAGGAAAACAAAATTTGATTTGTTTTATATATTATATATATAATATAATGGAGGGAATTGTAGGATAACTAGATGTGTCCAAAAATAGAATAGACTGCCTTAGGTGGAGGAACTTAAAGTTCAGGCTAGAAATCAGTTGGATGTATAGAAAATAGACAAATCTTAAGTGGGCAGGTTGATTAGAACATTTGATGCCTATCACAACCCTGACAGTGGGCACAATTTATCTCCCACACTTTATACATTTCCATCTATTGTACTGAACAATGATAAATATTTTCAGCGCATGACCGTGAATCTGTTATCAATATAAAAAGTTACCATTAATTTACTATTTAATTAAGTGGCTTCCTCAAATTCTTTTTGAATGAGGCAGAGTCTGAAACTTTTTAAATAATTAATTTACTACAGGTGAGTAGACTCATTTTGGCACAATTTGCAACAAGAAAGAGGCTTCCTGGCCCAGCCATATCCAACTGGAAACTCAATTAACCAGGACAAACACTCCCCTGCATTGCAGTTAATCCAGGTTTTCACATAGAGCCTTTCCTCCCTTAGTCTTTTAGCCACTTTGTCTGAGGGTGGTTAAATTGTGTATCAATTTACATGTTTGTTTACAAAACACATCATAGACTAGGAAAAAAAAATCTAGCCAGTCTAGCCTGTTGTTTCTTTGCTTCTAGGGTAATTTTGTGGTGGGCAGGGGGTGGGGTAGGGGAGTGGGTAGTGTGGAAGAAATAAAAAAGAAAGTAAGAAAAAAAATAACGGGGCTGGTGGGAGAGGCCTAAACACTGCAATTTTCCAACCATTTTCATCCAAATTGTCTGCAATTTCCCGATGGCCCAGGCTCCAAATTGCGAGTGAATGCTGCCGCAGTAATCCCGGCTGGAGCCCAAGCACTGTTGCCTAATAATAACCCAGTCGACAACAGAACATGCAGACGCACACCCTGCCAAGGCAGAGTCCGTGTTTAAGGCAGGGCAAGGCTGAGGAAATGTTGCCCAGATCCCTCTTCTCACTCTCTTGCTTCTAGAAAGAGTCCTTGGCCAGGTTTGTAGGGATCTGCGTCAGGGGAGTCTGTTCCAGACATTACAAATTCCTCTCCTCCATTCCCTCTACTCCCATCCCTTTACAGATGAGAATACTGAGGCCCAGAGGAATCAAGTGACTTCCCTGGGGCCTCACAGCAAATTACTGGCGCAGTGGGGCAGAAACTTGGGGCTGTGGGTATCACTTCTTTCTCTGCCTCTTTCTGATTGATATAGACAAAAATGTTGAAGGAAGAACTCATCTCTTTACCAACACACCTTACCTGTCTGTGTGAAAATAAAATAAGAAATAAAAACCGAATATAGAAAACTTAGTGATCTTTACATATGAAAGTCAACTCAAGAGGACTCTAGAGTCTAAATCCATCCATGAATGAGAAAGAAGACATAGCTAACTGGATATGACTATCTTGAGCCATTGAAAGTTCTTTAAAATTCATAATGGAGCTGATAATTAAATACATAAATACATGGCATGGCAGGCATTAAATCTAATTATTGCACCTCTAAAAATCAATTTGTGCATGCAGTTATTAATTTGTGATTATTATTAATTACCAATGACAAGATCAATATGCAACCTCTTCCTGGCTTCTAACATACCCTGTCAAAGGAATGGGCTCATACTAAAATTCTGGCAACACTGGGTTTCCTGGAGAAACCAGTTATGAGCTGCTATACCATGAATCTAGTCTAGTAGAAAGAGTTTTGAGCTATGACTCAGGAGATCTAACTATCATGAAGTGACTCTACCACTGAGGTGTGTGTCCCTCACTGACGTTTGTGATTCCCTGTTTACATGTGTGACACCTGGGGACAATGTTAATGTCACCTACCCTGTTCCACCATATCCAATGCTGGAGTTAGTTGGATGTGGGTTCCAATCTCCATGTCACTACATCTTACCTGTGGGATACCAGGTGGATTATTTAATCCCTTTATTTCCTCATGGGGGACAAAGGGCATCAAAAACATAGCATCCAGAACAGGGCTGGGGCACATAGCAACCACTATTATTTTTTAGCGAGTGTTATCACCTACTTTCCTGTGAAGGTGAAATTTTATTCATAATAATCACAATAAATGATATATACAATAAATGGAAGCTATTATTATCCTGGTTATTCCAACCTCTCAAAGTTGCTGGGTGGACAAGGAATCAACAACAAAATAACATATAAGAAAGCCTTTTACTAACTGAAAAGCACTTTAGCCACTGATGATGAATGATTCTTTCTGATATAGAAGGGAGGGGGTAACTTGAGGGCCTGGGCTCAGGGCAGCATCTCTTTCTCTGTTGGGTACTTTAGATTCGAAAGAGTAACTGGCCCTGCATCCTGTGTCATCCTTTCTGGGAGGGCAGCTTTGAATCCACAATGTTCAAGCCTTGGAACCAGCCTGATCCCTGGATGAGGCTATTGCCCATGTAAAAAGAATTTAGGTGACAGGAAAAGGGCACCTCAAACCTTCTCGGTACCTTTGCTGAGTATTTTCTGATAGGGAACTTATTCCAGGAGTAAGAGAGAAACACAAACCTCCTAGTGCTAAAAGGCATTGACATTGACATGTAAGTGACTGTACCCACTGTCTTAGAAAATGAAGAAGACAACAATAAGATGACAAGACTTCCAAGGGGCAGCTGGAGAGCTCAAAAATTAACTTTGCCAGCACCTCAGTTTTGCCTGGATGACTGCTAACAGGTGTCTACTTGGTCCACGCAAGGCTCTGCTGCGTGTGTCCTTTGAATAGATCAAGAACACCCCCCCCCCACTTCCAGCCCCTCCTCCCCCATTCAGTCCTGGCACATGGACCAGACTTCCCAGTGTGGAGTTTCTGGACGGCACACATCTAAGCTAACAAGTAACAGTACTCTCAGAGTGCTTGATACTGCACAATGATCAAATTGGCTTTCCTGGAGAACCCGGAAATTAATGAAGCCACCCACTACTTCCCTATCACCCCCTGCCTGCAAAAAAGACTTGTTTGATTGTTCACTTCAGGGGAGGAAAATGAGAGAGATGTAATTTCACATGGAGCTAAAACACTTGTCTTAAATCATCTCCTCCAGATGCAGCTCACTGGAGCTGCACACAGCTTCTCCATCCAAGAACACTAGAAGGCTGGGCTGAAATACTTCAGCGCACTTTGCTCACTGGACTGCTCCTGAGTCTCTGGCTTGAAGATTCTAGAATGCAGCCTCTTCCACCAGGAGTTACATATTACCTACCATGCTGGCCCAGCTTTCTTTTTTCCTCAAAAAGAGAAACAATCCTTGCAAAGAGCTCTGCTCTGTTAGTAGTGCCCGAACCTAGATTTTTCTTTGTACCTGTTCATAGCTTGTTACAGTTTATGCATTGGAAAGAGTCTCTCTTTTAATTGATACCAAGGGGCTGCTTACTCCTTTAAAATGATTCAGGAATGGCACTGCTCATTAAAGAAGAAAATAGAAGGTGGGGCTGAGATGTAGCTAATTATGTCAGGCTTGAGAAAGAGGGTAGGTGAAGGCTTTTCATCTGAGACCTTTGCAGATTGCTAAATTAAAAGAATGTCTTGTGCTGATCAACAGGTTGCAGCCAGACAATGGAGCACAGTTATTGGGAGGTCAAGGCCAGGGCTGCTAGGTGGGGGAGGGGGCAGGGCTTGCTGTCACAGGCTCTAGGAGGTGAGGGGGTGGGAGCATGGAGGACAGGGAGCTTGTGAGTAAATTGTTCCTTAACTTCCCTGCCCGCCTCCACATAGATATACAAGTTTTAAAATCATGGACAGAAAAAAAAAAAAGAGCCAACCAATTACAACCCACAGGCTAAAACCAGTCTGCAGCCTGTTTTTACATACTATAATATTGGGAGGAGGAGGGCCATGTAATAAAAAGAAGAAATGATATTTCATGATGTGAAAGTTATGCAAAATTTAAATTTCAGTTCCACAACCAAAGTTTTATTGGAACACATATTACTGATGTGTTATTTGCGGCTGCCCCTATGCTATGACAGCAGGGTGGAATAGTTGCAACAGAGACTGTATGGCCCATAAAGCCTAAAATACCGTTGACCCAGGAACAACATGGGGGTTGGAGCCAACCCCTGTCAGTCAAAAATCTGTGTATAACTTTTGACACCCCCAAAACTTAACTACCAAGATCTTACTTTTTTGACCAGAAGCCTTACCAATAATGTAAGCAACATATATTTTGTATGGTATACATGCTATATACTGTATTATTATAATAAAGTAAGCTAGGAAAAATAAAATGTTACTAAGAAAATCATAAGGGGGCACCTGCATGGCTCAGTCAATTAATTGTCTGATTCTTGATTTCAGCTCAGGTCATGATCTCACAGTTCGTGAGTTTGAGCCCTACATTAGGCTCCAAACTCACAAGATTCTCTCTCTCCCTCTCTCTCTGTCTCTCCCCCACCTCTCTCTCTTCCAATATAAATAAATAAACTTTTTTGAAACATCATAAGGAAGAGAAAATAAATGTAGAGTAATATACTGTATTTATCAAAAAAATTCTACATATAAATGGACTCAGAAAGTTCAAACCCATGTTGTTCAAGGGTCTGGCCCTTTACAGGAAACATGTCATGATGCCTACTCCAAAGTAAGTAAGAATGACTACAGTGAGTTGGGTGATAACTATGAGGTGTAGAAACTGCTTTGGACCGGGGATTAGATCTGGGTTTGAAGCCCATCTTCACTTCTGGAAAAATTCACATTCATCTCTGAGCACAGGTATTCCCATCTGTAAAATGAAAATAAGCAATGCATATTCTGTGAATGTTAAATAAGATGAGATATATGATAGGGAAAAAAATTGGCACAATCCTTAATATAAAATCGATTCTCAATAAATAATAACAGGCAGCAATATTCACAATAGTCAAAGTATGGAAACAAATTAAGTGCCCATCAATAAATGAATGAATAAAGAAGATGCGTGTGTACACAATGGAACACTATTCAGTCATGCAAAAGAACAAAATCCTACCATCTGTGACAGCATGAATAGTCCTTGAGCGTATTATGCTAAGGTGGAATAAGTCAGACAGAACATGACAAATACTGCATGATGTCACTTATATGTCTAATCTAAAAAAGCCAAACTCAGAAACAGAGAGTAGAATGGTTGATTAATACTAGGGTCTAGGGGCGCCTGGGTGGCGTAGTCGGTTAAGCGTCCGACTTCAGCCAGGTCACCATCTCGCGGTCCATGAGTTCGAGCCCCGCATCAGGCTCTGGGCTGATGGCTCAGAGCCTGGAGCCTGTTTCCGATTCTGTGTCTCCCTCTCTCTCTGCCCCTCCCCTGTTCATGCTCTGTCTCTCTCTGTCCCAAAAATAAATAAAAAACGTTGAAAAAAAAAATTAAAAAAAAAAAATACTAGGGTCTAGAGGATGGGGGCAATGGGGAGATGGTGGTCAAAGAATACAAAATTCCAGTCAGAAAATGAGTAAACTCTAGGGACCTAATGTACAGCATTGTGATTGTAGATAACAATACTGGACTATATGCTTGAAAACTGTTAAGACAGTGGATCTTAAATGTTCTTACCATAAAAAATGAAATGGTAATTATCATATACCAATATATATGCATATCAAATCATTGCTTTTTGCACCTTAAAGTTATACAATGTTATATGTCAATTATATCTCAATAAAATTGGGGAAAAGACAACAGAATGAATAAAAGAATAATTTACTATATCCTTTATCAAAAAGTCTGCATGTACTTAAAGATACCATTTTGGTTCTATTTCTTCAGGAAGGTTCCATAACTTCCCAGTCAACTTGCCCCAAATCATCTTCCCCACCTCTGAATGTCTCCAGTGCTTACCAAACTTCTCCTTTTTACCTCTATAGGACCTCTTGATGTTAGTTTTTATAAGAATCTAGCTCATTTTCCTCTTTATATTACCAAATTAGTGCCATGCTGATACATGATCTGTTGTTCAGAAACTAGTTTAGAAGATGCGTACATGGCACTACTAAGTGAAAAACACCAAGAATGATACTCAGACAACATACTATAGTATTTCATAGGTGGTCAGTAAAGACTTTACAGAGGAGGTGGGCCTGGAGCTGAGCATGAACATTCACGATTTTGCTTGTGCAGATCTTCTCCTAGATAGAGAGAAGTGGCATAGAACATTCTAAGCTGTGACAATAATGTGTAAGCCAAGGTGTGGAGACTGGTTTCAGGAATGGATCAATCAGATTATAGTGGAATATGAGGACTGGTAGCAAATGAATTAGGAAGTTTGGGGTTTCAATGACAAAAAAAAAGTTCAAACTGGATTAAACTAAAGAAAAATGTATTATCTGAAGTAACTAGAAGTCCAGAAGTAGAACCCCAGGCACAGTAGGGCTCAGGTTCAGATTCTGTGTCATTTCTCTTGACTCTGCCCATCTCTTTGTAGACTTTGTTCTCAGGCTAGCTTCCCATGGGGTGTCCGGATGGCTGCCAGCAACATCTGAGCCAATATGCTACCTTGTTCGCATCTAGAAAACTAGAGGGAAAAAAATGATCTCCCTTACTCCTGGAATGAGCACCCTTTCCTTCACTGTCATTGGGCCACCTAGGATCACATGATCTCCCCTAGACCTATAGCAACCTGGACTCCAGAACAAGTCTATGGCAAAAGCCAGAGGTAGTGGGATTACTATGATTGGCTTTGATAAACACTGAAGCCTAGTGTCTCCTAGTCACATGGACATATGGAGATTGGGTGGATACCTGAATAAAATTGGAGTGTTGCTAGAAAGGAGGAATGAGGACTAGATACTGAGTAAGCAACCAACACTGCACTCCTCAGATCATAAATCACTAGGAAAGGCATATCAAAGCCTTTTTGCAGGTAACAGCGGCTATCAAGCTCAAAACTTCAGATGGTATCTTAAAAATAACAATGGCTCCTTGTGATTGTTCTCTGCCACGACCAACTCATGCATGGGTTGTAATAGCCTGAACAAACTAGGAAAAGCTGAAATATTGAGGAGACGAGGAGGCAGAAATAAGTTGTTATAAACCAGATTTCACTTTGATTTTCTGCGCAATATAGACAAAAATCATGTCTAAAGCGCTTGACTCAGCAACCTTGTTATTGGCCCAAAAGGTAGCTCCAGTGTTTTCATTACTACTGCCCAGGAAAATACTGCTCTCTTTGGCTTTCTCTCTACTGGGGCTTACTGAGGATAGCACACTCTATATATTTTTTTAGAAATGACAGAAATATTCCTGGTGCTTGGGTTAAGTAATTAAGATTTGCTGTGGGAATATCGAGGAACCCCATAAAATGGCTTCGTGGCTTGGTAAATGAATTACTTAGTGTTTAATTACTAAAAATTACTATCAATTACTAAATGTTACTCCAAATTACTTGCAGAATAGACACATTTGTTTGTGGCTATTAATGATTTCAATTACTCCTCATAGGTAATTGGTTTCTGCACACAGAAGGGCACCAACTGTCAAATAGGAGTTCAGCAATAGAAAATGCTGCTCCTCTTTCAGCTTCTTTCAACTCAAAGCTGAAATTGGAATATAAACATTGGAACCATCTTTTCTCTAGGTTTCTCTGCTACTTGCACTACTTTCTTGGGACTCTGAGGGCTGGAGAGGACCTTGGAGACCTCTTCTGGTATGCAATGGAGGAAGTAGACACAAGAAGTCAATGGTTTTTAAAAAATCACACAACTAATGCCACAGCATTGATGAACATTGAAACATTCTGCTAAGTGAAGATTCGAGTCATAAAAAAAACAGAGATTGCATGATCCCATTTATATGAAATGTCCATAATAGACAAATCTATAGAAATAGGAAGTAGATTAGTGGCTGCCTATGACTGGAAGAGAGGAGAAAGTGTGGGGAGGAGAAGAAGGCGTGAGAAGGTGGGGGGAAGGAACAAGGAATGACTGCTAAAGGGTACAAGGTTTATTTTGGGGCTGACAGTGATATCCTAAAATTGGATTATGGTGATGATTCTACAACTCTATAAATATATGTTAAAACCTTGACTTATATACTTTAAATAGATGAACTTTATGGCATATAAGTTATTTCTCAATAAAGCTGTTAAAACAAGTATGCTTAGTCATTCAATTAAATGGTGGGAGGGCTAGGTCCAGGATCCAACACCCCCAAATCCCACTTTATTGCTCTTTCCACTAGGCTGCTTCAACATATGCCCAGCTTGCTAGAAGGCATAACTCACTGAAGAAGATAGCTATTTAGATTCATTGTTAAAATTGTGGTTTTATTTATGAAGGACTCACTTCTATTTATTTGTGTATTTTTAAGAGGACATAAAACATGTTCATTAAAGCAGCACACAATGCAATTAGAAAATGAACTTAATAGAAAAAATTAAATAAAATTGTGTCTTAGCTTGGGCTCTCCCTGAAAAAAACAGAGCTTGTGACAAAAGCTTGTCAACAAGTAGTTTATTTTCAGAAGTGAACATAGGGATTTGAATAGAAGGAATGAGTACATTAAAAAGGGAAAGGACAAAAAGTCAATCCCATGATGCATTATTGAGTAGACTCAATAATTGTGAGAAACCGGGACTCAATGCACTAGGGATCTCTGAAGAATTGCATACACTGTATTTCAGAATTGTGTGTCCAAGGGACAGAGGGGGAAATATTTAAGCACTGGTCCTGACCGCATTGTAAAAGGTATGTCCATAGGGTTGTGTAACTCTTTTGCTCTTCCAGATTGTATATAAGTTACCACAGTTTAACAGGATCCTATAGCATCCTCCAAGATATTGACAGAGAAACCCAAGAACAGAAAGTAAGAGGTAAGCTGTACAGAACAAGTGGGCTCTGGTCAGACTACATGTCCATGCAAACTGTTACCACAGCAATTAACATAACTTCATTAAAACTAGTAACTTATTCTCTGTGAAAGACAATGCCCGGAGAATGAGAAGACAAGCCATACACTGGGAGAAAATATTTGCAAAACACAAATCTGATAAAGGACAATTATTCAAGATATACAAAGGACTCTCTAAAGTCAACAATAAGAAAATGAACAACTCAGTTTAAAAATGAGCAAAAACTTGAACAGACATCTCATTAAAGAAGATATACAGATGGCAAGTAAGCATATGAAAAGATGCCCAGCATCATATGGAAATAGGGACTTGCAAATTAAAACAACAATGAGAAACAACTATGTACCTCTTAGAATGGCTAAAATCCAGAACACTGACACCAAATACTGGCAAGAATGTGGAGTAACAAGGACTCTCATCCATTGCTGGTGCAGCTACTTTGGAAGTCAGTGTAGTACTTTCTTATAAAACAAAGCATACTCTTACCAAACAATCCAGCAGTCATGCTCCTTAGTATTTACCCAATTCTGTTGAAAACTAATGTTTACACAAAAACTTGCACATTAATGTTTGTAGAAGTTTTATTCATAATTGTCAAAACTTGGAAGCAATCAAGTTGTCCTTCAGTAGGTGAGTGGATAAATAAACTGTGGTACATCCAGAAAATGGAGTATTATTCAGTGGTAAAAAGAAATAAGGTATCAAACCATAAAAAGGTATGGAGTACTTAAAAATGTATTATTAACTGAAAGAAGCCAATCAGAAAAGGCTATATTCTGTATGATTCCAATAATACAACATTTTGGAAGAGGTCAAACTATGGAGACATTACATTTAAAGATCACTAATTGCCAGGGCCTAGCAGGGAGAAAGGGATCAACAGGCAGAGCACAGAGGGCTTTTTGATTAGTGAAACTATTATATGTGATACTGTCATGAGGGCTACATGTCATCATGCATTTTTCCAAACCCATAGAATATACAACACCAAAAGTGAACCCCAATGCAAAGTATGGACTTTTGGGGATAATGATGTGTCAGTGTAGGTTCATTGGTCATTATAAATGTAGTACTGTAGTGCAGAACATCCATAGTGAGGGAGGCTGTGTGTGTGTGTGTGTGTGTGTGTGTGTGTGGCAAGGAAGATGGGGTATATGGAAACTCTCTATATTTTACACTCTATTTTGCTGCAGTCTTAAAACTGCTATAATAAATAAAGTTTATTTATTAAAAAAAAATATGTGTGAGATGGGTTATCAAAGACATCCAATAAATAAATACTATAATATCAGAATTATATATTTTAATAATAGATGCTATATCAGTAACTCCAATAAGAACTAAATTTAAGGAAAACTTAGTTGGGACACCCCTGAGCGGCTCAATCAGTTAAGTGTCCAACTTCAGCTCAGGTTATGATCTCACGGTTTGTGGGTTCAAGCCCCGTGTCGGGCTCTCTGCTGACAGCTCAGGGCCTGGAGCCTGCTTCAGATTCTGTGTCTTCCTCTCTCTCTGCTCCTCCCCTGCTCATGCTCTCTCTCTCCCTCAAAAATGAATAAACATGAAAAGAAAAACTTGGCAATAGAGGACAAGAACCTTCAGTTTAGAATAGAAGATTCCAGAATTTCAATAGAATCCCATCCTTCTAGCACTTTAGGGAATTTACATTAACCAAAGTTTCTACCTACATTCTTCAAATAATTACACTCAAAAATGAGTACTTACTATACTCTTCCCACTCTCCAGCATCCTCTAGTATTCTTGGCTACTGTTTGATCTTATTCTCTGAAAACTTTTCCTTAGATGGATCAACCAGGCCACATCCATATCTTCTCTCATATCTGCACACATCATCCTTCTGCCTCTGTGCCTCTACTTCTGTTACTATTTGGTCCTAGTGTACCCTCCTCCACTTCCTTTTCTCTCTCCCCAGACAGCTGAATTTGGAAAGGATTTACTGGTCTCTTCTTAGTTAATCCTATCACAAGCCAGTTAGGGAAGTACTCTGACTAGTTCCATATTATAGCAAATGATGGCACCTAGAGGTAAGCAACATTTCCAAGATTATACAGCTATTTAAAAGTAAGTCAGAATGTTGTTAAGGAACAGAAATTCAACTGAGAAAAGTTGAAGATCTAATTGGCTTTATTAAAGTGATCCATGAATTGGGCAGTATCCCATCTGGGAAGTAGAGGGGACCTCTAAGGAGTTGTACAAAATTGAATGTTTACATAGAAAGGAGGGTAGGGCAGGGAAGTTAGAAAAAAAAAGAAAGGGGGTCTCATTAGGTGGATTAACTCATCTTCCTTTGAGGGGAGGAAGAGAGCCCATGTGACAGATTACCTCATTGGTGCTGGCCAGAAAATTCCTGACTGACCAGTTAAGACCTCTGGGGGAGGTTGAAACTACAATTAGTAAGGTATTAAGTCCCAGTTTGGTGGTATGGCCTGGCACAAGTGACTCCATTCTGGGGCATGCAGGGGACCTTTTTTTTTTTTTTTTTTTTAACACTGTAAACCCAGATAGTCGGACTGCAGGCCCTACGGACTCAACCACCCAGATGTCAGGGAGACCAACTGAATGCTTTAGGAAAGTTTAATGCAGGGATTATTCACAAAGTTCTGAGCAAGGTTAAGGGAATTCAGCAGAGGAGAGTGAAATATCCCAGGGCAACAACATCTGTTCCCATGTCTCAGCCCTAGGGGGCAAATGTTACTAGAACCTGGAGAAAGCTGTAGGTGAGGGCAGTTCCTTGTGGGAGCTGTGGCCTTGAATGAGAAATCACTCTGCCAATCTGAAAGCAAGGAAGGAGAGAATCCAAGGAATAAATATCCTAACCTAATTCTCTGGTCTCCTGTTGGCATCTCCCACCTGCTGGAGCCAAGCGTAAGCTAGAGGACAAAATAAGATGTTGGTGTTGTCCCTAGAGATCAGTGTCCCTAGACACACAGCAGGAAAAAGGGTGCAAAAGGAGTCTGGAGGACAAATGGAAAAAATGCAGCATCAAGTCTCAGCTAAGATCCAAATGCTGGTCTGATCCTAGTGCTGCAGTTTTTTTTTTTGTTTTTTGTTTTTTTTTTTTAGAGGGCCTCAGAGGGGACAGCTGCCCCAAGCCTGTATCCAACTAACCAAAGCCAAACCTAAAACAGGAGCAGGTGCAATGTCTGTCAAGGCCATCACTAATAGGCATCATCCAGCATGGTCAATTCAGCCTGGCAATAATGCCCTGCTGCTTCTCCTCACACAGACATGCCTTTGAAGATTTTGCTCACTCTAATGATCACAAAGGCTCTGGTGAACAATCTCTAGAAAATAAGGCTGACCAAAATGCCTGCATCAGGCACAGATAGCAGTTCTCAAGTTCCATTCTGATGTGCACAAGAGAGGACTTCTAAACTTGACTATACAAGCTAATTTACATAGTTCCATGTCAAAAGGCTTACAGGAAATTATTCTAAGATACATCTTATAATCGTATAAATGTTTCCTGTTCTAATGTGAATGAGTCAAAATATGGAAGAAGTAAAAAAGCAACCTGACCACCATGGTTTTCTCTGAGCCCAGGAACTATGAATAGGTCAATAGCAAGTAATGGCTGCTTATCTTGTACTAGGCACAGTGCTGAGTGCTTAACTAGCATTGGCTGCCACAGCCCTCACTGCAACCCTAAGAAGAAAGTACTATTTTGAGTCCCACTATGTGAACAAAAAAATGAGGCTTATGATGATTATGTCAGAGACATCATCTATGTGCCACTTACTAGGCTAAGATCAGACAGAATGCACAGATGAAAAGTAAGAAGTCAATGAACTTAAACTCTAGTTCAGGGAGAAAACACTCACTTTAAAAATCTGTGAAAAGTGTAGCAAACAGGGTACAGTATCCATCATTTCAGAAAGCAAGAAACCAGAGTGGAGTGGGTGGTCAGGGAAGCTTTGCCTGGGGTGGTGGAAATTGAGCTGAGGACCAGGAGAAAGGTAAGGGTATAGTGGGGCTGGGAAGGTGTGGGGCATTCTGGGCATTACCAGGATAGCAAGGAGCTGGATGTCTGGAAGAGAAGCATCAGGCGCAAGAGGGAAGATCAGGGAAGGGCTCTTGACTGCACTCTGTAATCCTCCCCTAATTGCCCACTGCTCTATGCCTCTACCTCTCAGCCTTACATAGCTTGGGGCCAGCCTTGCTGCCCCCTTTCCTACCTCTTGCAACCAGGGCCAGTCCCAGATTGTACCCCTCCCACTCCCTGCAGGTTCTGGCTGATGGGTTGTAAATAGCCTGTTTGAAAAGTAATTGCATGTTTGGGGCTGGTGCTTGCTCATTCTTCCCCCATTCACTTTCTGTCTTCCTATTCCCTAGGTTTGTTTCCCAGGAAGCCACTCCATAAGCTTTCTGGACAAATGGCTGGAGGAGATAATGAGGCCCTCTGGGCCCCACAATTCAACCAGACTTTACTGACCAGGGACCCACTCTGAACCTACTACCTGCCTCTAGCTATAGGACAGAAAAGACTGAATGGACTTCTTTCCTACTAAAAAATTTCTCTGAGAAGCAACAAACTGGCCACAAAGATGCCTACCCCAATCCAGGACACATGGACACTCCTTTGCCTCAGCACTGGGACAGCAGATGTCTGCTGTCCAGTGATGTCAGTCTATTACAACCTTCCTGGTACCTGCTCCCTTATGTCCTTCAAACATCAAATAATCAGTATTCGTTTACTTAACACCTACTATGTGCAAGACCACCCCATGTGTTCTATTTGACATATTTTCCCCTCAAAGTAAGGCACAGTCTTATTAACTCCAGGCTCTATATCTAACACTGCCACCTCCACATCTCCTCACCTCTATTGGTCTGGTCCTGCATAGAGACAGCTAACCAATGGTAGAGCAAATCTTAAAGAGCCCCATTATTTCCATACACATTGGGGCAAATTCCAACCATTGGCACCTGAAACTCTGACTGCTGTAGATCACTTTTGCTAGAAGTGTCAGGGAACCAATGCCTATTGGGGCAGTTCTCAACCAATGACTGGCAGAAGTTGATGGATACATGTTCCTCCTTCCTCACCTCTCAGACAGATTAACATTGAGATACATGGACTATACTGGCTTCTAGAATTGCCCAGCAAAAATTTGCTCCTGTCACCTACAATGGCAACTTGCTTGAAAACACAATCTTTATTGGCATTTTTCCTTTTACTGTCTACTTCCCATTTACCCACCAGTGTTGCTATCATCTCCTTCAGATACAATACTTACACGTGTATCTTTGTCTCAGTATTTTCTTCTTGGGAAATTCATATTAAGTCAATTGGGACCATAAATGGTATTAGGAAGGATATGTTCAGAATTCAGGATTCTGAAGTTAGATCCCTTACTGGCCAGATGACAAAGATGCCATTACTGGTAATGAATGAGGTGAAATAAAACACATTATGGTTGTATAAAATTCAAAATCCTGTGAAAGTCCTTACATTCTGCAGGTAGAAGGAAGATTGTTGAAAATTGGCCCACAATCTGACTCTCAAATGTAACAGAAATTCAAATAGGGCTGAAATCACAAGGTTGGTAAGTTTTCTATGTTAAAGTCAGAGAAGGAGTGGGATTCTGAGACCTGGATAGGGACATCTAGGCAGATGCTTTTGAATATCATATTAATCAGGACCGATGAGCAGGAATTCAGGGTGCCTGGGTGGCTCAATCAGTTGAGCGTCTAACTCTTGATTTCAGCTCAGGTCATGATCTCACAGTTTGTGGGATCAAGTCCCATGTCAGGCTCTGTGCTGACAGTGCAGAGCCTGCTGGGGATTCCCTATCTCCTTCGCTTTGTCTGTGCCCCTCCCCCACCCTGTCTCACTCTCGGAAAAAAAACCAAACTAATGAACAAGAAGTTGCAAGAACTCTGGATACCCTGGAAAGACATAAGTGAACCAATTATCAGGAGGTAAACCTGCAAAAAGGAAGGGGCCTACTACATCACTAAAGACTATAGGGGTTGGAGAGAAGATGAAGATGATGACAGAGTAGGAGGACCCTAGACTTGTCTCGTCCCAAGAACACAACTAGATAACTATCAAATCATCCTAAACACCCCAGAAATCAACCTGAATGATTACAGAACAAACCCCACAGCTAAAGGAAGAGAAGAGGCTATATCGAAGAAGGAACAGGAGACATAACTGGCTTTTCTAACATGCAGAAGAAGGCAGAGACTTAGACAAAATATGAATATAGAGAAATTTATCCCAAATGAAAAAAAACAAGATAAGGCCATGGCCAAAGATCTAAGTGAAACAGATATAAATAACATGTCTAATGGAGAATTTAAAGCAACAATCATAAAGATACTCACTGGGCTTGAGAAAAGAATTGAAGACATGAGGGAGACCCCAAAGATTTCAGGGGTCTAGCGGTCTGTAGCATGTCAAATTGTCCTCTCCAAGGTAAAGTTTGAGTTACGTACCTTGCATCTCTACTGTTTAGAAAAAGGCCCAGCACTTGGCAGTTTGCTTTGGATTTTTGATGACAGCACATGCTACTCTTAAGAATACTGCTGTGACCCATTTATCCAGTAACTTAGAAGACTGTCTGCTTTGAGTATTGTCCAAAGCAAAAAAGGGCTCTGCAACACTTATAGCACACATGGCCCTAATGCCTGATCCATGTGATTCATCAGCTCTCATGTCTTTTAGAGATATCCATGATATATAAGGATGCTTTAGGGTATTCCTAAAAGCCAAAACTGCAGAGATGAGGTGTAGATCACTAGAGCTCTGGAGCAAGACCATGCTGTCTACAATAAAAACATTACTTACCATTTGAAAATCAGTGCTTGGCACGTTACTAAAGTCACTTGACTATGGAATATCAACGTATATGTTACTGTAAGTGCCAAATTACAGAGCTGAATATTTTTAGACCCACTAAGTTAAAAGGTTTAATAGTCACAGCAGCAATAATACAATGGAGGCAGCAAACCTCTTATTGTTCAGGTCACACCTGTGGCCTCTCTAGCTGTCTGGAGAGAACAATACCCAGGCTTGGTTCATGAAAGGGTCAGCTCACTAGTTTGCTATCGGCATAAAATGGACTGCTGCCATAAAACACCTCCCTCAAGAATAGTCCTGAAAGATAATATGAGTGGAAATCCCTCCAGGAGGCAAAACCTGGAGGTAAATTTTTGTGTGGAGAGTGAAGCAGCTTGAATTAAGAATTTACATATGCTTCTAGGCAGTGGTGAATGGATTAAATTTTGCTTTCAGGCCTGGAAAGGACCGCTTTGAAAGGTCAGAGACAGAAACCTGGGAAAGAAACACATGTGTTTTGACTCACAAGAGTGGGCACAGAGTGTGTGGAGAAGAGAACACTCACATAGGGAGTAACAATCAACAAGCCAATGGACAGGAAGACTCATCCAGCAGCAGTCCCTGAGCTCCAGCCGCTGCATTGCTTGCACAATGGGCCCATGAATGGAGCAGTCATGCAACAGAGGTGGTGGCTAAATAGGGCCCCAACAGCATGGGCTCCTTCTCACCAAACCTGATAGTTACTGTGCTTTGGGGTGTCTGATCTGTTAGCATTAAAGATTGATGCTAAGCCCCAGGTATGATGATATCCCTCAAAGAGACCAAACAGCCACTTGGTGATAAGTTCATCACACTAGGTTTCTTTTGCCTGGATGAGGCAGTGATTCCAGATAAATACACTTCATACATATTTTGGCTATTGCAATGCATTTGCACCCATAGTGCTTTTGCCACCTCTACCATCTGAGACCTCACAGTGCATCTGATGTTCTATAAGAAGCTCCCTAACATTGTCTTGGACCAAGAGATCTGCTTTATGATAAAGGAGGTAAGACAATGTGCACAGGTCCCCTGAGGAAACAGGCTGTAAGCCTACACTGCCAGAAATGACATGCAGAATCCCTCCCCAGGATGGTCTGGTAAGGACTAACTGCCACTATGAAAGCTCAGATGACACAGCTGGCCGGGCCCATTGCTGTTGGCACTGACAGTGGTTGCACCCAGAATCAGGGCACCCCCACAACCTCTCCTATCACTAGAGGACTACCTGCTGCCCCTGCTTCTTACCTCTTTACTCCTGATTCAAACCCACAGCACTCCTGTTTATCCGACCACATCTGCACCACTGCGGGGGAGGCCAGAAAACCAAATGTGTGCCATTTTCAGATTCTTTGACAGAAAGAGGGTTCTAGTTTCCACCAATATTTCATAAGATGTGGAATTCCTGAACAGTCAAAAGAAATGGCAAATGTACAACATATATGTTTAAACTCAAAACAATTCAGTGTGTTATAAATCTCCCGGAGCCTCAGTTCTCTCCTCTGTGAAATGGGGATGTATGACTGGCTCAAGCTCACACAGAAAAGTAGTACAAGGATTCAAACTCAGTTTTCTGATTGTGAGTCCTGTGTTCCTCCCATGACATAGTGTTGTCTTTTCCTTTGGGGTTTTCTCCCCTTTATCTTGTGAGCATCATGCCTAGGTATATTCCCTACCTAGTCCCCTCCAGAATGGGTGACACAGAAGTAAAAACCAATGACAGAGTACACCCAGCTCCTCAACAGTCTGAGGAGAGCTTCTCTGAGTTTCTGTAGTACTGAGTCCATAGACAGGGCTATGGGCTTCTTTATGGGGTGCATTACTCCCTTGCTGCTAGTGAAGGCTGTTTCCTTGCCACTCATTATGGTCTCTGCAGTATGTAAGTTCTGTGGCCAAGGTTCATATAACTGGGAGTATATTTATGGTGGTCCATACTCTTCCTTAGGAAAATATTGATTTTCTAACAGCAGAATGACTGTAGAGCTATTAAATCAGACTAGACTATCATAAACTCCAGGATTAACGAAAGAGTACTTTCACCTTTTCTTTTAGTTTCTCATGAGCAATTGGGAGTAGATACATCCACTTAAGCAGGACAGGATCATGGCATTTATTACTTGATTTCAACAAACCACTACAATTCCCCACCCTTATTTCCAGATGAGTAATTAACTATACTGCTCTTATTGTAAAGATCAACTGACAGGAATGAGAGAGGCCAAGTTGTATAAAAAAAAAAAAAAAAAAAAAAAATCCAAAGGCTCCTAATGGGAGCTGCATCCCATTATGCAGGATACAAGTGAAAGGGGAGTGGATTATGCTGGCAGTGGGGGATTGCTCTCCAGTCCCTGCCCTGACCAGAGGATGTGTGAGCTCATTATCTGCCTGTTAAAGTCTTAGTTAGAAGAGCAGTCAGTGAGGTGAGGATTTCTTTTTTTTTCCCTTTTTTGGCAAGATCTCTATCTTTCTTCTTTATTGATTGCTTGCTTTTCATTTTATATCCTTTCTCCCTTGCCTGAAATGAGAAAAATGAGCCCTTGCCACGGGCTTTAAACTTTACACCCAGACAATATCTCCCCCTTATCTAATGCCAGGCAAGAAGCTTCAGCCCAGAGGACCCTGGGTAATGCTACAACAGATTATGTCATAAAATGGAGAGATAAGCAAAAGAACCAATCTAAAAGATGCAGCAAAATTTACCTTTTCATCACCCTCCGCTCCCCTTTTAGAAGAAGGCTTTAAATCAATCTGCCTTTGCCATTAATTCTCTTTCTAAAATTTGATAACAAGTGCAATATTTTCCTTGGAGACTGGGTTCTAATAAGATGGAGGTTGGGGGGTGGGGAGCAAGCAGTGTTTAGCAAAGTAATAAAACGCCATGATTGATCCTGGTCGGTGGGGTTGCTTGGAATCACCACTATTCTTGGCTGGCAACCCATAATCCAGCCAAGTCATAAATTTTGTTTCTTCCAGTAGACAGTTGAGTCTCTGTATTGATCCCAATTTGTTGTTCTGTTTTCATGTAATTGCTCCCAGTGATTAAGACTCCAGGTTGGGAAGGAAGTGTGGCCAGGCCAGGAGTGTAAAAGGAATAAAAAGCACAGGGCTGGAGTTTACCCTGCCTCCCCACAGTGGATGCTGAGGCTGGGATGTGGGATCTGAGCTACTCTGGATGCCCAGAGTGCCCAGGGCCAGGCTGTGGAGTCAAGACCCTGCCCAGCCGGTCACCCCTCCTCTAAGTACTATTCTAGCCAATGCCCTAGCTAGTCCACATGTTCTTCGAAGGCCTAAGTGAGATTCCTCAAACACACATAGGATGTGGGCCTCCCAAATATAGCAGTACCCAGTGTATGAGGCTTCACTTTACTACATACAGAAAAACTGATGTATGAGCTAGATAAGAACTACTCCATGGTCACACGCTATGTAGAGACATCCCTCACCCAATTACTTCATCCAGAAACTAAGCCTTCCAGCCCAGATTGAAACTTGGCCCAAGAGAACCTATGAGCAGAGGGTTAGAGCCCCTAAGCCTCCAAGTTTAGAACTTGAGTATCCTGGGTTACCCATCTGTGAAGCACAAGAGTTTACAGCCACATCATTTATAGATAGATGAGACTGCAAGCATACTCATGTATCTTCACTCACTGGCTATGTGACTTTAAGCAAGTGGCCTAACCTGAGTGTCAGCAGCTCATTTGCTAGCTGGGAATAATAGTAATACCTGCCCCATACAATTCTTGTGAAGATTTTAATGCAATAACATGGGAAAGTACTTGGCAGAAAAGTGATGATGATGATGATGATGATGATGATGATGATTACTCCCAGCTTTAGTTTGTGCAAAGAGCCTTGCAGTTCCTAATAGATATAGAAGCCTGTGGTACACAGATATTTAGAAAATTTCTAAGCAAAGGAGGATTTAACATATAGTAGAAGGAAATGTATATTTTGATAACTTGGAGTGTCTTAGCCAAACCCCGAGAAACTAATTTAAAATAAGGTTATGCACCTTTAAAAAGGAACTCAAATAGATTCCTTAGCACTGCACTGTCAAAAGTCAGTTCAAATTTATTTAGTTCCAGTCTTCTCAGAGATGGAAATGGGAATTCCTCACTCCATGAACTCGACAATATTGCAGCTAAATCATCTGTATGTGATCCGCTTGTCTGGTGGTGGGTTCATTTGACTATATGCTTTAACAAAAATATTCCTGAAACCTAGAGTGATTTTCTTCTTCCTTCCTTTCCTTTCTCTGAGAGATTTAACCGAGGTGATAGTGGAGACTGGAGCTGCCAAATTAGTCATGACTTGTCAGGAAAATTTCTCTCTTACTCTCTTACATTCCCCAGGTTGAGATAAGGGACCTGAAGCCGAGGTGCTGGGCCCATCCCAACCTGGTATCAAGGGGGAGAGCCTTTGCCTCTGGGTCCCAGCCTCCTCTCCTGACTTCTTCACTTTGTCTACAGCCCCAGTTCCTATCCATCCATCAAATCTTGCTTAGGAAAGCATATGATTTTAGCTATAGGATAGAGAAGCAGGGAATGGACTCAGACTGTTGGACTCTCAAACTTGACTCCTACATTTATAAACTATGACACTTAGGACAAATTAACCTAACTTTTTTGTGCCTCAGCTTCCTCTTCTACCAAATCCAGACAATAATACCACATTTCCTATTCCATGGGGTTGATGTGAGGACTAAACATGTACTTTAAATGCCTGAGGCATGGTAGGCCCACTTAAAATGCTAGCTTGTCTGAGCTGTTTTGGGGTAGTGGTGGGAGAGGAAGTCAGGCTCTAAAAGATTAAGGAGAGAACAGGAGGTAAGTAGAGGTGGTGAGCAGAAAAGTTTCCTTCAAAAATGTGGCTGTGAAAGAATGAGAATACCCATGGTTTGCCTCTCCCAGGGAACCCAAATTTTTCATACAATGCTTTTTCCAACTGATATATTTGTCAGGTGAATAATTTCTAAATATGTCTGAAAAGGAAGAGATTTAGAGGAAATATTCCACTGTGTTTCACCTTCTCTCAAAATAATTGCAAGTTGT
Source organism: Panthera leo (assembly GCF_018350215.1). Classification (NCBI taxonomy): domain Eukaryota; kingdom Metazoa; phylum Chordata; class Mammalia; order Carnivora; family Felidae; genus Panthera; species Panthera leo. Next base: position 37,149,282 of record NC_056682.1, read on the forward strand.
GTGGCATTTTTTCTTACTACTATGCTTTGATGAGGAAAATATGGGACTGAGATCATGCAGGAAGCCTTAGAATTCATGGAATGAAGTTACGGGGTATAAAAATGAAAGATATTTTCTGACTTTATTTTTCCTTGTCCTCCATCCCTTAGGGATAACATTAGAAATCATCTAGGATAATCATCTAGGATCTAGCACTCTCAAATCTGGCTGCTTATCAAAATTATTTGGGGAGTTAGTAAAATATAGATTCCTGTTACCTCTCTGAAAATTCTCATTCAGTAAATAGGGTGGGGACCAGAATTTGACATTTCTCAAAGGTTGTCATTATCTTGGGGACAAGGCAGTTTCAAGGACCATATTAATGCAACCCTTCATTTTAGATGTAATCTGGCAAGGCAGGGCCTGGCTAAGCTATGGGGCATGTGTGGGAGCTGGGAAACAGAATTCACTCTTAATATGGACTCTGTCTGGGGCAGAGAAGAGGGGCAGTGCCCCTTAAGCACAGTCTCTCACAGTGACCCTGTAAGACCATCAGGAACCCTCTCCCATGGCTTCATCTTCCCCATACCACAAACACACTAAAATCAGTGATGGTGAGCAGACTGATGCCAAGAACTGCACCAGGTGGAAGTATTCAAGGTTGGACCCATTATGCCACTTATTTTGTCTCCGGCCTCTCTTGCTCTTTCATTAGTCTCCTGGATTCCTCCACATCTTCCAGTCCATGCCTCTGATCCCTCCATTACAGCTCAAGAAGAATAAGGAATGTTTGCTTGTTCCTTCTCTGCCTCTGACAAATTCTGAGTGTCAAAGGAAGGACTCTGGCCTCAAGCAGGAAGAAGATGTTGAGTGCCTCAGTTCTGCTCAGGCTCCTCACCAGCAAGAACTGTGCCTAATTTTCTCACCAATTACCAAGAAAACAATCACCTCATCAAAGCAAGTACTATTTTTAATGGCAATAACACAGTCCAATTTCATATAAGGGACATGTGTTGTTCCAATTAATAGGGATTTGACATGCCCTTTGTGAAACCATAACCCCACTATTTTTGTGCTATGGATGAGTTCCCATTCTTCCCATTTTGAGGGTCACTACAACAGCTGTGAATGTTCTATTTAACCATCTAGTGGTGATAGGCCCAGTTAGAATATCTCTGACACTTAAATCTCTAATGTCAGAGGGATAGGAATTTCTCAGTTTCTTGCATCACTTACAAATGAGGCATTAATGAACATTAAAGTCATGTGAGTTATCTAAGTTCATACAATGCATCTCCAGATGGCCTAACTTCTGGTTCCTACAGCTTCCCTGAGCCTTGACAGATGATGAGTTTTCTCTGGTGTCACTACAAACAAGCCAAGAAGCAGAGGGAGCCCATGAGGGCACCCTTGCTGAAAACCCTGACTTTGCTTGCCTGCTTCCTTTCTGGGCAGCCAGGCACTGTCAGATTTGGAGACCACAAGAAGGAGAAAAGAGAGCCTTTTTGTTCCAATTTGAAAGGCAACAGCACTGCTTCATCTGCTTGTTCAGCATCCTCAGTGAGGGGCAGCGCTCCTTCAATGGGGGCACTGTAGACAAACTTCAGCTCAAACTAGGCATCTAGAGGAAAAAAGTAAAACTACTAATACCCTGGAGCTGTTCAAAATCAATCTGCCATAGGCTTTTATCCCAGAGAGATAAAAATTTTTGTTCACACAAAACCCTGTACATGAATATTCATAGCAACTTTACTTATAATAGTCAAAAGCTGGAAATAACCCAAATGCCCTTCGATGTGTGAGTTGTTAAACAAACTGTGGTACATCCATACCAGGGAATACTGTGAAGCAATAAACAGGGATGAAGTATTGATACAGGCAACAACTTGGATGGATCTCAAGGGATTTATGCTGAGTGAAAAGAAAGCCAATTCCAAAAGGTTATACGCTGCATGAGGCAGTGCTCCTTCAATGGGGGCACTGTAGACAAACTTCAGCTCAAACTTTGAGATGACAAAATTATAGAAATGGAGATAGATTAATGATTGCCAAGGGGTGGGGGTGGGGAAGGAGGCTGCTGGGGTTATCAAGGAGGCAACATGAAAGATCCTTAATGTGACAAAACTTTTGTCTTAACTATAGTGCTGTTCACACAAAACTTCATATGCAATGACATCATAAAACCACATCAAACTAAACACACACATATACACATGCATATGCATACACCAATGAGTATATGCAAAATGGTGATTTCTGAATAAGATGGGTGGATTATGGCAATGCCAATCTCCTGGTTATGAAGCTCTACTATAGTGATGTAAGATGGGTGAGCAGTATACAGGAACTCTCTGTATTATTTCTTACAACTTCATGCACATCCACAATTATCTCAAAATAAAAAGTTAAAAAAAAAAAAAAAACTCAATCAGCTCCAGCTTAATTCCTTTATCCTTTACTGTGGGCTGGATTTGGTGGCTTTCTTCCAAAAAACAAAGTATGAAAAAGAAAAAAATAGTAACTTTTCAGTGAAGACATTTGGCAGTCACCACCTTAAGCAGGTGATCCAGGTCAGCATTAGCAATGAAAGTAGTGTTGGTCATGTACCCCCTACTGTGAGTTATGAGAAGGGTGCTTCGCCTCCATGGTATTCTTCCCCCAAATCCATAATCCCAGTGTAATCATGAGAAAACATCAGAAACAAACTTGAAGAACATTCTAGAAAATACCAACTCTTTTATGACCTTGACATTTCTGAAAACAAGGAAAGAATCAGAAGCTGTCAGAGATCAGGATAGAATAAGGGGACATGATGCCTAAATATAGTGTGGTATCCAAATTGGGTCCTAAAATAGAGAAACTAATATTGAGACACTGGTGAAATCTGAATACACTGAGTAGTTTAGTTAATTACGTTGAGACAATATAATACAATATTATTCATCCTCCCAGGTCTACCTTAAAATCTCTAAAGGCTTTCCTGATCACTGATTACCCACATGGATCTCTCCCATCCTTATAATGAGGAAATACAGAAGCTGATGAGTCATTTTTTACCCCTTCCTCTGAGACCCTAGTGTCCATCTAGTTGGGATTTTATACTTCTAATCTACTAAACAACAATAGTGTACATAGAAGCCTGAGCTAGCCTGCTGGATGATGAAAGAAATATGACCCATTCACCCATATCATCCCTGAAACACCCTGCTAGCAACCACACATATGAATGAAGTCATCCTAGATCATCTAAGTGAACACAGACATACATAGAGATCCAAACAGAGATCAGCCAAGGCCAGCAGAGGAACCTGGGTCTGACCTAATTACCAATTCACAGAATCGTGAGCTAAATAGGTGGTTGTTTTAAAAAAAATTAACCAGCATGTTCAGCCCCTGATTACAGTTATATACCTAGATTCTTATCTATATATACATGTTAGATATAATGTTGATCTTTACATCCATTCTATCTTTCATTTATTTCCCAAAATAACCTTGTGAGGTTTGAATTATCATCTCTATGAGGTCAGAAAAATGAGGCTCAGAGAGATTGAGTGACTTGCTTAAGACTCCACAGATAGTAGCAGTGCTGAGAGTTGAATCCAGGTCTTCTGAGAACAGGCCCAGTGTTTGACTTATTCATGTTCAATTCCTTCTTATCTTCTATCTTATATTTTAATTTATTTTCATTAGTGTATCCTATTTTTCCAACTAAACAAGAAGACACTTCAATATAACTTGTATCTTAATCTTTTTATTGTGTTTCATAATATCAAGCACACATAGACCTTAGCATACGCTAGTTAAATCAAATTAAATTAACCTCTCAAGAGGTTTATTTTCTCTCTCTGCAGCCTATCACAGTGACTTGTCTGTGGTCAGTTACTGCTTGTTGGGGATATTGATGATGTCTGTAATGTATTCTAACCTTTGAGCCATTAGGTGCAGAGAGGCCAGAGTGTGGCCATTATTCAAAGAGAGGAAGTTATTATTGGATCTCTCTTTCCCTTCATAAACCAGGAATGTGGTTAATTAGCCTACATCTTTCTGTCATTGACCAGAGCTGTGAGGAATGGACAAGTGGCCACCACAGTAGGAGGTGGGAGCAGGCAGCCAGGAGATCACAATGTGGTCCCAGGAGGTGGGCCAGTCAGCCTCCTCCTCCCCACAGAGGGGTCAGAGGGGTCTTATGCCAAAAATTCAGAAAAGCCTGGTGGACACAGCTTAGGCTTGAATGACAAACCACTTGGGTACAAATCTGGATCCTGCCACTACCTGGCCAGGTGAACTTATCTGGTCACTTTAGCTCTCTGGGCCACAAAATCCTCATGTATAAAATGGCTGTGAGAAGGTAGATGTGCTCACATGTGGCCTGGCACACAGTCACTGCCCTAGCGTCACTACTCCTCTCCCCTCCTGCACTTCTGCAGGTGTGTCACATCCTCTTTTTTCCATTATAAACAACTTTTTCACCATTTTATCTTTTGATTAAGTTCAGATTTCCATGTGCAATAGCCAAGTTTCTTAAAGTGAGCTTAGTAACTTTTCCTTTCTGATTGGATTTCCAGAATCAAGGTTTGGGTTGTGTCTAGGATCAGACTCAGAAGGCTGTGAGTGCATATACCAAAAGCAAACGTTCTTGGCTCCTGAGCTGAGCCCACTCCAGTGGTGTGGGAAGATAGCCCACCCCAGCAGCTTGGAAAATAAGAAGGTCCTGCCTGATGATACTAACTGGTAAATTTACTGGACACATCCAGTAAAATTTGTAAATTTGACAAGACTGGGCAGACCCTCTCACTTTTTGCCAAGTGTCTCTTGCTGTCACTGACTGAAATTCTACCACCAGGGAATCTGTTCTTTTGGGTCTCAGAGCTATGTTGTCTTTAAAGTCTGAATGTAAATTGCAGAATCCTGGAAATGGTGCACCTCCAGGACTTTGAGATGGCATTCTGGGAAGAGCAGGGTCGGTGAATTGTGTTTGTTTGGAGGAGGAGGGTGATGCCAGTGCAGGAAAGACTGAAAGGTCTTCTGAGAGGGAAAAGGCATGGGACTACTTACTTACTTGACAGTTTCATTTAGAGTGAGCCAAGAAGGCAGGGTGGGCCTCATGGGACTGTAAGAGTGAGAACAAGAGTATGTGTATTCAAAGAAAATTTGAGAAGAACAGAACTTCTCTTGATCTCTTTATTGTGTTAGGAGTCAGAAATCAGCCAGATTTTTCTATATAGCTCTGAATTCATATTTTCTATTGGACCATATTAACTTTTTGTCATTGTTGTTTGGAAACTATGAATAGAGGGAAAGCTACAAGTTTTCTTCATTTAGGGACCTTATCAATGTTGCTCACCTTTATGCCCCCAAACCCAACTCTTTGCCCAGAGGATAGCAGGCGCCCAGCCACGTAGATGTTTTTAAACTGCACTGAACTATTGAACTGAACTTCACTAGAAGAGAATAAGATCGGTTTACCTACTAGAGGCCAGTCCCTGGGAAGCAGTGTGACTTTGGCATGCTGTGCTGTATTCTAGAGATGCAAGCTGAATTCCCAAGAGGGCTGTGGGAAGAGAAGTTCTTAGATAAAGCAGAAGTTTCCTCTGAGATTTGCTGCCCAGCCTGTCTCTTCCCCAGACCCACATCATGGGCTGCAGCTGTCAGTAAACCAGCTGCCAGAACAGTGTCAGGATGGCTGGGCAGCCGCCTGGGGCTACCCTCTAAATCATCTCAGCCAATCAAGCACTTAATGTTCTCTGTTCCTCAAGAATGTTGCACCTCGGCGCTGCCCATGTATCTTTCAAGTTTTATCTTCAACATCTTATAAATCATCCATTAAATACCTCCCAACTAATGCACACTGCTGTTGTTCTCAGCTAGGGCTGAAAAGTGCACAAATCAGTTTTACTGCATATTAGTCCTGCCCAGTGGGCCCTAAGAAAAAATAAGAGAGAAGCCAGAGAAGGAAAAGGCAACTCTTGGTGGCCCTGGTACTGCTGCTGGTATGAACTGGAAGCCAGTGATAGAGGGTGATAAAACAAGATATTGGCACCAACATCATATCACAGGTTTTTTTCTGAATGCCAATGACAGGGATGCTTGTCCTGCAGGGCAGTGGCCTATGGAGCAGAATGTAGCTGCACATGTACCTGCTAGGTACTGTTTTGACCAAGCCAAGGAAGATGTTCTTTTCTGGGAAGAAATGGCACTGGCCTTGGAGATAGTTGCGAGCACAAACTTTCACTGAACCTCTGACTCATTACCCTGACTTCCTACACTTTAGTTTCTGCATTTCTAAATTAGGAATAACCCATATCTCAAAGGATTTTATGATTTTAATAGAATGATATATATGAAAATACAGTATCCATAATAAAATAAGTGCTCAATAAATGAAATCAAACACCAGCCTTGGTGTCAGAAGCTATCAACATGCTAGATCCCCATCCCAACTGGATGGATGTGCTGGGTTTGGTCTTTAGCCACACCTTACTCTATGATGGCTTCACCCGTCACCTCTACCGAGACTATGTGACTTTAAGCAGGCCATAAGCATGTTAGCCAATCTGTGGGTTGATCATAATAAAACTTCCGCCTCAATCCAAGGTCAAGCCTGGATAACTGTAATGAGTGTTTAATGCATCCAGATTTTGGAAGAAAAGAGGATGTGCCTGAGGTTAGAGTAGCAAAGGTACTGAAATCCAGCTCAAAGACATGGGTTCGAGCTTGGTTCCATGTGCACTGTCTGTATGATCCTGGGGAAGTCACTTCAACTTTCTGAGCCTGCATTTCAACAACTATAATATATGAACATGCAGCTATGTCACTGGCTTAAAGAGGATAGTTAATCCCAGAATTCTTATTATCAAACAAAATTTTGTAGAAGTGCACTATATAAAACAGTAGAGCTAAATTTCCTCTAGTTAATATCACTTGGGGATTTGGAGGCCCCACATGCTGATTCTTTCCCTTGGGGATCTCCAAAATCCCTCTTATGAGTCCCCTCCAAGCACAATTTATAAAGCACTGATCTAGAAAGAATCTAAATTCCCATCACTATGGGAATTGTTCAATGAGCCTCACTGTATATATACAATGAAAGACTAAGCAGTTAACAAGACTAAGGCAAATGTGGCTATAACACCACAGAAAGATATGCCACTAGGTGAGAAAAGCAAAGTGTAAATAACACATGCAGTAGGTGGACCCCATTTGGGATACTTAGACACAAACGTGCACACATGCACATAGAAAAAGCTCCAAAGTATATACACTAAAGTTCTAACCATAGTTTCCTCTGGGTGGAATGAGGGGAGTGCTAATGAAATAATACTTTCATTTTGGCTCTAGTGTCTGAGATTTTCTTTTTACAAAAAAAAAAAAAAAGAGTTTATATGTTATATGATTTTAAAAATAGGACTAAAGGCCTTTTCAGTTCTATGACTCATCTGGCTGAAGTGAATTCTCGAGCACATTTTCCTTTTCAATATCATTTCTGAAATGAGATACTGTTGTGGAAAGCCAATACCAACACAGAAAGCACCCAATTATCACTAACTGGAATTGTGGGGAGCCCTTAGCCTGGGCTGAATGTGCCTCTCCCTGGACTGTGTGATTTATAAACTATCAAATAGCCCATAGCCTGCCAACGGCTTTTCCACCAGCCTTTAGATGAGCCCCAAAGCCTTCCATTGTGTGAAACCACTATTCCCATTGGGGATCCATGAAAATGCACATAGAAGCATGAGGCTCAGACAAAGATAAACTCCCATGAACCAGCATGGATCCCATGTCATATTACTGGAAAGGAGATAGAGTTTGGGCAGCAAAACCTTCTACAAAAATCCTATATGAGTGACTTGAGAATCAATCTGGCAAAAGAGCAATTGCAATTGTTTTCAAATTATTTTTATGGTATGGTCTACATTTGTACTGAGAAAACAGGCAAACTGTGCTTTAGAAGAGAGCTGGCCTAGGATTATGAGGCTTTGCACAACCAGTGTGTGTGTGTATATATATATATATATATATATATATATATATATATAATGTTTCCCCAGATGTAAAGCTATCAAGATGAAATTGTAAGGAAATGTACAACTTTCTGAGAAGTCATTGATTCAAAAGAAAGGGGACAGTTACAATGGGAAGAGATGAGACATATCAGCACATATTCACAAGAGGCTGTGGGAAGAATTCTTCAAATTCATCTCAAGTAACATTTATTCAGCAGCTATTATGCTATAAGCCCTGTGCTAATCACTGTCATGTATGCTTTGTGCCTAAGTTTCTTCATCTCTAAATGCAACAAAAAGCCTTTTAGAGCAGAAATACCTCAGACACTTCACGGGCTTTTTTTGTGCCCAGAAGAGGGAAAGAATTAGGTAGAGACCTAAGGACCTGGGAAAAATAGGTTCAGAGATGTTCAACCTGAGAACAAAAAGCAGATCAGAGGATGAATTTTGAACCCAACGAGGAAAAAAATCCCTGTATCCCAATATATCAGTTAAGGTTAGGTTTAGCAGCAATGAGAGACCTAGAGAATAACACTATAATGGGATGGAAATTTATATCTATCTCCAGGAAAAGAACTGCTGAGGTAGGTAGTCTGGTCTCATACGGATACTGTGTAATCATCAGGGACTCAGGTTCCTTCCAGCTATTTGCTCATCATCTCTATCTATGGCCTCACCTTAGTGGTTGGAGTACTTTCTGAGTGTCATGTTACAAACAGCAAGATGGAGAGAGCAGGAAAGAACCTTTTGAGAAGTTTCACACAATGCTTCAATTAATCACATAACCACACCTAGCTGCCAGGAAGCTGAGAATAGCAGTCTTTGTGCTTCCTAGCTATTTTCTTCTGAAAATGTGTCCAGCTAAACACCAGATCCTGCTTTTTTGGCAGTCAATGGGAGATTGCATATTTGCTATTTAAACAGCAGAGCCAGTCATACACAGTAACTAGGAGCTGAGAGAAATAGGTCTTACCTGGTACAGAGGAGATGCTCATAAACTGTGCATCAGTATTAACCAAAATAAATAGGATAAATAGAGGGCTGAGGTTAATTACCCCCAAAAGTGTGACATCTAGGTGTGAAATCTAAGTTTAGTATTTTGGGGCATCAAGAGGTAACCCACTCAGAGATAAAACCAACTGCAAATTTTCTAAACTTTTTTTTAAGTCTATTTATTTATTTGGTGGAGAAGGGTCAGAGAGAGAGAGAATCCCAAGGAGGCTCTGCACTGTTAGCACAGAGCCAGACACAGGGTATGATATCATATGAGATCATGGCCTGACCTGAAATCAAGACTTGGACACTTAACCTACTGAGCCACCCAGGAGCCTTCCAACTGCAAACTTTCTATTTGAAGTATGCATTCCCCTGTTTCCTATTGTCACAGGTTTTTCATGGAGATCCCAGACTTCACAATTAGATGCAGTTCTGCTCTGATAACAGAGATGGTGTATTTAACAATCTTGGCTGGGATTTCCATCTTCTTGGAAAATGACCATTACAAGATGCCCACCACTCTTTCTTGATCTTGAGTATGAATGGAGCCTCATGCTTCAATTCTGCGAGACCCTGGAAACTTCCTGAGTCACTAGCAGCCCCCAGCTCCTACCTCCTCAGTCCATCACTAGACTCAAAATACCATGAATCAGACCTTATCTTGTTTTACTGTCTATTGTTCTTAGCATCTAGCATAGTGCTAGGAACCCAAAAAATAACTTTGAATGAATAAATTGAATACATTCTTTTAGCTACCAGCAAATGGATCCTCCAAAATGCTATGTACCACTCAGGGGTATCCAAGTGACTCCCTATTTTGCAAATAAAATTGGCAACCCTCATACCCATCATCTGGGTGTCCACTGTGACAAACTCCCCATCCAACTCCTACCACTCCTAGCAGGCTGGTTTCCTCCTTGCCCCTCCTCATACCAAGTTGAGAGCAGATCCTAGTCTTTATTTCTGATTCTTAATCTCATCTTCCCACCAAGTTCCCTCCCTATAAGGCCCAGCACAAGATAATTTTACACACTTTTCCATCCCTAAGTTCAGCCAGTAACAACTTTCCCTCATTTTAGACTAAAATCAAAATGTTTCTCATTTGCATTGCTCTTTACAGAAGAGCAAAGCCTCCTTACATTTACTATTCCATTAGGTTGTTTCCAAATTCTAGCTCCGTTCTTCAAAAGAGGCTCAGAGAAGTCAGTGTCTTGCTCTTGGTTATATGTCAAGAAGTGGGAAAACTGAGACTCCAGCCTTGGCCATTCAATTCCAAGAGCCATGTCTTTCTACCATGGCTCCTTGCACTGGGCCTTCTGGGCACATTGGTCCTTGGTCTGCCTGTCTCGACCTGCAGCCCATGGCTGGAGAACCATTCTCTACATGTTTCACATGCACGTACATGCACACACATAGTTTGCTTCCCTCTCTTTGCTGGCGGCCCTTTCTGCTTTCTGATCATCACCCACTATGAATAATGCTATTGAATACATGGGACTTGCTGCACATTACTTGTCAGGTTATGAAATCACAGTGGCAACAGCAAAGGCAAGGGGGCATATTCTTGTTACAAACACAGCAGGTCACTACAGGAAGCTGTCCTTAGTTAAGTATGGCAGGAATATATAATGAGTCTGGAAAACGAGATACTGAGAAATCTACTCCTGGGTCTGCCACCAACTAGCTTGATGACCTTAGGAAAGTTACCTTGTCCCCCAGGGTCTCAATTTCTTAATCTGCAAATAAGGTGGCTGAGTCAAATATCTCTCAGATCTTCTTTTAACTGAAAGATGCCCTCTGTTATTGATTTATGCTTGCAGTGGCTCAGTGCCCCCCACCGGGGGATATTACCAAATCAAACTCAACTACTCTGTTCAACACCTCCCCTTCACATCCCCACACCTCCAAGAATCTGGATGTACACTCATTTCCTGACTCTACCAACCTACTTCACAAAACACTTCTCTAACCAGCCTCTGTGAGATGCCAGAACCCACCCTCTCCCTCAACTCACTAGCCAGCCAGCACTCAGGGACCCAGTGGTGCACACTGGCTTTCAGAGTTGTACCGTTTGCAAGTGCTGCCACCTCCTGGATCTTCCATCTCTGGGCATTCCAGCTAGAGCGTCTGCCCAGATGCTGGCTCTTCGAGCTCCCTGGGACCAGCAATGCATCATGGCAAGTGCACTTGTTTGTTATTTACACTATTGTTCCCAGGACCCCATCTGTTACTCCGAACCTTCTTTGTGATGTAATTGAGATTTTTTAAAGTTAGATGCATGAGAGCCCCATGTCTAATCACTCACACTGCATGCCCAGGCTCCAGGCCAAGGTTCCACAAAGATAATAAATACCAGGCACTAAAACTAGCCTGTCAGGCCCTGGGACAAGTGTTCTGGGAGCCAGTGGAGACTACAGCTTGGGCCTAGCAGGCTTTTCTCATGTCTCATCCTGGAACCGAGGCTAGGGCAGCTTCAGCTATTTAATTGTGATGACAACTCACTGGAAAGCCACAGAAAGGGAAGCAATAGGAGGTAGCTTCATCTCATCCCCAGCTGCCTCAGGCTCTGCCCTGATTAAATCTGTAATCACCTTCTCACCTAAGGAAGCCCTGACCTAGATTCTTAAAAGATATGGGTAGTGTGAAATGACAATTATAGAAATAATAAAATCTTAGAATGTTAGAGTTGGAAAGAATTGTAGAGATCATCTGGGTTCATAGAATACAGAAGAAAAATCCCCAAAGAGGCAAGTAACTTTCCAAGTTCAATCAGCCAGTTAATGGTTGAGCTGGAACAAGAGCTGGTGTTGTGATACAGAACCCAGTGCTCTTGCCCATTGCTCAATGATAACTTACATAGAGGCAGTAGGAGCAGGTGTCACAGAAGAACATGACAACTCAAGTAAGAAAACCTGGAATGCAATCTCATTGAGTGATTTGGTGCTCACTTAGCTTAGTTTCCACATATGTAAACTCTACATGATACAATCTTACACATAAGGTTGTTGGGTATACTAAATAAAATAATATAAAGCACTTAACATAATACTCTTTACATAGTAAATGTAGAATATATATGTATATATATGCTTTTATTATTTACTTATGATACTAATAATCCTACCCATCTAAATGTCAGTGCCTCAAAAACATTAATTAGTTAGAAAAAAGGAATGACTCTCATCATTTTATAAATAAATAGGGAAGAAGCTACAGGAATCCACATGTAGTGGTTACCCAAAAAGGTCACAACCCCACCTAGGTAGCACAAAGCAATAACCCAACTTCAGATGCCAGTTCTAAATTCCTGTGAACTCAAAGAAAATGAAAGTCTGTATTCAATCATCATTAATTCTGTGATTGGATTCTGGGAAACCAGGAAAAGACATCTATTTAACAAAGAATTACATAGCCCTTACACATACCAGGCACTATTCTAAATGTTTTACAACAATTAATTCAATTAACCAACCTAATTTAATTCAGTGAGAAATTAAAGCAGTAAGAAAAAAAAATTCCATGAGTTCCCACCACAGAACTATACATTCACCTGTACATACCCACTCTACTTTCTTTTCTGTTACTGCAGATGAGCCATCTGTGCTTCTAGCTGAGGCCATTTCTTCCCTGTGTGCTAGATCCCATCACCTCTTAGCTAAAACCATTGCCCCAGAAACTCTCCCCTCTCTCCTTTGTCATACTGGATCTTATTAGATCCTTTGAAGTAGAAAAATAAATGCTATTTTTTCTCCCATTGAAAAACGAAACAAGCAAAAAGCATACACACACACATATACACCCTCTCTTAGCTCCACTTAGCTCCAACTTTCACTTCATTTCCCTCCTTTGATCATAATTCCCTAGAAGAGTTCTTTGGGTGCATTGTATCCAATTTCTCTTGTCAACACAACCCAATCAGTCTCTCACTCCCTACATGCTACCAAAACTGCTCGTCGAGGTCACCAGGGACTTCTTGCTTCAAGGGTCAATCTCAGTCTTAATCTTACTTGATCTTTAACAATATTTGACACAGTAGACCACTCTAGTTAGAACACTTTCTTCTCTTGGCTTCCATGGTACCACATTATATACTTATGATACTAATAATCCTGCCAATCTAAATGCCAATGCCTCAAAAACATTCATTATTTAGGGAAAACTAAGGACTCTCATCATTATATTAATAAATAGGGTAGAAGCTTTCCTCATACCTGTAACTGCTTCTTCAGACTTGTTTGCTGATTCTTCATTACCTCAAAATGTTGATAATCTGAAACATGGCTTCACTATCACTGATAAACTTGTAATTCCAGATGCATATGCTTATCAGTGATCTCTCTCTGGATTCACTTTTTTTTTTCTTTTATCTAACAGCCTTAAATATCTACCTTTAACATGTTCAAAAATTAAAGTCCTGGGACACCTGGGTGCATCAGTCAGTTAAGTGCCTGACTCTTGATTTGGCTCAGATCATGATCTCACACTCTGTGAGATCAAGCCTGCTTGAGATTCTCTCTCTCCTCTCTCTCTCTGCTTCTCCCTCTCCCCCCCCCCCAAAATAATAAATAAACTTAAATAAATTAAAGTCCTAAAATATGTTTTCTCAGATGATTCACCCACAGACTCTGGTGGCTCTAACTTCATCCAACTGTTTTTCATCTAACTCCAAATAAAAGTCATATACTGCGATCTATATGGCCACACAAAAACACTACTTGAACTGATAAGTGAATTGAGCAAGGGTGCTATATAGAAGATCGATGTTCAAAAATCAACTGTTTTTCTGTATACCAGCAATGAACAATTAGAATGTAAAAATTTGGGGGGCTCCTGGGTAACTCAGTCAGTTAAACTTTTGACTCTTGATATTAGCTCATGTCATGATCTTGCTGTTTGAGTTTGAGCCCCTCCTAGGGCTCCATGTGCTGGGCATGGAGCCTGCTTGGAATTCTCTCTCTGGCCTATCCTTGCTCATTCTCTCTCTTTCTCTCTCTCTCAAAATAAATAAACATTTTTTAAAAGAAAGAAGGTAAAATTTTTAATAGCTTCAAGACTATAGCATACATAGGAATAAGTTTAACAAAATATGTACACTGACCATTGCTGAGAGAAAATTAAAAATGACTTAAATGAATGAGCAGATATACTATGTTCATGATTTGGGAGACTCAATATTATTAAGATGTTACTTCTCCCTTAAATTAATCCATATATTCAATGTAACCTTAGAAGCTGAGGAGTCTTTTTGGCAGAAATTACCAGTTCCAAAGAACTTGTAATAGTTAAACAATCTGAAAAAGAGAATTAAATTGGAAGGCTTAAACTTCTTTCAAGACTTACTATAAACACTAGTAATTAAGACAATGTGTTATTGGTGAAAATTTGACTTCTTGGTGAATAGAACTGAACAGAGTTCAGAAAGAGTTGCACATTTATAGTAAATTGACTTTCAACAAAGGTGCCAATGTATTCAATGAGGAAAGGATAGTCCTTGACAAATTATGCTGGAACATCTCCATATCTGAAATGAAAAAAAATAAACTTAACCCTCAAATCACACCATAAACCCAAATTAACGCAAAGTAGATCATGATCTAAAGGTAAAAAATCCAAAACTAAAAACGAACAAACAAAAAAACCAAAACAAAACCTATCAGAAAGAAGAAGGAAATCCTTAAAATTTGAAAATCTTTGATTTACAGGCCTAAATTTCTTAGGATGCAAAAAGCATGAACTATGAAAAAGATACATTTTACTTTATCAAAATTTTTAAAAAATGTACTCTTTGAAAAATAACATCAGGGGAAAAAGGGTAAACCACAGACTAGGGAGAAAATATTCATATAATACAATCTGACAAGAGACTTATATCTAGAAAATATAAAAATTTTTTTCATCTCAAAATTTTGAGACAAAAAACTCAATTGTAAAAGCAGGCAAAAGATTCAAGCAAGCACTTTACAAAGGAAGATATGTAATGGTCCCAAAGCACATAAAAAGACTCAACATTACTAGCCATCAGATTAATGCAAACTAAAACTTCAGGGAGATACTATTACATAGACACTAGCATAGCTTGAATTTAGAAGACTAACAATAACAAAGGTTGATGGAGATATGGAGCAACTGGAGCTCTCACACATTGCTGATGGAGGTGTGAAAAGGCACAACCACTGTGGAAAACTGCTTGGCAATTTCCACAAAGTTAATTTCCACAAACTTTCCACAAAGTTCCGCAAAGTTAAATGTACACTTACTCCGTGGACCCAACAATTTCACTTTTAGATATTTATGCAAGATAAATGAAAATATATGCCCCCCACACACATACAAAAAAGAATTGCAAACAAATATTTATAGCAGATTTACTATAATTATCAACTACTAAAGCTGTTGTTTTAATTTATCAATAGCCCCAAATTATCAACTGGTAAACTGTCTATTAATAGATGAAATATTAAGCAAATTGTGGTGCATCCACACAATGGAATCTGTATGAGGATAGAAAGGAATAAACCACTGAAACTAGCAACAACATGGATGAATCTCAAAAACATCAGGTTGAATGGAAGAATCCAGACACAAAAGAGTACGTACCGTTTGATTCAATTTATATGAAATGGTAGAAAAAGCTGACGGACAGCATATCAGTCTATGCATGGGGTCAGAGATGAAACAGGGATCGGCTATGAATAGGGATGAGGGAACTCTTGGGGGGTGATGAAAATGCTCTATCTTTATTCTACATTTGTCAAAACACATCTAGTAGAGCACTTAGAATGACTGCATTTTATTTTATGTAAGTTATACCTCAACAAAGTTAATTGCAGAAAAACAAAATTCAAGATCCTTACTATGACCTAAATGACCCACACAAACTGGCCTGACCATTACCTCTCTGATATCATCTCCTACCACCCTCCCCAGCTTCAGCTACCTGTTATTCCCTCCCCCTTGAATGTTTTTTATGTAGGTATTTACATAGTTGGATCTCTCATGTCCTCTAATTATTTGCCCAAAATGTCACTTGTTTAGAAAGGTATTCTGTGGCCACACTATCTAATTTCAAACCCCACCTCCATGCTTCCTATTAGCTCTTCATCCCTATGTAACATACTGCTTTATTTTGTTTGTTTGTCTTATCCCATGGAGAATTTGAGTTTCAAATTCAAGAATTTGTGCTCCGGGAGGACAGATATTGTTCTATTTTGTTCACTGCTATATTCTTACTGCCTGAAATAGTACCTAGCTGTGGCATAGATGCCCTGTTATCCCCCAAAGGTTCCCATTAAATAGATTTAATACTGTAAATGCCCAGCAAGAGACTGCATTTCCTAGCCCACTTCTTTTTTTTTTTTTTGTATTAAATATAATTTATTGTCAAATTGGTTTCCATACAACATCCAGTGCTCATCCCAACAGGTGTCCTCCTCAATGCTCATCACCCACTTTCCCCTTTCCCCTGCCCCACCCCCCACCCAGGTGGGGGCTGCAGGACAATCCTTGACAATGGGGTGGTAATAGAAGTAATGTGTGTCACTTTTAGGTGGAGATGGTTAAGAAGTGGGTGCTGTGTGTCTTTGTTACCCACTCTTTCCTTAATCACCAGCTAACAATGAGGAAGTCTAAAGACCTAGTGGGTAGTGGAACCACAAGATGGAAAGAACTTGGGTTTCTCAATCACCACACGGAAGGCCACCTGCTGAACAACCTTTAGGATTTGGAGCAAAATGTTAACTTTAATTGTTTCAAGCTATAAAAATCATTTTCTACAACAGATATTATTCTAACAATAGGCACAGAGTTGATGCTCAGTAAATTTTTGTTTGATGAATTAACAGATGCCGTTAAAGAACAATACAGCAGTTTGTATTAAGTATGAAATCTGGTATCACGCCATAGAATAGCACATGCGATACCTAGAAGAAAAATTGGCAATTTCATAAATTAGACTGTGTTTGGTGAAAAATACTCAATGTGTTAGCTTAACTAAAACTTTGTACCTCAATTACAATTGTTAGGACATTGAAGTATAGCATGATACTGAGGTACAGTGAAAATAAAATGTAATAATGATAATACTTTTCTGCTTTCAAAATTTATGCATCCCACTGCTACAAAACAAAGCAGAGAACCTGTGTAAAGCCCCAAGATCCTATCCCAAATGGAAATGTAAACAGCATCCCCCATATTTTAGCCATTAGTGGTGAGGGTGGGGAGTTACGTGGATTCAAACACCTCTTATTCAAACATATACCCTAGAGATGTATTAGGATCTGCCAAAATTTTTAAATTTATTTATTTATTTTGAGAGTGAGAGTGAGAGCACAAGCAGGGGAAAGGCAGAGAGAGGGAGAGAGAGAATCCTAGCTCCTGATGACAGTGCGGAACCCACCTCAGGGCTCAGTCTCATGAACTGTGCGATCATGACCTGAGCCAAAATCAAGAGTTGGACACTTAACCAACTGAGCCATTCAGACACCCAGATCTGCCAGATTTGAGAGGACTCCTTGTCTCCAATCCCCAGCATCTGTAGCGTAGAATTTACTTTGTTCAGTTATGGCCATGAAGTGAAGTTTCAGGACTTTGGGATACAAGAATTAGTCAAAATGATTTTACCATGACTTTGTTCCCATTTTAAAAAAAGATAACCAACACTCAGATAATATTTGCACTGCTCCTAGTTCTTGCTGTAACTGAGCTTTTAAGTCATGTCATATCAAGTCAGAATTTTTCAAAGAAACTTGTTCACATTCTAAAACCAAGATTCCTGGGAATGATATAAAGTCAACTGTTTCCAAGGGGATAGATGTCTGGAACCCCATTCTTAGCCTCCCCAGACAAAAGCCATAGGCCAGAGGTAATGACCAATTATCAACTCTTTTACCCTGTTTGAGGGACAACATTGTCTCTATTATTCAACAGAAACACTAAAAAGGAAGTGAAAATTATCTGGACAGAGGACTTCTATCAGGAATTTTGCAAACCTTGCATATTCTTTCTCCTTGTTTCATTTTTACATATATTCATTTAAATGGAGTTAAATGATGGTAATTTTGTGTCTGGGAAATTCCTGAGATCATTGAAAAAGTAACATTACATAAAATTCTCTGATACGTAAAATTCTAAGCATTTTCTCAATCATTAAAATTTATTGCCATTTGTGAGGGTTTTTTTAAACTAACTTGTTTTTTTCATACCCCACTCTGCTCTTCCTGGGGGGATTAGATTGGTAATGTTTGAGGATACTATATCCATCTACCTCATGAGGCTATTTGAGGGACTGTCCATCCGTGAACATGCCTCATGGCTTTAGAGAGAGATTCTGAGTTCTTGGCTCAGATATACTCACCAAATACTCCTTTCAGAACTTTTATGGGTGTAAGTGATATGATGTGGCCAAAAATCCAAACTGTGCAATTGTGCATAACAAATATGCAATCTGCCATAAAAACTTAATACAATTTAAATAAAATTTCTACATATGTGCTGAAAAAAATATATATACATATACATACATACATTCAGGAAGGGGCTCCATGGATCTTAATGAGACCAACTTAGAAAAAACAAAAGAGAGAAAATAGTTTGTGGCTACCATATCATTCCCATAAGAAAAAATATATATATATATTAATTACATAGGAGCTGTTGGTGAGGGGGAGATGTTCATGCTCATAAATTGGGTTTTTTATTTAGGCTTTCCTTTAAAATGAAGTTGCATTAGCAAATTTTGAGGTCAGGGACAATATTTCATATCTTGTATACTTTTCTATGGAGACTAGCACAGGACTGGAAACAGCAAATTCTTGGTAAATATACATGAATCGATGCATTCACGTTTATGAGCAGTCATGTTGTTAACCTTCCAACAGTAGCTGCCTAATGTTTACCATTTGAGAGAATTCACCCATTCATTGGTGATGCTTTGGTGTACATTTTCTTCTAATTGTCTTCTAATTTGGCCTTGGTCAGAGATGTCAGGGCATGAAAATATTTGTCAAGTCTGCATCCTGGGGTGATGTATAATATGTGGATGCCTCCACACCTTCATAGAACACAGTCAGCATTCATTGGCTAAACGCCCATAACAAAAGTGTAAACTATTCCTTAGTCAAAAACCTTTGGAATCAAGTCACAACTTATGAATTTCTAATAGTCTTGGTGAATGTATCATTGGTGAAATGTCACCAAAATCTTATAACTTGCAGATAGAAATAAAATCACAAAAAAATCAATAACATGGAGTTCTTCCCCCTTCACACCCATCCCCAAGAATTTCTAGGGGCCCAAAACAAAAATTTACCTTTGCTTAGAAACCTGCATGTCTGGCCCAGTTCTCAAGAGCATCCAGCATGTTCCTCTTGTTTAACAGAAGACACTTTCAGGAAAGCCGCTAAAAAGCCTCATCACTGTCACAGCTGAGAGTCTTTTCCTGATTTTATGCTCCACTTTGTCCTTTTTTCCTCCCAGACAACCTCAAAATCTGTCCTAACATACACACACACACACACACACACACACACACACACACACACACACATATGTATAGTAAATCCTGCATCTCTGTTTCTCAAGGATCTGTAACATTATATTCGCCTTCCCCTATGTTCCTGTCCCATCCAGGCCTCATCCCCTAATACCTTCATCTGGCCCTGCAGTCCTCCCCTCCTTCCTTGGCTGTTTCTCATCTCCTCTAGAAAAGGCTACCCTCTAGGCCTTTTCACCTGCTGTCATCTCCATGGCTCTTTTCCACTCACTCTGCCAGAAAGTCTCTACTTCTCTCCATCTCACTGATTTCACAAGTACAGTTGGTCCTTTTCTTCGTATTTACTAGAAACACTCAATAAATCCTCAATGCTTCAAATAAATACCTGGTGCTAAACACCCTTTACGGCCAGCATCCCTTTATAAAGCTGAACCTCCAGGTAAAATAAAGTGTGTGTTGCTCCCCATTACTCTCTCTCACTCCTGCCACCTCTCTGCTTCATCACTATGGTTCTATTAGATTTTGGCAGCTTAAAGGCCCCCCTGCTGCTGCTTCTGTAGATTTAAAGGATGGTTTTAAAGCATAATCTTTGACCAGATTTCTAGCATTCTGCTAAGAAAGTCTTGGTGTAATTAAACACTGCTGTAAGGAGGAGGGAAAGTTCCCACGCATACACGTTTACTCACACACACATGCCTTGCAAAGCCAAGTGCAGCAAGCTAATGCCTCCCTAAGCTGGGCTGAACTTCCAAGTGAGAGGGGACCATCTCTCATCCCTGACACTTGCAGTTCATTAATATCTGCTCATGTCCTGTGACAGAAAGGAAAGAATACAAAGAAGCACTTCCTTCAGAGTTTTGATGTGGGAACATTCTTCTGTCCTGATGCTCAGGTCCCCAACCTGCATGAGGAAGAAAACAGGTAACATTTAGAATCTTTTAAGCAATATTTGGGATATTTTTTATTTGACACACATTCTAACCTTGAGCTTTTTATGCATAAAACTGAACTCTAGCTAGCAACTTTTTCAGGGACACCCTAATCTATGATGATTACCAAGGAAGGACTCAGAACCTAGCACTACGGTGCCCACAATCTCTGCCTAAGGCTCTCTCCAAGATAGTACACACCTAGGACAGGCAACTCCAAGGCCACTGACTAACTTGCAACCTCTCTGCCTGAGCTGCTTAGGAATAGGGGGATGCTGGCCATTTACATGTACAAGAGTGGCTCTATTCAAGCAAATCTGGTTGATGAAAAACCACTTGGAAGAAGGAAAAGATGACTTGAGAGATGCTATCACCTTACAAAAAAGTGCTCTGTAAAATGATTCACCATAGAATTACCTTAAGCAAAAACATTTCTATTACATTAAAATATGATCTTATTTACCAAAATTCAAACATTATACAACTTTTGAAGAACATGTTATTACATGGGGAAGTACAGAGATGTCTAAATAATGCCCAAAGAACATCCCCAAGGTAGGTTTAGTTGTAGAACCGAAGTGAATTTTCATCTGTAAAAGGTGTCCCAAAACATATTCAAAGGGTCTTACCCCCACCTGAATTTATGGTTTCTTATAAAAAAAAATTAGAACTTTCACTTGTAAAAAACTCAGATAAATGTCAGTATTATTCTCTCCCTTTGGAGCCAGAAGACACTCCGAGAAGCAGGTACAAGATCAACCTGTGCCGCATGAATGGAGTCAGGAACAAGCCCTGGGACCCAAAGTGGTTTATTCCAGACTGAATTTTATCCCATTCCTCTCTCCCTCCCCTGTGGGACATACTTTGTCAAAACAAGGGATGGTGCTAGAGGTCCATAGTGGGCAGGAGAGCCATGCCTCTCCACAGCGCACAGGGGGGCCATGGCTCTCCAGAGAAAGGTGAGATGAACAGTGTTAAAAATCTGTGCACAACCTTCTTCTGATTCCTGCCCTGAGCTGAGCATGGGAAGGGCCTGAGGGGCCAGCAGAGAGCCATCCTGCAGGCTGGGAATCCACACACCCTCCCTTCTTTTGAGTCCCCAGGACCAAGGATAAAGCCTGGACCCAAGACTAGAGTCTACAGTGCGATTTCTCATTCTATTGCCACCTCTTGGGTCAATGGCAGCCCTCTTCTCCCGGCCATCTTTGCAATCCTGACACCCATAAAACAAAAGTGACCCAAGAGGCTATGTGTCTCCCTGAGCCACCTGAAAAAAAAATCCCTTGGTTCTTGGTTTGGGGTGATGAGCATCCTATATCTAGGCCTCTGCCTGCTCATGTGCTGCCTCTACTGGCCTTGGTGGGGCACTGGATTTAATTGTATGTTTTTCCCTCCTTTTGCTGCTAGAGCAGCAGCTTCTTAGTAGTCTCAGTCCAGAAGAAATCTTTTCATTATGGCTCACAGCTGAGATCCTCGGGTTAAAAGAAATTACTCATGAAAGGGCAGCCTGGGGTAGAAAGCAGCAGATCAGAAGAAAGCCAGGCTTCCAAAGGAGAGGGACTTCAAGGGTTTATTGACATGAGGGAGATCACAGCTCTGGCTTCAGGCCCAGCTGCTGACATTTTTGATAGATTTAGGCACTGCAGTTTGGCTTGGAATTATTTTTTAACTCAAGCTAAGAGGTCAGAGTGAGGTGTTCTGATCTGCTCATGATGGTCTCACTGATGCCCAGGCAGAATTAAGAGAACACAATGAGAATTGTTTCCTTTTCCCTCTTCCCTCATGCCTCTTTGTCCCTTCTCCCTCCCTCTTTCCTCCTCCATTCTCATCCCTTTTGTAACCTGACTTATTGTCCCTCTTTTCTTGGTCCCTCTGTTCTTACCTCCTCATGCCCCTCACAACAAGTGTTCTGGAGTGACCCCAAGAAAAAAGCAGAGCTACTCACAGGTGGAGGACCAAGGTCTGTGCTCAGGCCTCAGACCCAGCTTGCCTGTTAGGCCCTGACACACTGACTGGCACCCAGACCCAGGCACAAAAAGCCCAACATGAGAGACAGAAGGACCCATATTGCTTCATTTGTATGGTGCTTCTTATTAGTCTTCCCTAAGTTTCTGTACCTTTAGCGCTCCACACACCCCTACCCCAAGTAAAGCACTAAGGATGTTGATGTTTCCATTTAACAGAGGAGCCTACAGACCTTAGGAAATATTCACAGAGCCAGAAGGGCCAGACTTCCTAGGAGGAAAGCCAATCACAGTGTTGGATCTGGTCTGTCTGATGTTGCAAGCCTATAGTCAGAGGTGAGAGTGGAGGATACTTTCTGGATCAGCTACCATTGCTTCTCACTTTCTGGGAGAGAATGCTGATGCTCAGAAAGGAGAGAGATTTCTCCAAGGTCCAATAGTGATTCTAAGATAGGACTAAACCAGAAATCATGTCTACTACTGAGGAGAGGAACACATATAATTTTTCTATTTTTTACTACTCTTTAAGCAATGTGAGGGACTCCACTATTTGGCAACAATATAAAAAGAGCTAGTATTAATTGAGCAACTGCTAATGTCAGGCATTGGGCATGTTCAGGGACATCAAATGTTCTGTCCTATCTCCTACTCCCTATGCTGTGAGTTATATTTTACTATTATTATTATTATTTTTATCTGAAGCTCAAGGGTATGAAATGACTTGTCCAAGATCTCAAAGCTAATGAGCAAGAGGGCTGGGACTCAACCCCAGTCCTGTCTGTCTCTACTATAATTCTCTCCATGTTCATAGGACTGGGAACAACACTAACAGCTGTCCATCCAAGGGATGTTCCAGAAGAATGTTTATCTCTCAGATCAAATTACTCACCCCTGAGCAAAGCCAAGAATAGTTGTATTTAGAAACCACAGCACTGTGCTGGATGGTAAGTGGCAGCTAGCTCCAAGCAAGTTCAACCCCTATTCCCAGATCTTGCTTCCAGTTCTCAGGAATGAGGCACTGAATGGGCCAGGGTGAATGTCTTCTAGCTGAGCTGCTAGTGAAAATGTCTTTTCAGGCTGCATTTTGACACTTCTCAGTGCAATGATTTATTGGATGATAGAAAAAGATTGTTCTTTTTCTCTAGTGGATCCTGAGGATTTGGTAAGAGCTGCTGGAGCTGTTATTCAAACAGATTTTTCACACACTGCTCCAGCATTTCATGCTATGTTCACTGCTACAGATTATCTGAGTGAATTGCTGCACCTCCTCTGTCAGGGAAAGGGACCTGGGACAGGGCTACAAGCCACACCCAAGGAGGGTTTCTCTCTGCCCTGAGCCCCTTTCTAAAAGCCAGTGTCCTCTCAACAAGTTGGGCTACTGAATAACTGTTTAAAAAGCTATAAAGTGGTGACCTTGCAGGAAAGAATAAAAGAAAATATACATATATTTTTGCATCTTCTCCTTGCTTCTCATTTCAGTTTTTACCAAAATGTAACATGCATTAGGATCTCCTGGAAAACTGGTTTTCTGGGTTCTGTCCTTTCAGTGATTTAATTCAGGAGGTCTGGAGTGAGACCAGAAAACATCACTTTCATAACTGTTCTAGTTAATTCTGATCAGGTATCTAATCAGGTATCTGAGGAGCCACAGTTTGTTTATTTGTTTGTTTGTTTATTTTCAATAAATAATTTTATTTATTTTATTTTTTTAATATGAAATTTATTGTCAAATTGGTTTTCATACAGCACCCAGTGCTCATCCCAACAGGTGCCCTCCTCAGTACCCATCACCCACCCTTCCCTCCCTCCCACCCCCCATCAACCCTCAGTTTGTTGTCAGTTTTTAAGAGTCTTTTATGTTCTGCTAAGGAGCTACAGTTTAAAGGCCTACCCATGAACAATTTAAGTAGGGAGGCTAGGTTTTGCTGTGTTGGGAAGTTGGCCAGTGAAGAATGCACTGGCCTGCTGTCAGGAGGCCCAAGTCTCCATTCAGCTATGTCTCTAGCAGGGACTCTGGGAAGGGAGGAGAACCTCAGAAAAAGAGGGATTGGCCTCTCAGGGTTTTAGTCTCCTCATCTGTGAAATTCATGCTGAGCTGAGTGTCTCTGAGTCTCTTCCGGCTCCACTAGACCAGAGCCTGGACCCCCACATCCCACTCCAGAGAACCACAGTAGTCAGCTAGAGCTGGAGGTGTTATTGACAAGCCAGGTTAGGATCAGGGAGGAAAGGAGGAGCAATTATAGAATGATTTTTAAGTGACAAGTGCTTTACATTCATGGCCTCAACTAATCTCACAAGCCTACACAGTAGTGCTGTGGGTGGAATGTTTGTGTCTCCCTAAAGTCCATATATTAAAACCCTAATCCCCAGTGTGATGGTACTTAGAGGTGGGGCCTTTGGGAAGTAATTAGGTCATAAGATCAAGCCCCCATGATTGGACTGGTGCCCTAATAAGGAAAAGACATTAGGAAGATGATCTCTCTCTCCACCATGTGAGGACACAGAAAGAAGGTGGCTGTCTGCAAACTAGGAAGTGGGATCTCACCAGACATAGACTCTGTGCTTACTTCAATCTTGGACTTTCTAGCCCTCAGACCGCAGTAAATAAATTTGTTGTTTAAGCCCCCAGTCTGTGGTATTGTAAGATAATTGAAAATAAATAAGCCCCCAGTTCTTGGCACAGAGCTCTCAAAACCCTTGTAATATTAAGGCACTACGAGCATATTCTATTCTAACATATGCTCTTTGACTCTAGTTTCTGACAGAGTTTCTAAATCCCTTAGAGCTTCCTGTTAGTAGTTCCTGTTTTTATTTCTTTTTTTTTTTTAAGTTTATTTATTTAGTTTGAAAGAGAGAGTGCATGAGCAGTGGAGGGGCAGAGAGAGAGGGAGAGAAAGAACCCCAGGCAGGCTTCACACTGTCAGCAGAGAGCCCAAAGCAGGGCTTGAACTCACAAACCATGAGATCATGACCTGAGCAGAAACCAAAAGTTGGGCACTTAACCAACTGAACCATCCAGGTTCCCCTAGTAGTTTGTTTTTCTAATGAAGTAACTCTTGGTAGGCTCCTGGATGGGGCCTGGTCACCTGAAAGACCAAGCCATAATTAGAAGCTTGGAATTTTCAGCCTCACTCCCCATTCTCCAGAAAGGGGAAAAGGTCTAGAAATGGAGTTAGTGATGAGTCCTACCTATTTGGTGAAGCCTCTGGAAAAATCCTACAAGACAGAGTTCAAACAGCTTCCAGTTTCATAAATACATCCATGTACTAGGAGGATAATGCACCTAATTCCACAACAAGAGAAACTCCTGAATGTGGGACCCTCCCAGACCTCACCTTATGTGCCTCTTCATCTGGTGGTTTATCTGTATTCTTATCATATACTTTAATAAACTAGTAAATGTTAGTAAATGTTTTGTGAGTCCTGTAAGCCAGTCTAGCAAATAATCAAATCCAAGGGAGAGGAAGTTATGGGAACCTCTAATTTGTAGCAAAGTCAGAGAGAAGCTGTGTAACTCAGGGACCTACTACTTGCCACTGTCATCTGAAGTGGGGGACAGTCTTGTGGGACTGAGCCCTTAACCTGTGGGATCTGATGAGATGAGAGAATTGAGTTAAATTGTAGGACACCCAGCTGGTGTCACAGAGAATTTTGTGGTGTGAAAGAAACCCTACACATCTGGTGGCAGAAGTGTTGTGGATATGGTAGTTGTGTGAGAGAAACCCGGGAGGAAGCGTCAGGTTTTTTTGTTTCCAAGTATTTTTGTTGTAGCAGCCCAAACTGACTAAGACAGGTAGGTATCCTTATCAGGGTTTTGCTTATGAGAAAACTGAAACTCAAGGAACTTGCCCAAGATCATAGAGCCAGTAAGTGACAAAGCTGAAATTGACAAATAGGTCTGATTTCCAGTTTAAATATTCCTTCATAGAGCTATTCTTTCATTCATACCTTCAAAAATATTTACTGCACACCCACCATGTGTCAGATGCCATTTTAGGCATTGAAAATATAATATTGAATATGATAAAGTCCTTGGTCCAATAGAACTTAACTCCTTGTGTGGGAAGACAGAGCATAAAGAAGTAAAATAATTAGACAATTGCAGATAGTGATAAAGACTATGAAGAAAAGAAAATGTTTTCAATGTGGGTGACATTTAATCTGAAATCTAAATGGCAAGACATGCCCAGATCTGAGGGAAAGGTGCACCAGGGAGAGAGAACAGACAGTAAAAGAATCCTACAAGGTGCCTGGGTGGCTCAGTCAGTTAGGTGTCCAAATCAACTCTTGATTTTGGCTGCTCAAGTCGCGATGTCACCGTTGTGGGATTGAGCTTGGGATTCTCTCTCTCTCTCTCTCTCCCTCTCTCTCTCTCTCTGTCTACCCCTCCTGCACATGAACATGGCCCCCCTTCAAAATAGGCCCCCCTTAAAAATAAATAAACTTTAAAAAGAAAAAAGAACCCTAAATCAGGACCCTATGTATTCACAGGAACAAAACAGACCAGTGCTGTTGGAGTGAAGCAAGCGAGGGAGAGGAAAAAAAAAAAAAAAATGAGGTAGGAGATTTGGGCATGGACCAGAGCCCATAGGCCTAGAAGGTGGGGGCCTTAGTCTGTATGTAATGGGGAACCAGCAGGCAGTCAGGAACAAGGGAGTGATAGAATTGAAGTTATCTCTAAAAAACTCACTCTGGCTTCTGTTTAGAGGATGCTTATAGAGGGACAAGACAGAATTTGGGAGACAGGCTAAGAAGCTAGAGAAGTAACCCAGGCAAAAAAGAAGCACCTGTGATCTAAGAAGTGACTACCTCCTGATGTGTAGACCATCTACATCCAAAACTGCTCAGCCTATCTCCTCCCCACAGGTGTACATTAGGTCAGCTATTCTCAAAGTGTGGCCCAAGGACCCCTCAACATCCCCAAGAGTCTTTTGCAAGGCCCATAAGATCATCCTTTCCCCAAATATATATCTGTGGGAGGCTGGATTTTCTTCATATACTTCAACCAAAACAACATATTATGCAGATTGCCTATGGAAGCAGATATAGAACCCAGCTGTCTTCTATTAAGCCAGACATTACAGAGATTTGCAAAAATGTAAAACAAAACCACTCTTCTTGCTATATTCTTTGTTTGCTTTGGAAAATAAAGTTATTTTTCATAAAAAAAGTATGCTATTTATGTTAACACACAAGCAATTTACTGTTGCTCTTTTAAAATGAATTAATAGGGGCACCTGAGTGGCTTAGTTGGTTGAGTGTATGACTTCGACTCAGGTCATGATCTCACGGCTCATGAGTTGGAGCCCCTCATGGGACTCTGTGCTGACAGTTCAGAGCCTGGAGCCTACTTCAGATTCTGTCTCTGTCTCTCTCTGCCCCTCCCCCGCTCATGTTTGCTCTCTCTCTCAAAAACAAATAACATTAAAAAATAAATAAATAAAATGAATTAATAAATTGTTCTCATTTTTTTTAGTTTTAATTTCTAACATAATAAATACTGACAGAGATAATCAGCATAAACCAAAGTGTTTGGGTCTCCAATAACTAAGAATGTAAAGAGGTCTTGAGGCATTAGAACCACTATCTTAATTACCTAAATGATTCCGGACCAGGAAGAGGAGTGGCCAGGGACATCAGACAGCCAGACCCTTTAAGAGACTCCTCTGGGCACCTTTGGAACTCTTCCCTGACTGATCATGAGTCACATCAAGAAGTCTCCTCTTCAGCTAGGAGGGTGCTGGCTGCTCAATCCCCAGCCTCATGGGTAGAATGTCTGTAGTGCTGCTGAAGTGTGTGGAGGGGAGAGTAGAAGATAGCTTTGCCAAGGCAGATGAGCTATGCTGGCCCCTCTCACTACAAGGCTGGCATATGTTCAGCCACATGGTTCAGCAAACAAGGAGAGGAATCACTGCCTCCTGTAAGGTGCCTCATGCCCTGTGTAAGGGCTGTCTGCACTGCTGGATGATAATGAACCCTCAGGGCATTTGTTACCACTTAAACATTTCTGAGGTGCATGCTGAGCATGTAATTGCTGTGCTGAGGAAGGCAAGGGACCGAATGCTAAGTACAGCTGGATGCAGCTGGGAGTAACCAGCCTCAGAGATCACTCCATTGCTATCCTTATCTGGCAGATTTATAAGAGGTAGGACTTCTGAGGATGATATGCACTATCTGCATGTGGTTTTTGATCTGGCCAGAGTTGGGGGCAGAAGTTGGAGTGTCTGATGAACAGAAGTCCATATTGCCAAGTCATCCTTCAGAAACTCAGTCCAGATTTCTGGACTAAAAACCAAATCCTAAAACGTTAGAGCCAGATGACCCTGTAAATCATCCTTGCCCAGTTTTTGCCAAATGTTTTCCTCATATCATCAATCCACCCAGATGCTCCATAGAAAGAAAAGAAAAACAAAATTCTATGTTCAAAGAAGTTTGAAAAACAAAAGTATATCCATTCTCCAGTTGGAGACTGGGCACATTAACATAGTAGTATTGCTAAGAAATGCTGCAGAAAGAAAACTCACTTAACTTTATTCTGATAGAAACACTCCAAGGAGAAAAGGACTTGTCCACAGTCACATAGCAAAATTAGAATTAAAACCCAGGTCCCTCTCCAAAGAAGACAGACAGATGGGCAACAGATATATGAAAAGATACACAACATCACTCATTATCAGGGAAATGTAAATCAAAACCACAGTGAGATACCACTTCACACTTGTAAGATTGGCTACGATCAAAAAGACAGGAAATAACAAGTGTTAGAGAGGATGTGGGAAAAAAGAAACCCTGCTGTACTCTTGGTGGGAATGAAAACTGGTGCACTGCTATGGAAAACAGTATAGAAGTTCCTCAAAAAATTAAAAATAGAACTACCATAATATCCAGTAATTCCACTAGTATTTACCCCACTCCTCAAAAACAATCCAAAAATGCTAATTTGAAAAGATGTATGCACCTGTATGTTTATTGCAGCTTTATTTACAATAGCCAAGATATGGAAGCAACCCAAGTGTCCATCAACAGATAAATGAGTAAAGAGGTAACACACACACACAATGGACTATTCTTTGCCCATAAAAAAGAAGGAGCTCTTGCTGTTCACAACAACATGGTTGGACCTAGAGGGTATTGCACTAAGTGAAATAAGTCAGAGAAAAACAAATACCATATGATTTCTCTTATATGTGAAATCTAAAAAAATGAAACAAACAAACAACAACAACAAAAAGGCAGAAACAGGCCCCTAACTGGTGGGGGATGGAGAGATGGGAAAATAGATGAAGGGGAGTGGAAGATACAGGCTTCTGGTTATGGAATAAATAAGTCACAGGGATAAAAGGTGCAGTATAGGGCATATGGTCAATGGTATGGTAATAGTGTTATATGGTGACAGAGGGTAAGCATATATATATATATATGTATATATATGTGTATATATATATATATATATATATATATAGCATATATAGACTTGTCAAATCACTATGTTATACACCTGAAACTAATGTAACATTGCGTGTCAACTAAACTTCAATTATTATTATTATTATTATTATTATTTAAACAGGTCTGTTGACTCCCAGCTAAGTACCATGGTAAGCAGACTTTCCAAGGCTTTATAGCTACTGAGATTACAGGCAAAGATCAAAGTTGAATTATTAGCTTAGATCATCCAAATATTCCAGCCATAGGCACCTTCCAGTGCCTGTGGTACATGAGGGAGATAGGAATGAAGGGAAGGAACGAGGGAAGGGGTCAATGGAAAAAAGGTCTACCTGCACTATTGTCCTCTAGCCCAAGTTGCAACTGCATATGGGTATAAGCAAATTTTGTCTCTAAGGACAGCATTTGAGATTGTTTTACCAACACATAACCATCAAAAAACAGGCTGTAAAGAGATGATTTGATTATATTGTGAATTAGAGTTTTACAAATATGCATTTAATTTAGAATTAATGGGATGCATTTTTGTGAGTTAATTGAAAAAAATGATTATTAAACACAAATTCACTGATGTTTGACAAGTTGGTAGTAAATACCCATTTTGCACATGGCAGTTAATTCCCAATAAATATGTTTCTTTCAATAACCAGCTGGTTTTCATTTAACAAATAGATTGCTGTCTGGTAAAATGAGGATGGAGAATCGGGAAACCTTCATGGATAGCAGGGCTCAGCACCCCTCGCCATCTGCCCTGTAGACTGCATGGATGAGAGAAGTCCCAGGACAGGCTCTTGGAGCCTGCCCCCCACCCCATCCCCAGTACAATTGCAAGCAGCCAAGGGGGAGGCTGACAAAACCACCAGACTGTGTGTGTGGTGTCCTTTCCACCATAAATCCCCTTCCTTGCAGGCACCAGGGCAAACCTCTCAAACATCAAGCCTCATCTCAAACACTACTTCTCCTCAGTAGCCATCTCAGATGCCTTCAGAGGAAGTTAAATTCCCCCCTCCTGAATACTCTCACATCACACTATGCATCTTTCAAACATTCATAGCACTGCATTAAAACTTGGAAATTCCTAATTGGCAGGCTCCTAGCACCTAGTAATAGCAACCATGAAAACAATAACAACAGCCCTTGCCTTCCCAGTAGCTTTCCTCCATTACAGTTATAACAGAGCCTGGATTTTACTGAGAACAGATATAATAAGACTACATTTTCCAGCCTCCCTTACAGCCAAATGTGACCATGTGATTAAATTCTGGCCAATGAAATACAAAGTGTTGACTTGAGAGATGGCTCCTTAGGGAGCTGTCTTAGCTGAGAAGTGGTCTTTTTTGTCTTCTTCCTGCCCTGTCCCTAACCCCACACATGCTTGTGCTGTTCACAACATGGCTGTGACAGCTAGGTGTCCTGAAGTCATTTTGGAGGATGAGGTGATTTTGAGGATAGAAGTCACATACTGAAGACATCAGAGCAGAAATAGAGGTGGAGCCTGGGTCCCTGGTGACTTTTTGGCACTGCCATATCATTCTTTTTTTTTTAATGTTTATTTATTTTCGAGAGACAGAGACAGACACAAGTGGGGGAGGAGAGAAAGAGAGAGGGGAGAATCTGAAGTGGGCTCTGAGCTGACAGTGGAGAAACCTGATGTGGGACTCGAACTCACGAACTGTGAGATCATGACCTTAGCCAAAGTCGGACACTTAACCAACTGAATCACCTAGGTGCCCCACCACCATTTCATTCTTGGAGTACCTGTCTCCCTACTCCTTTTATGGGAGAAAATGAATCTGAGAGTTTTAAAGCCACTATTATTTTGTTACATACAACTGAACTTACTTCTAACACATACAAAAAGAGCCAGAAACAGTTAATAATGCTTACAGTTTGTGGTTAAGTATTTGTATTTATTCTAATCTCTCTCATACCACAACCCAATGAGGTCAATATCTCTATATACAGGTGAAAAAAATGGGGTTCATAGATGTTAAGTAGTAAATCCAAGATCACACAGGTTAAGTAATTGATCAAGTTTGAAGTTGCATTTATGTCTAATTCCAGAGTTGGAAATCGTAATAAGCATAGCCTCTCAAATCAACAACCCTGTTCAGAGGACCCATCAGCCTGAGAATGTTCTAGGACCAGCTCAGCCTCTAAGTGTCCTTAGACAAATCATGTCACCTTTCTGTGATTCAATTTCCTCAACAGTAAAATGACAATGTCTATTACTCTTTACTGAGCACCTTCTATTTGTCAGGAATTTTCCTAAGCACCTTACAGGTATTGGCTTGGTCAATACTCACAGTCACCCTACTGGAGGAATGCTATTACTGTTCTCACTTTATAGGTGAGGAAATTGAGGCCAGCCCAGGAATTTAAGCAAATTATTCAAGGTGACAGCTTTGGCAGGTGGTGTGTAAAAGGACAGGTGACAGGATTCAGGCCCATCTGTCTGTCCTACTCTATAATTTGCTCTGGGATCTTCCTTCCAGGTTTCTCACAATGCCTAAGTATTCTTCTTGTACAAATAAGGAAACGGAAGATTCAACTACTCAGTGATGGAGCAAGGATTCCAAACTAAGCTTATTTAACATGAGTCAAATATTTTCTTGAACACCGTGAGTGAAGGAAAATGTTGGACAAGTCAGTATTTGAACACTGAGACTGTGCTGCATCTAAAGGGCTCTGAACCCAACTCTGGATGTACAGGGGACACACCATCAACTGTGGCACTGAAAGAAACCGAAGTGAGGTGCAAATGTTGTGAAATCCTCCCCACATACAGCTGAGCCTTCTGGAGCCCTCCAAACACACCTTGACAAGCTCACTGAGCAGACAAGCTCAACCACTGCTGTATCTGGAAGAGACCCTAGCACTTAATGAGTACTTGGGGGTTGTATTAATTTCCTGTGGCTGCTGTAACAAATTATCACAAACTTGGTGTCTTAACAACAGAAATTTATTTTCTCTCAGTTCTGGAGACTAGAAGTTTGAATTCAGGTGTTGGGAAGGCCGGGCTCCTTCTGAAGGCTCAGGGGAAGAATCCTTCCTTGCCTCTTCCTAGCCTCCAGCAATCCTTGGTGTCCCTTGGCTTATAGATGTACCACTTTGATCTCTGCTTCCCTTTTCACATAACATTCTTCCTTTGTGAATCTCTGTGTATCCTCTCCTCTTCTGGGGCCACCCTAATCCAGTATGACCTCATCTCAAAGACCCTATTTCCAAATAAGGTGACATTCACAGGTATCCTAGTTTGCACTTTAATATATCTTTTTAGAAGCCATAATTCAACCAACTACAGGGACTATTTGCTGAATTTAATTGAATATGCTGACTTTCTGCAAGGGATTTATTTCCCTGCAAGGGATCACAAGTGGAGCTAGTCATCTTAGTGCTGATATGTGAAAATCTCCCACACACACACAAAAAACATGTGTGTCTCTCTGTGTCTGTTTATCTGTGCATGTCTGTGTGTGTCTCTCTGTTTGTGTATCTATGCATGTCATCTGTGTGTGTGTTCCTTGCAGCCTGACATTATGTGGAATTCTACCCTTAGAGGTTAATTCCTTGAGTCACCCCTAGGAGCCTAGTCATTAACTTAACTGTGACTCACATTGAACTTTAATTCAGGGTGCATTTGCAGAGTGAAGGGCACTGAAAAGATGGCAGATGTGATAGGGGAAATCAGAGGAAGATTGTTGACCCTGGTGATATAAGCCTGAAGAGGTTCTGTAGTAGGTACTTAGGAGACAGCACCAGGAAAGAGGAGTGAGGTCTAATAAGGAAAAGAGGAGAGAACTATTTCCCTGGGTGAATAGTTGGGCTTAGTGACTTTTAAGATACTAAAATCTCTTTGAAAAGTGAGGCACTTTAGCCCTGATTTTCCTTGTGCTGGGAATGAGTTGTGTTTGGTTCCTAGTCAATGTGGTCAGAGATTAGGGTAAAGTAATGGGAAAGAAGGAAGTAGAAGGAAGGAGAAGGAAGGAGAGGTAGGAAGGGTCAAGGCTGGGCTTCCAGGCCCAGCCCTTCTCCTTGGCAGCAGAGAGAACTTATAGGAGTCACTGTCTCCCTGGACCCTCCTGCTACCAGTGAAATGAGAGCCTTGGGCATGGTTGGCCAGGTTTCTCTCAGGTCTGGGCAGATTTCCAGACTGTGTCTCACACTGATCCACCTTGCCAGGTACAGATCCTGTGGCTACAGTGTGTTTATTCCCTATTACCCATTTAAGAAAGTGGTTCTGAAGTAGCAGCTTCTCTGAGAGGGAGAGCAAGAGAGAAGAACAAGGAAAACAAAACAAAACACAAGAAAAAATGATCACAGAAGTGAAGCCTCAGAAATTTGCTTCCAGTTGTGGGGAAAGCAGAACAGTAAAGGGGCCTCCATCAGGAAAATGGCTCTCAGCAGACAGAGAGGAAGTGGTCCAAATTAACCCTGATAGCAAACTTAGCTCTCCACACTGCAGAGTACACATCCAGAATAAAAGCCATTTGAAGATTGTCTGCCACCAAATCAAACCATTCACTTCCCATTAACAGCCCATCACATGCAGTAGGTATTCTAGGCCTGTGCTATTATGCCTCTGGGTTATTGTTTTAAATTTGAGTCATTACAACAAATTACTGTACTTAGCCCCTCTCAAGGAGCTCTGAGGACTTATTGTCACTCAGACGTCCTCTTCCCCTGCCTCCCCTGAAGCTGTGCTGCTAAAAGTGGAGGAGAGTCATTCCTATCCAGATCCCAGGCACTCTAGGGCTTGGGGTGGGCTCTGGGGGTTGCCCCTTGCACACTCATTACACATTTTGGTTTTCAGAGCATCTAAGCCAGACAGTCTTTGTCCTGTCCTTTGGGAGAGAAGGCATTAGAAGCCAAAATAATAAAAAATCTGCCTCATACCAAATCCATTCCATGTGCCAAGTACTGAGTTAAACTAAGAGCTGCAGGAATTTAAAAAGCAGCCTGGGTTTGATGTGCTTGGGGATGCTCTGGTGCTGTCTTTGAGCTTGCGAAGCTGTGAGCTTCTAAACATGGGCTGGGAGAAAGGTGGGGAGAAACAGAGGGAGCTACAGTCTGGAAGTGGACTCCCACTTGCAGGCTAAGGCTCCACCTTGAGGCCTGCACAGGGGTACAGGGACAGAGCCCTCTCTGAGACCAAGAGAACACTACTTACAGTCCTGAGACAGTAGGTATTGCAAACTGCAGGCAGGCAGGTGATGTTCTGCTGTAGGTGCTTGTGATGGGGTCCATAAGTATCCCATTTTCCCCAAAGACTGAAAAATGAGCAGTGTTTGGGTCTTGAGGTTGAAACATCTAGTTTAATTATTCCCTCTGTTAATTTTGCACATATATACATTTATATTGCTGATGCCAAAAGTACTTCCCCTCAAATGGATTAAACACTAAATTTATTTCCAACAAATGCTATTTACAAATACATAGTAACTGACATGAAGGAATTTACCTTCTAATAGGAATTTTTCCACCTTTTCCTAAACATTTACTTAGCTCTTACTGTCTGGCATCTTCTATACAACATAAAAATATGTCTTCCTAAACTCATAGAAGTTGGTACTGTGATTATCCTCTCTTTACACATAAGGAAACTGAGGTACACAGAGGTTAAATAATTTGCCAAGGTCACACAGCTACTAGGTAGTACAGGTAGGATTTGAACACAGGCAGTTTGCTTTTCTCTTCTTTTTTTTTTAAGTTTATTTTTTTATTTTGCACATAAGAGAGCATGAGCAGGGGAGGGCAAGAGAGGGAGAGAGAGAGAATCCCAATCAGGCTCCGCATCACCACCACAGAGCAGGGCTTGAATTCGCCAACTATGAGATCATCACTTGGGCTGACAAGAGTCAGAGGCTTAACTGACTGAGCCACCAAGGCGCCCCAGGCAGTTTTCTTTTAGAGTCTGTGTGTTTAACTAAGATTCCATGTACACTGCTTCTGTATTCATTTTCACAAACTGATGAAACCCAAATCATCATTCTTTCTGTCCCCCACTCCACATAGTGAGCTTTATCCCCAGCTTTTCTCCCAGCTCATATTACGTAAGAGCTTTGCTGAGCTGCTAAGGGTATATGAGACCACACAGGTCTTTGTAAACTGTAAAGTGCTTTGTAAAATGTAAAGTGCTTTGTAAACTGTAAAGTACTAAAAAATAAAGGTATTCATCACTACTGTCATCTTACACATTTCAGCATTGCTCCTGGAACAGAGAGGCTTTATCTCAAAAAAAGGATTCCTTACTCCTTCTCATTTACCTGTTTATAATCTAAATCCCATATATCTTTTCTTTATAACTGGAATATGTCCACATTTTCTTTTCCTTAATATCTGACAAATGGTTCCAAAAGTGGTTCTCTTGGGGAGTGTTTAGAGCTATCCAAAGGTGCTACATCCCCTTCTATGTGCCCTTTTCCTAGGCAGACACAGTTTCTTGTATTCTGATACCTTTTAAATCTCTCATCAGAAACCTGTTAAATATGCTCTGCATGCATCTCTACTTTGCCGTTCCCCTGCCACCTCTGGTTATCCAGTCTAAGAATCAGTATCCTAAAATTCTCCCATTGACTATTCTGCATCTTTTCTTCTGCATTTTTAATCTCTCTCCCTTTCCCCATTCCACATTTCTGGACTATAGCAGTTAGCTTGGCATTTTCAGCACCACGTGCAAGGAGCAAGAGACAGGGGATTTGGTCATCACCATTCTGCTACTGCCTACTTAAGGGCCTTGAACAAAGGCTCCTTCCCCTTACTGAGCAAGCTGTGACAGTTGGGCTGACTGGGGTCTTTCTCAAGCCTAATCTTCTATTCCTTTGGGCTTTATGATCTCACAGTACCTTTCTTTCCAGTGTCCTCCAAAATTCCATGAACTAGTTTTCAGGATCTCTTCCAGAGGATTCATCTGTTCTTTCATCAGTGCTTCACAACTGATATCCTACCAAACAGCATTCCACAGCATGTTACTATGTGGGTAGCAAGAAATGTGCTCTTTGTTGAAATAACTTTGGAAAGTGCTGGTAAAAGGAAGACATTACTTCTAATTTTAGTGTCTAAAAATGCTTCATCTATAAACAGACAACCTGACACCCCACAAGGAGCTGGAGGAGTGGTATGGCCTCAGATTTTGTGACCAGAACTTCAGAGAAATCCCTATTAACATCTCCCACAAGTAGAGTCTTAGACACAACAATCTGAAAAATTCATACTCCCACATCAGTAGTTATCTCTCTTCCTTCCCTTCTCTCCAAAAAACACTCTGGTTTTCCAATTGCTCACTGTCCCATTAGCCTTTAGGTCAAAAGCACATGACCATTTTAAGGGATTAAGACCAGATCCTTTCCCTGTATCAGGCAGGCCCTGTAATTCACCACCAAAGGAAGCAGATCATTCCAACAGAATAGGCACATGTATTGATACCTAGTAAGACATTCTCTCAAAGGTATTTTCATAGATGTTACAGATGCTTTTTTTCCAACTACATGAGAGAGGAGGTCAACATAAAGCTGTGAACAAACTTTTCTGATTGTACAACACACACACATGTCCACACACACCCACACACATATGGGACTTTCAGAGTGTAGTTAGCTCCTTGAGAAAGGCAAAGAAATGTTAAACAAGGCAGGTGACCACCTCAGAGCTGCTTGAAAACTAGAGGGCAATTTGAAGTCTAAGAGGAAAAAAAAAAGCTTTTTGTCACAGAAATATGCAGGTGGATATTGAGTCATTTACTTAAAAACATCTGCTTTAAAAACATCTCTTGGGAAGAACTTCCATCCATTTAGAATTCATAAAACAAAAACACTCTGAATGTGTTATTAAAATGCTAACATCAGAAATTGTATGAGAGAAATCAGAGACACTCTGGTTACCCGAAAAGCCTTCAAAGGAGGGAAATCCCTGAGCAATTACAATCCTCAATAAGCTTTTATTTATATATATAAAAATACAGCAATCTTTGGAAGATCATAGATACCCAGTTTCAGATTGTTGGGGAGAATTATGGGTCTACATAACAGTAGAAGACAGGGGAAGGTAGAAAGAAAATGAACCCCAGTTGAGGTGTCCTATAAAATGTGCCAGGAAACCAAAAAGGGAGATATTATGCCACCCTGGCCATAAGCCTACAAAGCAGGTAGGCCATATCCTGTCACTAGATGTGGAAATCCAGCCTCTGAGAGGTTACATTTCTTATTTCCATGATGAATGCCTTACTCCGGAGGAAGCATGCTGTATCCCTCTCCCATGCCAGCCAGCAAGAAGGGCCCATTTAAAGCTGAGTGGACAGTTTCTGCTTCAGCCTGGCCTCCTGAGTGGGCTCACCCTCATGGCATAATCAAAGCATCAAAGGTGCTTTGATGGTGGCCACCTTCCTGAACAAGAGCCTACATGTGGGAAATTAACAGTGAGTCTCAGGTTTCTTTAATATGCATTCATGTTGATTCTGGGTAAGTCAAAATTGAGGGGAGAGACAATTGTTCTAGATCCTCATCCCTGAAACCTTTTAGTATACAAAAGAGAATATGGGCTTTGAAGCCAGATATAAACTTGAACATGGATCCAAATTCTGGCACTAACTGACTGAGTTCAACCTCTCTGGGCTTCAGTTTCCATTTTGTAAAGGCTATGTATAGTTAAGATTGAATAATAGTAATAATAGTTAACTTTTATTTAGCACTTATTATATGTCAATTTATTTCCTACATCTTTTGCATATATTCAATTTCTGATAATAACTCCATGATGAGAGTGTTCTCATATTCAATTTACAGATAAAGAGACTGGGGTGCAGAGTTATTAGATGACTTCCCTGATGCCATATGAATATTTAGTATTGAAGTTTGAGTTTAAAGCCAGGAAGCTGGAGCCCAGCTATGCACCTATGTACTATGTGCCACCAGATGAGGTAAAGTTGGGGCAGCACCCAGAACAAGGCCAGGCCCTTGATGTTGGATATATTAGTGGGCCTTTGTACTTTCTCTTAATTGTCCATTGTCAGATTTTTCTGCTTGTATCTTAAAGGGCTAGGGCAGAAGTTAACTTCAATCTATGAAAACCTGAGTGAAATGGTTGCAAAAAGAAATCTGGTCTAGGAGTTTTTATTCTGTTATAATCTGGCCACAGCTGTATACTTCTGTCTAAGAGGCATGACAAGTCATGATGGGAAGAAAACTTGGAAATTATCTAGTCCATTCTGACATTCATCAGTTAGGGAAACAAAGGCCCAGAGAGAACAAGCAACCTACCCCACTCCAGACAGCTTATCTAGCTTTGGAGCAAACCATAGCAGCACAGGGTATTGGAGGGTTCTTACCATGGTCCCTGTGGAGAAGACACAGGACACAAGGAGGATTTGGAGGATGGGCCCTCTCTGGGATTTTAGGAGCTAAACTGATGGACATGTAGCCAAACCACCATGAGTACCCTGAAATGGCTTCCAAGAGCAATAGAATGAGCCTATGATTCTCAATCCAACCTTCATTTGTGAAAGACAGCTTCCTCCAGCAGATTGACCAGGATGACAGATGTTTGAGTTCCAAACACACTGCTGCCCACTGCTTTTCTATCCCACACCACAGCTCCAAAGAAGAGCCATATCTGGGACCTACTGTCCTTGGCCTCAGAGTGATTTAAGATTAAAAACACTAGGCTCTAAAAAATATTCTCACTTAGCACCAGATTGTTCCAATAGACCTATGGTATATAAGTGCAGTTAAAACCATTAATGTCTATTGAGGCCCTGAGACCCATAAAATACCTAATACATACTTACCCTTTATTTGAAATGAATGTGAAAGATTAGAAGATACAGCTGTATCTAGAAATGGCTGTAGGGTCAAGGGGCCAAACAGAGGTCAGTCACACACACACACACACACACACACACACTCCTTCAATTTTTATAACAAGAAAAAAAACCACTATAATTAATAGCCCAGCCAAGGGATTCAGAAGAATTTTGTATATGATTTTAATAAAAACATGATCATTTAGGAAAAAAAGACTTAATGAGACAGTAATAGCCATATAAATTTAAAAATAAGAGACCAAACATAGTAACTAAATCCACTGTTAGTATTTCCTGGCTTTATCTTCATCAGTCTTGTCTTTCTCTAATGAATCTGTGATGTTTTTTACTCTTATGGCTCCAAGTTATTCATGTTAGACCTGTCCTTTCTACCTTGTATGAGTAGAATAACAGCCAATAATGTTATAGCCAAGCATGTTATGAATAATACATATTATCCTTTCCCTATATTATGAGAGGATTATAAGAATTCAAGAGATAAATGACTCATTTAAGATCACACAGATGATGGTAGATCTAAACTGAAGCACATAATGAGGGTCTTCCCCCTCTGTCTCCCTGCCTTTCATATTTACTCACGTTATTGTTGTACTTTCCTGACTGTATGTACTCAATTGCTCTCTCCCTCTCCCCACCACCCCATGACATTTAGATGGATATAATTCTACTGGACAGGTTCCCAATTGACAGCTTGAGCTGGTCACCCCAGTAATTCATGTATCTACAACACTGCAAATGAACAAACCAGATACGTGGTGAAGGGCCCTAGATTTTAATTATATCTTATTTCACAGCTGCAGTCAATTCCTGCTACAGCTTAATAACCAGGTTGCACGAGCCACAAACACTTTTTGTTGTTAATTTTGCTCAGGAAAATTGAGTTTTTACTACCATTTTGGCAGAAATGCTTATCATAACAATTATGATAAAGTGATGAGGATTGAAAACATCTGCAGGAATGAACTTGAGAGACAGAAGGATGTCAGTTAGTCTGGATGTGCAGGAAAACGTGCTATAGAAAATCTGGGTTATGGCTCTGTCACCTGCTAAGACCAATGGGATAGATAAAGGGCCCAGGCCTCTCCCCATCACACTGCTAGAATGCCAAGGAATGCTGTAAGCATTTGATGGCATGGAGTGACTCCATTTCAGTGCCTGCATTCTGCTATAGCTTTGGGGAAGATTTGAAAGAAGATGAAAGATCAGCCTGGCTTAGAACAAAGAACCTTAGAGAACACTTCATCATACAGATGAGAAAACTGAGACCAGGGGAGGAGTGACTCTCTCAAGGTCATACAACTAATGAATATCTGAGCCTTCTGGCTCCTGTGCCACAGTTCCTTCTCTTATGCCTAAGATAAACCAAATAAAGGCTTAAGTAAGGGAATTAATGGGATGCCTTGGGATCCCTGGGAAGAGGGATCAGACTGCTGGATGGGTCAGAATCAGGATAGATGTGCAAATCACAAGAAATGTATCACCATCTGTGGCATTGTTTAGGAATCAAGGCACAGTCTGTACCAGGGATGCAGGTTATTGGTGTCAAAGAAGAATCTGGAGTGCCACCAACCTGGAGCAATAAGGAGGAAAATAAATGTAGCTATGCAAATCCCATGGCTGCCTGTGGTGACTTCTTCCTAAACAAGCCCTGGGCATCTGTGCATTTTGCTAGTGATGCTGTTGAAAAGGTACATGAGAAGGGAACTTACTTTTCTCCTCCTGGAAGACATCTGATTGCTCTCACTAGAAGTTATTTAGTGCTACATAGTCAATTCTAAGACTGAACTACCAGACTTTCTCAATTCTTAGGCACTATCAATAGATAAGATGCAACATCAATTTAGTAAGAGCTTTTGAAGACCAAACAAGCACTGAAATAAATGTACACATTCATCAAAGGACAGAACCCTATTTCAGAAATGTGAAAATAAGAAAAAAGTATTCACTGTTCTGTAGAATCAAGGATATACAAAGTATTGTAGTCATATGTGTCAGTATGAAATAGAATACTGGGAGATGAGGGAGGAACAAGGAGAAAGACTGGCTCTAGGAAGACCATGGAAGACTCTAGATAAAAGAAGATGCTTGCTGGAATTTCTTTGGTAGCACTAGAAATGAAAAAAGGAGTAACTGGGTGTGTTACTTTTCTATTGCTGTACAACAGATTACCACAAACTTAGCACCTTAATATAATATCTATTTATTATCTGATAGTTCTATAAGTCAGAAGCATGGATAAGACTTACCTGGGGTCTCTCGTCAGGCTACCACAAGGCTGAGATCAAGATGTCAGCTGGGTCTGGGATCTCATCTAAGGCTCAAGGTCTTCTTCCCAGCTCACTTGTTTGCTGGTAAAATTAATTTCCTTGCAGCCGTGAAACACATGGAGAATGCATCTTTAAGGACAGCAGAAGATTTCCCATACAGGCTGTTAAAAAGGAGTGTTTTATAAGCTAACACAATCACAGATCCTAAACATACTCAAGGGGAGAGTATTACATAGGACTGATGTATCAAGGGCAAGAATTTTGGAGACCATCTCATAATTCTTATGACTGCAGTGGGAGAGTTATAAGGAATAAAAGATCAAAAGGACTTTGCTGGTTGGATGGAAGGAGTATAGCACTAACCCTGATAATTAGAAAATCTTATGGACATATAGGGACATTAATATTTTAAAGCAATTTCATGCATGTGAATCCTTCCGACCCTTGAAATAATCCTATAAAACATGTAGAACAGATATTATTACTTCTGTTTCACAGATGGGAAAATGGAGGTCCAGACAAGTTAAATCATTAGCCTAAGGCCACATGGTACATCACTGGCCTAGCCAAAGCTAGGATTGTAAAGTCAGTTTCCTACTTATGATTAGAAAACCACTTCTTCTACACCATTCTGCATCATTGCTGCTGATTTTACTGAGAAGTACTTTCATCCATGAAGTCTTTCTTTTCCTTAAGGCAACTCTAGTCCAAACATGGCTAGACCACAGAGACCACACCCTACAGATCTCATGAGAAGAATCTGGGCTCCACCAAAGTGGTCTGGTTCTACATTTTCCTGTTACTCTGATGCTGGTCATGCTAGAAAGCACAACTCTCTTTTTGCATTAGGAATCCCTGGCTTGGTGACACATCA
The DNA here is from genome assembly GCF_018350215.1 of Panthera leo. Taxonomy (NCBI): domain Eukaryota; kingdom Metazoa; phylum Chordata; class Mammalia; order Carnivora; family Felidae; genus Panthera; species Panthera leo. The sequence goes on from NC_056682.1 coordinate 37,192,049, forward strand.
CAAAAACTTATCCACAAAAACCAGCTTTAGACAGCAAGTGCAAAGAGCGTGACTTGACTCAGAAGATGTTATGACAGAAATGATGAGGCCACAACCCTAGTATACTTTTGATAGAGTTGCTGTTACAATTTCCAATATAGAGAAACTTATTTGGGAGTTTAGCACATGGACCACTAAGTTCCTTAATCTTCCTAGGATGCACAGAGTGCTCTAGATGGCAGGAATCAATTGGCAGACCAAAAAAAAAAAATCACTCATGCCTGGTCATTGGACGTTCACAGACACATTCACACATACAGACACATGCACACATACAGACACACAGGCACACATCCATGCATGCATGGGTCTTAGTCAACGTCCCTGCATAGTGGCTTATAAATAATGAGTTATTGGAAGAATTTTGTCCTCCCTACCTTCTACAACCATCTGAGCTCCAAACTGCAACAATTTTATCAGCTCATTAAATATACATCACTTAAAGAAACCTGTCATGAAGGGGGTTCAAACTACATTCACAGCAAAATTTCTGTGGTGATCAAAACATATCATTAAAAACATGAAGGATAGAGGAAGAAGATGAAAGGATTGCCTTCTTCTCTTTGGCTTCCTGCTGCTCTGGACTGAAAAATGAGAGGAAGACCCTTATTTTCCTGGGTCTAAGTTTGTTCACCTTTAAAATAGGAGGGTCTATTCCAGATGGACTAGTGAGATAAACAAAACTAATATATTCTGCTGTGTATTAACTGAGACTTAAGGAAAATTACTTATTCTGTCAGAACCTTAATTTCATCAAATATAAGTAAAAAGTACTTAAATTATAGGATTATAATAATTATTTATGTTAATGTATATAGAAAAAACAGCACAGAGCATGTCAGATCACAAGCATTCAAAAAATGCTAGTTTCTCCCTTCCACCCTCAGGGTTCATTCCTATCCCTTATATTTTTTCTTAATATTCCATAACTGCCACTCTTTCTCTCAACATTTAAGTCATTCAAAGTGTTAAAGCTCCTTGAAAAACTTTGCCTTACTATTTCTGATACTCTGTATGTGGCACCATGACATTCTCCCTCTTCCTATCCCCTCTCTTGGAATTATCTAAGAAAAAATACAAATGCATAGGTACTTATTTGTCAAGATCAAGTTTAGATGTTCCTTCTGGGAAGTTCTTTTCACTTTCTGGTGAATACCTTACATATCCACTCCCACTGGTGTCATGCACTGAGCAGAGGTAAACAGCACACTGTCATTCAAGATCCAGGCAATGGCTTCCACAAGGATGAACATTTTAGTAACTTAAATACATACATCTATCCTGACTATTGACAGTGGTCTTGAAATGTTCTGAGTTACATTCTCAAGGCAGAATTAAATCCTACTTCCCAGCCTGAGGGAAAGAAATAGAGAAGAAAAAGTATACATGTGGCCAAGGGATTAGATTAAATAAAACAGAATTAGCATGTTTATGAGCTATTTACTGATGGCCTTTGAGAAGAATTGAGATAGCAGAGGCTGTAGGGATTCCATTAGGGATATCAGAGAGATCTTTTCAGGAGTCTGATAGCCCTTACTCCTGGCATGTTTTTCCCATTCCCAAACTTCTCATGACGCTAAAATTATAAAGAGTCATTATTATAGTGGGAATTCTTTAATTTTCTCTTCAGTTTAAAAATCCTTGGGCAGTTCATCTATCTATAACAACTATCACAAGTAAGAATGCTTCTTAGTGGAGCCAAATATCCTGGGAACTTGGGAAACAAATTCCTCAGGTTCAAAATTAATCCATTGTCAACTTTGTCATTATATAAAGCCTTTCTATAAGAGATTTATTCTTTGGGCTTAAAGAGTAACATATATAAATTAGTAGCAATCACTACCATCTTAGCATGATTTGTTTATCATATTACTTCCAAAATAGGACCTGTGTGCTCAATATGAGAAAAACCTTGTTTTATAGAAAATAATTAGCCCTGGAAATTGATCTGGAGCAAAAAGACAGCTGTCTGCAAAGAAAAACCCGGGATCCACAATTATGGAGAGGAAGTGGTGCTGAAAACCCAGCACTCAGTTCTACAGAAGAGAAATGGCACTATACTCCATGCTAAACTGGGAATGACTCTATTCCAAAGCTAATCTTTTATTCATGATTTGTCCTAGAGCTGTCTGACCAGGTGCTGTGTACAGTTCTGTAGGCTCTTTGTTGTTTTTGTCCCAAATGTTTTTCCCCCTTTTTCTTTTTCCTCCTTTTATTCTACCTGTTGTACAGTAACTGTTAACATTTAATGATCACTCACAAAGTGAACGATGTTGTATACTGCACTGTTAACTCACTGATCAATGAATAAATACACTGAATCCCAAAGTGTCTAGTCTGTGCTTTGTGGACTCACATATTATCATCAGTGCCTGAATTCAGCACCTCAGCATTTCCTTTAACCTTTTATCCACTCTTCCATTCATCCATTTAATATTTATTAAGCTCCAAATATTAGGCAAAATATATGGAAAGGAGTGAATGGCCCTTACCTCTGGCTCTATAACAGAGTCAGGAAACAGCATAAAAATCATTTCAGGACTTTTTCCATATACAGTTGGGAGAGATATGGAAAAGAACTAAGGGCCCAAATCTTCCTAGAATAAAAATTCTACATCAATTCAAGGATTTTTTTAAATGTTTAAAATACTTAAAAGTTAATTATGTAAAAAACAAAAGCATCTGCATGAGAGAAAAAAACAATATACAAAGTTAAAAGACAAATGACAAATTTAGAAATATAATTGAAGTACTTATTAAAGATATATAAAAAATACAATAGAAAATAGGATAAAGTTGACAAAAAAACATTTTTCAGGAAAGAAAATATAATAACTCTTAAGCATGGGAATGAATACTCAACCTCCTTCCTAATATAAGAGATATACGTTTAAATTACACTACGATACCATTTTCATCTATCAGATTGGTAAAAATCTGGAAGTTAAAAAAAACACATTGGATGAAAAAGCTATCTAGGAAAACAAGTACTCGCATACAATGTTGGGAGGGGGGTAAATTACAATCTCTACAGAGGATAATTTGGCTATATCTATCCACTTTAACAAATGCACAAAATATTTGAGCCGGTAACCCAGTTCTAGACATTTATCTTATAGATACTGTCACACACGTGTGAAATGATACATTCATATGATTGTTCACTACAGCATTTTTGCTGGTGGAAAAAAAAATGGAAATAAAATAAATATCTTTCAATGGAGATTTAATAAATTATAATTCATGCATACAATAGAATGTTATGCTGGTATAGAAATAAAAAGAAGGATCTGTATATACTGATATATAATAATCTCTAAAATATATTTCCAGTAAAATAACAGTGTAAATAACTGTCCAGAAAGAATACAGCAAAGGGTAAGAAAGATTACTTATATGTATTTTCTTATAAAAACGCAATATATTTCTGCAGGATTAAGAAGCTGATAACACTGATTGCCTCTGGGGAAGAATATTGGAGAATTAAAAGTTAGGGATGTGGGGGAAACTTCCCGTCATGAACTTTTAAGCTTTTGGTATTTGAGCCATATGAATATATTGCCCATTAAAAAAATATATAAGATTTTTTTTAATCAAAGTTATCTTAGAAAGTGATTGTCATGACTTCAGTATTGATCTCTATCTCGTCTGTTCTTGCTTTTAGTGTTTGCACTATGTATTGCCATAATGATAAGCTTTTCTGCTAAACGCTGTCCCATATTATTTAAACATATAATATCAACAAATGATGTTGTGAAATTGGGTGATTTTATGTTTCCATTTTTTACATGAGTATATCTTTTCTTTTCTTTTGAATTTTTTTTTAACTTTTTCCCTGAGTAGTATATGGGAAAAAAAAAAAAAAATTAAGTCATTGAGTACCATCCCTGCACCCAAGTCTGTTATGAGGTCTAATTTAATCTCATAACAATCTCGGTCCTGAATAGTATCCCTCTTCTTATTTTACAAATGATAAATTTGGAGCACAGAGAGGATAAATGGATTTCCAATGATAACTCAACTAACACGTGTCAGAGATAAGACCTGAGCGCATTTTTCTTGGTCTTCTCAATACTGCCTCCTTGTGCAATAGATTTAAAGTAATGGTCTTTGTAGTTTGAATCTTGGACTATTTTCTTAACCAATCAATGCTTAGTTTTCACATTCATAAAACCAGGTTTCGTACATTTTGCAGAAAGGGATTGAGAATTAACATAAATGCACACAGCACTGTGCCTGGCTGATAATACATGTTCCATAAGTGTTGGCTTCCCTTACTTTTATATTCCAGTTCCTCAAAGATAACTGTACATTTAGTTTTGTTTAAAAGTACAAGCTAGTTTTTTTTCTAAATCAAAGAAGTTGGAGTAATAGTTCTATGGTAATTGAAATATCCCAGAGGAGACATGCCAAAAGTAATCTCAAAATGTGTTATGGCAGAGTCTCCTGGGATAGAAAGGGCAAGTTTGTTATGCTCTGAGATGTCCTGTTCCCCTCATGGTTTATGAGCTAAAAGGATCCCTTAAAGGAATTTGTCAAGACTGACTTTATTGTTCTATCCAGGCTGGGCATCCACTTTATTAAGCCAAAGGTGGATGCTTATCGTGCCAGCTAAAATTGCACTGCTTCCATCCAGAAACAGGCAGAAGTCAAGTAATGTTTGAAATATAAATCCACTCCAACCCACTGCTTCAACAAAGAAGGTAAACGGGTGACAGAGGGCACCTACAGAGCACCTGTAATTTCACATAATTGGCCAAAGGATTTCATTGTTCCATGATGCAAATGAAAGATCATTAATGGGAAGTAAAAAGGGGCAGAGGGTGGAAAGAATGCATAACAGAAGACAGTTAATGGTTTCAGGGGAGATTGGCACATCAGAGCTCTGCTGCAATATGCAGTAGGCTAATTTCACTGAGGTATTGAACAAATGATAGATGGGGATAGTTAACAGGCACCATGACAGCAATAATGAAGATACTCCCTGCCAGCAGAAGACCTCTGCTCCCACTTCCCATTTAAATGACTTCTCATATGACTGAATACCTGCTTGTCAAAAGTACTGGTTACCTATTCCCTCATGGCTCAGGATGAGATGCTTTCACTCCAAAGGACCGTCTGGCGATCTACCACCAGACGGGGGCAATCTCCCCATGCCCCCCTTTTGCTCTATTAATGTGATTTACCTAGGAAAGTGCAAAACTAGGAAATTGAACTACAAGGAAAATTGAACTTAAGAGCAGTACTGCAATTTCTATCCAGTTTGATGCTTTTCATTGCTTCTAAGTGGCTAGCAGTCTTCACTGCTTTCAGGGCACCACAATGTCAGGACAGACAGCCTTTATATTTAATTGACTGCCATTATGGTGTTGTGTTCATACCTCAGGAAGGTCAGATGAGATGTATAAGTCCTGTGTAAGGTTTTCTAGAGACAAAGACCAAGGGAAATAGGAGAACGGGTCAATGGCATGGTACTGGGATAGAGGGGAGTTGTGCTAGAATTTCCAGCCTTCAGAGACTGATTAGTAGGAAGGTTAATGACTTTCTTAATGGCTTGGAAGGCAAGCCAAGAGTACTTCATGAAATTTACACATATTTTGACTTTAGAATCATTTTAAGAGTCATTCAATTCAACACCAGATTTAATAGGTGGATTGCGTTTGTTAACCTTACAAGCATTTTAATTTTCCCATTTCTCTTAAATATGCAAGAATTCTATGATATTATCTAGGTATTAACTATGTGAAGATATATATATAAATAGATAGATATAGATATAGATATATAGATATATATGCATATTGCCATAGCACAAAATTATATTGAGTAAAAACCTTTATATTATAAAAAGAAAGCTGGAAATGGCAGTTTGATGTATGACAAGTAGTGTAAAGGTACATTTTAGACTTTTTCAAGCATAAGTAACTTAAAAAGTCTCAAAAATGAAAGGAAATAAATGACCAAATGGATTATTAATGATATAGCCTTCCATTTGGGAAACACAAAGTTCACTGTTGACTTAAATCTGAGTGAAATAGGGTTGAGAGGTCAACATTTAGATTTCAGGGGACTTATTTAACAACATGGAGAGGAATACTAAAAATAATAAAGAGAAATCCTAAATTTTCTGTTCTCTGTTTTCCTACTTGGTCAAAGGAAAGCACATCTATAAAACTTCCACTGTTTAGGAATGGCTACAAGGGCCAGGAGTTTGTCATTATTTGGAAATTTCAAGTGAACGGTCCTTAAGAATCCTAGAGTTTAAGGGCGCCTGGGTGGCTCAGTTGGTTGAATGTCTGACTTCAGCTCAGGTCATGATCTCAGTTTCTGAGTTCAAGCCCTGCATCGGGCTCTGTGCTGACAGCTCTGTGACAGATTCTGTGTCTTCCTCTCTTTCTACCCCTCCCTGCTCACACTCTGTCTCACTCTCAAAAATGAATAAATGGTAAAAAAAAAAAAAAAACAAAAAAAACTTTTTTAAAGAATCCTAGAGTTTAGAGAGGCAAGTTGATTTACCTAAGGTCACTCAAATAATGAATATTTAAGCTTGAATTTGAGTCCAGCTCTATCTCCAAGATTTGTTCATTTATAGTGCTATATACACAACAGTGCCAACTTGACTCAGAAGACCCATATGTCTCTGATAATTTTGGTGACCTAACCTCCAAGGATTCTTGACAGAATAGCATGCACTCCAGACCTCTCAACCCACAGCAATTTCTCCATGGAAACCAGCAGCTGTCACTGCTGCCACTCATGTGATCTGGAGTTTCTCTTCCAAGATCACCTTCTCTTTAGCCTATCTCTCTGTCCTCTCCACTATGGCCCTCCCAACTCAAGACAGTTAATACAAATTCATAAACATGTACTCGCAGTGTGAAAAACAGGCATAGATTTTTTACAGAAACTGGTCTGGATCACCTGGCAGAAGAACCAAGTGGCACTCAGAGATCTTGGAAGGCAGGAGTCTTGGAAGGCAGGAGGTTTATTTTACATTGGTGGGTTCAGAGGAGATCATTCTCCAGAGGTCTGAGCCCAGAGCATCAACAGAGGGGACAGTTTATAGTCTGTTACTTCCACATTCCTCATTAGTGGTAATTTGGCACCAGGGGCAAGTAGGGTGGGAAGAAGAACCTGGAAGGGGAGTCTACAGGCAGGGACTGGAATTCCCCTATCAGTCCTGTCAGCCATCTTATGACAGACTTTTTTTTCCCCTATCATTCCCCTCTTTGATGCCCCTTTAAACAGACATAGGCTGTATTAGAGGGCATCGTCTTCATTTATTATGGGCTGGTTCTTTTTCTTAGTTCCATTAGTTTGGTTGTGACTATTCCTGACTGGTTTACTAAGTAACAGCATTCTTTTCCAAGGAAGATACAGACACTCCTTTTCTCAACCGTGATGAGGTCAAGTGCCCATCTGTTTTAGAGGGCAACTCCTGCCAGGGAACTTATTTGGCTCTGCAAGGACATTAGGGAGTCGGACACTCATTAGTCCCACAGAAAAGCCTATGTCTCCTATGCCAGTCCCTATCTCCATGGCTATTCCTGCCCCTAGGCAGTCAGATAGCAACACCATTCATTTAGCCTGGGCTGAAGGCTGAAGGTTAATCTAAGCACCAACTTTCATCCTGAGAATTATTTAATCTCTTTTTCCTGAAGCTTGAAGCACATTTATCAGTGCAAACACTTCCCCAAAATGACATTGGCAACCTCCTTACTGGCAGTCAAACCAGCAGACCGAAAGAGGTTACAACACATTAAAGCTTTTAACCACACCCCCCCCCCCAGATTCTTCCATTGAAAGTGTCCTGCTCTTACAAATGGGGCCCAGATTAGAGGCAATCAATACCAACAAAACATCCTATCCAATAGGAAGGTGAGTGCAAACAAGAATCTCTCGCTGTTTCCCCAGCTTTCTGGGACAACCTCTGCCAATCCGATGGCAAGCAGTAAAGACAGTCTACTTTATCGTACTGGTGATTCCTCAAGCTTTTGCTGTGCATAGACCAGCAAGCTTCTGGGGTGTGGCTAGAGCAAGGCTGAAGATTGGACTTGTGTCAGTCTTCCAAGTCTGGGTCTCCTCAGACTTGGCCTTCTTGACTCTGGAGTGGTGGACCCATGCAGTGATACCTATATGAGGCCCAGTCCACTGTGGTTTGAGAGGGTCTTCTTTCCAGTCCTTGACCCTGACCAAGTCCCCTGGTGAGAGAGGGTGTAAACGTGCAGGCAGCCCCACAGCAAAAAGTGTAGACTTACATCCTGGTCCCCATGGTGGGTGATGATGGTGCCAACTTTGGCATGATGGGGAAAGACCTGGCTGTTCAAGAGGGAGTGGTCACCAGGTCCCCTGCAGGTCCAGGTAGTGGGGTCCCAGTGGGATCAGGTGGCTGGCCAAGAGTCTTCCTTGGCTCCTTGGTAGCTCAGTAGCTGAGGTGCTGACAACCTACTTGGAGCCAGGTATGGGGCTGGTGCAGTCCAGGAGACTGGGCGGGGGAAGAGGTGAAGAGTGCCCCATGTATGTGTACAGTAGCAAAGGCGTACTAGGAGTTGGTTGGCCTTCTTGTCCTTGCTAATGGTGAGAGCTTGGTTTAAGGCATGTCACTGCATACTCTGCCTTTTGAATGCCCTCCGTGATGAAAATGGTACAATCACTGAACAAGGTGAGATCTGGGTTCTGTGGGGCCTGGTCATGCAGATATGGGAGGCTTGCGAATACTTTATCAGTCACCTCAGAACAGTTATGATCTGGTTTCTCTTCCTCAGAAGGTAGAAAAGTTGCAGGGTTCAGTGTCTGCACTGTTTTAAGAGTGACCCATGAATTCTCTCAGAGGAGCCCCTGGTATTGTGCTAGCCAAGAGTTAGAGAGGCATGAGAGTTTTTTCTCATGCACAAAGAGGTTCCACACTGAAACAGTCTGTGTGGAAGGGACCCTCAAGGATGCACAGTGGTACATCGACCTTATCACCTGGAATCTGAGAGCAGTAAGCCTCCCACCAACCTACCACACAATTGCCTATCAACTCTCCTCCTACCCCAGACAAGTCCAGTTCTGGCTCTGCAGACATTGGCAGCAGGGGGTGACAATCCCTGGGTCTCTGTGGCCTTACTTTTTCATCCAGGGCTAAGACCTGCCACCTATCCCACCTATCCTACCCCACCTTTGCTGAAACACAGCAAAGTTCTCTTACATGAACACCAAAGCATAAATCCACTCCACCATCAAGAATCACCTCAGGGAACAGTCTCAGCCCCTACTTGGTGCTTCTGAAACACACATCTCTGACCCAAGCAGGTACTGAGATATGACTTTACAGAATGAATCAACCTCTCAGCCCTCCATAACACTGTGCTCCTGTGGGTGGAAAGGCATCCACACCCCCAGCTGTAGCTGGAGATGTAGGAAAATGCTGGGGCAAGGGGCAGGGAGCAAGGATGGAAGTGGTTGCACCACCTTTTCTGAAAATCACTTTAAAAGGCTTTTCTATATTCAGCAGGCTGATGCTTGCCCCTAGGCAGCCTTTATCTGTAGAAGGGTAGCTTTGGCCTCTGTCCAGCCAGGGGGTTCTTGATATGCCCCTACCAAAAGATTATAGAAGGGTCTTGCTATTGCTGAGAATCTGGGAATCCAGATTCGGCAGAATCCTGCACCCCTCAGGAATTCTCATAGCCCCCTCTTAGTTTGGGGCTAGGGTAGGGAGGTGATGACCTTCTTTTTCTCTGGCTCTAGTTCTCTTTTTCCTTGGGTGAGGAGGAAGCCTAAGTATTGGACTTGCAGTTGGCATATCTGTGCTTTTTTTTTTTTTTTCTCATGAGACCCAATAACCTGAGTCTGACAGGAATTGAAGAAGGGCCTTTGTGCCCTCTGTACAATTCTCTCGGGTATTGCTGGCAGAGAGAAGGACATCCACATTCTGGAGAAGGGTGTAGTGTGTGGCCTCCCTTGTAAACTTGGTGAGGTCTCTGGATGGTGCCTCCCCAAAGAGGGCAGGTGAGTTTTAAATGCCTGTGGGAGGCACATCCAAGTCAGTTGCATCTGATGCCATGTCTGCTTTGGTCCATTTGAAGGCAAATAAGGGTTGGCTCAGGGGGGCCAAGAGGAAGCAGAAGAAGGCATCCTTTCAGTCTAGGCAGGTAAATCAGCTGGCAGAGCCTGGGATTGGGCTGAGGAAGGTGTATGGGTTCGGGACCACCTAATTCAAGGCTTGAACTGGTTGGTACCCTCCTCCTGGCTTCTTGGCTGGCAAGATTGGGGTGTTCCAGGGTGATTGGAATTCAATCAGAATGCCTAATTTCTTGGATGCCTGCCCTTGACTCTTGTGGGAGGGGGCATTGCCACTGTCTCTGTGGTTTAGCCTCTGGGACTAACTCTACAATGATGGAGGCCCAGTTGTGGGCAAGTCTGGAGGGGTTTTCCTTGGCCTGTACAGTGGGGAAAGCAGTCCTGAATTTGGGTGGGCCACTTGGTTGGGCCTAGGCACAAAATAGCCTCTATTTGGATCCAATCAGAGGCTGGTGCATCCCATTGGCTCAAAGGTTATTTGGGCCCCCAGCTTTGAGAGTCGCTGGGTGTGCTGGTGGCTGGTACCATGTGGTCCCTAAATTCATATAAAAGTCATAGGTTGGCTTCCTACTTTTATTTTGACCATGGGCTCATGGGGGACAAGAAGAAGTTAACCTGGTCCCCCTCAATCTGAACCTATTCCTGCTTTAATGTTCTTTCTTCTTGCAGCAGGTGCATTGATCTCTTGCTAAGAAGGTTTTGGGCCTCCTCCCTTTTGGGGACTGGACCTTCCAGATCCTTTTGTCATGGCTCTCTTGTGCTTTGGGGCCTAATGGGGTGTAAGCCTCACATAGCCTCTCATAATAATCCCCTGGGGATTCCCCTTGGGCTGCGCATATTCATGGACTTCTTAGCCCCTGTTCAGATCCACCAGAGGAGAGCCTCTTGGTACCACTGGCTGTGGACCGGCATCTGGAGAGCACCTGCACCTGGCCAAGGGCACAATCTGGCCGCTGGTCTGGAGAAGAGAGGATCTGCTGAGTCCAGAGGTGGTGGGGAGAATGAAGGTGGCAGAGTATCGAGAATCAGGAGGTTCATATGACAGGGGCAAGATTGGTTCTTCCTCCGGTTCACTGGCAAGAATTTGTGAAGGTCAAGACTTATACCGGAACTGATCAGGGTAACCTGGGTCTCTGGCGACAACATGCCAGATGCAGTGGACTGTTGGGACATCTAAAGTTCCCTCCGAGGGCCATCCTACACCAAAAGTAGGCCATTCTAACCCACATGTGGTCCTTAACTTTCCAGGGGTTATCTTAATTCCATAGTTTCCCAAAAACCCCTTCTTTGCTCTGTCCCAACCCCATAATGCTCCCGTGAGGCAGAGTCGCAAAGACAGAGGGATAGGGGTGCCCTGTCTAATGAGGAGACCAGTCAGAGGCCTGTCTGGCCATGTCCCAAAGGAACTTAGGTAACACTTAGTCATAGCGGTCTCAGCTTTGTGACTTCCAATCAGAAACTATTCTGATGCTGCCATAGACTGTATGCCATTCATCAGAGAATCACAGATGGGCCCACTCATACTCTGTGGACTTTTGGGTACCTTAAGGGTGCCTGCCCATGGAGCCACAGAATCAAACTTGGCAGGCAAGCCAGACCGAGTCACACATTCACACTTACATACACACCAGACGTTATTACCTTCCCTCCCACAGAATTTCTACAGATGAGACCACTGAGGTCTCTGGGGAGTGATCAGGTCCCCCTTCCACCACTATGGGTGGGCCAGACAGGACAGAATTCAGTCCCAGGCCTTACCAGTATCCGACGTTGTGTCCATATCCTCACCTGCCAAGTCTCTTTGAATCCAGCAGGAGCGGAGGAGTGGGGCTGGCCTGACACGCAGGCCTTACCAGTATCCAACATTGGGTCCAGATCCTCACCTGCCAAGTCTCTTTGAGTCCAGCAGGAGTGGAGGAGTGGGGCTGGCCTGATGCGACCAAGCAGGAGACTGCTGAAATTCAGGCAAGGGATGCCTTCTCCTTTGCAATTCCTCATTCCGTCACCACCGCACCATTTTCCCAAACCAGTGGCAACAATGGGCCAGCACGGTTGGGTTTCTGGGTCAGGAACCAAATGTTATGGAAACTGGTCTGGATCACCTGGCAGAAGAAACAAGGGGCACTCAGAGATCTTGGAAGGTAGGAGGTTTATTTTACAATAGTGGGCTCAGAGGAGATCATTCTCCAGAGGTCTGAGCCCAGAGCATCAACAGAGGGGACAATTTACAGTCTGTTACTTCCACATTCCTCATTAGTGATAATTTGGCACCAGGGGCAAGCAGGGTGGGAAGAAGAACCTGGAAGGGGAGTCTTCAGGCAGGGACTGGAATTTCTCTATCAGTCCTGTCAGCCATCTTATAACAGATTTTTTCCTTAGCAGATTATGTTTGCGGAGGTCAATTACTCCAGCTATTGGAATATGGACTGGATGGGGTGGTGGTTTTCACACTCACTCTTAGTTTACCTACATTAGTAGCAATGGGCCACATACCCATGCAGTCCATCATTTGTTCGTGGACCTCCTCACTTTACTGCTCATGAAGAGCCCATGGGCAGATTTTGGTGGTGCAAAGGCCAAATACAAACCTATAAAGCCAGGATTCTTTCTTGGAAAGGGTTTATTATCTGGAATCAGATCTTTATTCTCTGGGGTCCTAGATCCTTTTTTCAGGCCCTTGTCAAAATCAGGCCCTTGTCACCTCTTTAGAGTTGTTCCAGAATTTCATCTCTCCTGCTTATCTTTGCTCTTTTGCTTCCAGCTTTGGGCAAATGGGAGGTGGTATAAAGCAGAGGTGAAGAGTACTTATTTTGCATATGTATTGGCCAAGCAACCTGGGAGAAGTTATTTAAACTCCTCTAAAACATGGTTTTCTCTATTGCTTTTAATAAGAAAAACTATATAGTATCTACTTCATGAGTTTGTTATGAGGATAAAATGACATAAATTTAGAACACATAATGCACATAGTGCACATAGGAAGCACTTCATAAGGGACAACTGGCACTATTAATATTACTATTATCATTATCTGAAGAGGTTTTTCTACTTCTCCCTCCCCCTTGCTCCTTCCCTAAAACCTCCCAGTTCTTTACAAATTCCTGTCCTTCATCCCTACCGCCACCCACTCCAGCAGCTCCCCTCCAAGACTCCCAATCTCTCCTGCTGGGACTGCAAATCCTCCTGCCCCACTTCTCCTTACTTATCTCTGGGACTATTGTCTTCTCTCAATCACCACATTAGCATAAATGTTATTATCTCTAAAATCCAATTAATTTCAATTACTGTGGCCCCAGACAGATTGCCAGTGCTAAGGCCTCTCACTTGAATTTTATATGGCTGTGAGGACCAGGAAAAACAGGTGAATAACCAGATACAGACCTCCTCAAATCCCATTTACCCAATCACCCCCACTGTCTCAGATGCAGGTTTTTTCTAGAGTGAACACTTTCACAACATTGCCTGGCTTTAACTGGTCTTTGCCTGACGTGGTCATATATTGCAAACAAATAAAATGGGAAAAAATGGGCAGCAAATGAGCAGCAAGAGAGATACTGGGTGATGATCTAGAAGTATGTATAAACTAAATAAGGAATAATCAAGAACTGGCTATGATGAAGTTTTGAGGTGGTGGTGGAGTTCATGGGGTTTGGTGCTGATGGCCAAGAAAGAATTTTTAAAGAAGTCTTTGGTGCAAAAAGGCGATTTTATTAAAGCATGGGGACAGGACCCTTGGGCAGAAAGGGCTGCACTGCAGGTGTGGGGGTGGGGTGGGGGTGGTGACCATTTTTTGGAGATAAGTCAAGAGGGAGTTTCCAAAGAGAATTTCACAAGCTTAACACTGGAGGCCTAGCTATTGTCAAGCTAAGGTTGTTTTTCCTTCTGGCAAAGCATTAACATTAAGACAGTAGGGAGTTCCTGGACTTTAGGCTATTAGTAAGATTGCCTTTTTTTTTTTTTGGTAAACTGGTTGATTCTTAACAGTTTAACCATTTGTTGTTTTCTCCTTTCCTGTTTTCCTGTTTTTGGGTATCCAGGAGTGTCCAAGCAATATCATACATATCCCAACTTGGGGTGGGGGCGGGATGGTGCTATTAGCCTGTACTTTGCCCTCAGCTTGCCCCATGCTCCCTCATCAGCTATATGCGCACATGTCTTTAAGATCCTAAAATTGCAATTTTGATCAACATATTCAATACCAAATAATCAAATTTGATTAGTCCTACCTGGTTTACTTTATGAATTTTTTATTCAACATGTGTCCATTCAATGAATGTCTTCTGTGCACCTACCATGCGACAGGCATTCTATTCTGGAGCTAAACATGGAACAGGACAGACAAGGTCCCTCCCAAGCTTTTATTTGGTGGAGAAGATAGACAATTACAAGACATTTTGGCCAACTATTATTTTAAACTATTAATACGTCTGATCCTTCTCATCAACATTGATACTTAGGTCTTTCTAAGTAATATATATATATATATATATATATATATATATATATACACATATACATTGCACATAGGTGAAGAGAAGCTTTATTAACAAATTATAACCATAAAATTTATTTATTTGTGGCTCATAATATTAGCTACAACTTAGTCTTCTCAGTGTTAAAAATAAAATATTCTTTTTTTTTAAATTTTTATTAAGTTTATTTATTTTTGAGAGAGAGGGGAGTGGGAGAAGGACAGAGAGAGATGGAAAGAGAGAATCCCAAGCAGCCTCTCCACTGTCAGCACAGAGCTTAACATGGGACTTGAACTCATGAAACTATGAGATCATGACCTGAGCTGGAACCCAGAGTCAAGAGGCTTAGCCAACTGGGCCACCCAGGTTCCCCTAAAAAAATAAACTTTTTTTCTACCATATAAAATCTATCCTTCCCTTAGACTTTTGAAAATTATTATATTTTGATCCCTGAGAGTTATAAAAAGGGAGCTGGACTCCAGTGACATCGTTTGTCTGATAACTGGTCATAATCCACCTCTATTCACAAAAACTGGTCCACAGCCACCTCCATGTCCTTCCCATACAGCTTTTACAAGAGGATAAATATATTTATTTATTTATTCAGACTAAAGTTCAATTATATCTCTGGCATAATCCTGAAATTCCTTCTCCTTTTCATCCATAAGAGCTTCAGTAAGTCTGAATAAGGTATGAATATGGTAGAAAAACTTTTCGCTCTCATTGATAATTTAATATCTCAAGGCTATATGTAGCCCCTGGGACTAAGGAGGTCTGTGGGTAGTTCTAACACACAGGTTTTGGTAATGTTAGAAAACAAAACAGCAGGCCCAAAATAGAGTTACTTATGCTAAGGCCCACATCACCCAACCAAGGTTTAATTACAGTTTCAGCCTCTCCCAGAAATGGAATCTTTTTTTTTTTTTTTTTTTTTTAATTTTTTTTTTTCAACGTTTTTTATTTATTTTTTGGACAGAGAGAGACAGAGCATGAACGGGGGAGGGGCAGAGAGAGAGGGAGACACAGAATCGGAAACAGGCTCCAGGCTCCGAGCCATCAGCCCAGAGCCTGACGCGGGGCTCGAACTCACGGACCGCAAGATCGTGACCTGGCTGAAGTCGGACGCTTAACCGACTGCGCCACCCAGGCGCCCCAGAAATGGAATCTTAAACCAGTCAATCGGGAACTACTGTCGGCACTAGGGAGGTAATCTGCCTGATACACTCCTGCCATTCCCTAAAAGAAAATGACTTTGCCACAAGCAGTCATTTTTTGCTAATATCACTTCCTTTTCCCACTCCCTTCTGCCTATAAGTATTCTATTTTGTACATCTCCTAAGAGCTCCTTTCTTTTCCCTTCCCTTCCCTTTTCTTTTCTTTTCCTTTTTTTTAGAAACTGTTTATTTTCCAACAACCTTAATTCCATTCTATTTGTCTTTGTGGAAGAGAAACTTAAGACTGCTCAGTGGTTGTTCCTACCCATTCATTGGCCTGAGCAGGAAGAGCTGCAGGCCAGTCTTCAGTGGCAGGCTGAGTACACCAGTCTTCAGTAGGGAAATGTTTAATAGGCACAAAGGGCAACTGCATACCTTTAGATGAATCTGCAACCTTAGGTTGAAAACCAGTCAACTCAGGAGGTGGAGGAGTCCATTCACCCTAAAATTCCTCCTTGTCCACAGCATTTTCATCAGTGGCCTGCTCTTCCTTTTCAATCTCTTAAGGACTCTGTAGAAGTAGAGTTCAGGCATGACCTCCCATGTAGGCTTTTGTGAAATGGTGCCATGCATTCATAGAACTTCCCTGGCCAGCCTCCACTATATCAGATCCACTGAGTGAGTTACCTTGTTGTTGCAAGGGATGGCAATGTACACATAGTGCAGAGATAAGGTAGACAGGTTAAAAAAGATGCCTCTGTGAGAGGCTGGTGGTCAGCCCTAGGATCAGTAACTACAAGAAGTCTTGACTCCTGAAAAGCTAACCTGGCTCTGGTCGGTGAAGTTTCCAGGACCAGAGTGGCCAGCAAGAGGTATGGTTCCAGTAGCAGCAGCAAACGTCAGCACAGCTGTCTGGCCAGTATTCCTAGATGATATGATACTGACATCAGCTGGGTTTTTAGTGGCAAAACTGGCATGAGCTGCCAAAAGAAGCTTCACACAGGTTCTCTTCATATTTTTTTAAAAAATAATGTATTGCCAAATTGGCTAACATACAGTGTGTACAGTGTGCTCTTGGCTTCTGGGGTAGATTCCCATGGTTCATTGCTTACATACAACACTCAGTCCTCATCCCAACAAGTGCCCTCCTCAATGCCCATCACCCATTTTCCCCTCTCTGCCACCCCTCCATCAACCCTCAATTTATTCTCTGTATTTAAGACACTCATAAGAGACTCCTTGCCTCCCTCCCTCTCTGTTTGTAACTATTTTTCCCCCTTCCTTCCCCATGTTTTTCTGTTAAGTTTCTCAAGATCACAATATGAGTGAAAACATATGACATCTGTCTTTCTCTGACTGACTTATTTCACTTAGCATTAATACCTTCCAGTTCCATCCACACTGCTGCAAATGGCATGATTTCATTCTTTCTCATTGCCAAGTAGTATTCCGTTGTATATATAAGCCACATCTTCTCTATCCATTCATCAGTTGATGGACATTTATTTAGGCTTTTCCCATAATTTGGCTATTGTTGAAAGCACTGCTATAAACATTGGGGTACATGTGCCCCTGAGAATCAGCACTCCTGTATCCTTTGGATAAATTCCTAGTAGTGGTATTGCTGGGTTTTAAGGTAGTTCTATTTTTAATTTTTTGAGGAACCTCCACACTGTTTTCCAAAGCAACTGCACCAGTTTGCATTCCCACCAACAGTGCAAGAGGGTTCCCTTTTCTCCACATCCATTCCAGCATCTGTTGTTTCCCCAGTTGTTAATTTTAGCCACTCTGACTGGTGTCAGGTGGTATCTCGGTGTGGTTTTGATTTGCATTTCCCTGATGATGAGAGACGTTGAGCATCTTTTCATGTGTCTGCTGGCCATCTGGCTGTCTTCTTTGGAAAAGTGTCTATTCATGTCTTCTGCCCATTTCTTCACTGGATTATTTTTCAGGTGTTGAGTTTGGTAAGTTCTTTAGAGATTTTGGATGCTAACTCTTTATCTGATATGTCATTTGCAAAAATCTTTTCCCATTCCATCAGTTGCCTTTCAGTTTTGCTGATTGTTCCCTTTGCAGTGCAGAAGCTTTTTACCTTGATGAGGTCCCTGTAGTTCATTTTTGCTTTTAATTCCCTTGCCTCTGGAGATGTGTCGAGCAAGACACAGTTGCTGCAGCTGAGGTCAAAGAGCCTGTTGCCTGTTTTCTCCTCTGGGGTTTTGATGGCTTCCTGTCTCACATTTAGGTCTTTCATCCATTTTGAGTTTATTTTTGTGTATGGTATAAGAAAGTGGTCTAGTTTCACTCTTCTCCATGTTGCTGTCCAGTTCTCCCAGCACTATTTCCTAAAGACACTGTTTTTTTTTTTTTTTTTCCATTGGATACTCTTTCCTGCTTTGTCAAAGCTTAGTTGGTCATACATTTGTGGGTCCAATTCTGGGTTCTCTATTCTATTCCATTGGCCTATGTGTCTGTTTTTGTGCCAGTACCATACTGTCTTGACGATTACAACTTTGTAGTAGAGGCTAAAGTCTGGGATTGTGATGCCTCCTGCTTTGGCTTTCTATTTCAACATTACTTTGGCTATTCGGGATCTTTTGTGGTTCCATACAAATTTTAGGATTGTTTGTTCTAGCTTTGAGAAGAATGCTGGTGCAAGTATTTTTTTTTTTAATTTTATTTTTAATTTTCTTTTTACATTTACATCTAAATTAGTTAACATATAGTGCAACAATGATTTCAGGAGTACATTCCTTAGTGCCCCTTACCCATTTAGCCCATCCTCCCTCCCACAATGCCTGCAGTAACCCTCAGTCTGTTCTCCATAATTATGAGTGTCTTATGTTTTGTCCCCCTCTGTTTTTTTATATTATTTTTGTTTCCCTTCCCTTATGTTCATCTGTTCTGTGTCTTAAAGTCCTCACTGAGTGAAGTCATATGATATTTGTCTTTCTCTGACTGACTAATTTCGCTTAACATAATACCCTCCAGTTCCATCCACGTAGTTGCGAATGGCAAGATTTCATTGATTGCTGAGTAATACTCCATTGTGTGTGTGTGTGTATATATATATATATATATATATATATATATGCATATACAATGTATATATATATGTATATATGTGTATATATATGTATGTATATGTATATATGTGTATATGTATATGTATGTATATGTATATGTATGTGTATATATATGTATATATATACACATACATATACCTCCTTTTCTTTATCCATTCATCCATCGATGGACATTGGGGCTCTTTCCATACTTTGGATATTGTTGATGGTGCTGCTATAAACATGGGGGTGCATATGTCCCTTTGAAAGAGCACACCTGTATCCCTTGGATAAATGCTTAGTAGTGCAATTGCTGGGTCATAGGGTAGTTCTATTTTCAGTTTTTTGAGGAACCTCCATACTGTTTTCCAGAGTGGCTGCACTAGCTTGCATTCCCACCAACAATGCAGCAGAGATCCTCTTTCTCTGCATCCTCACCAACATCTGTTGTTGCCTGAGTTGTTAACGTTAGCCATTGTGACAGGTGTAAGGTAGTATCTCATGGTGGTTTTGATTTGTATTTCCCTGATGATGAGTGATGTTGAGCATTTTTTTCATATGTCGGTTGGCCATCTGGATGTCTTCTTTGGAGAAGTGTCTATTCATGTCTTTTGCCCATTTCTTCACTGGATTCTTTGTTTTTCAGGTGTTGAGTTTGATAAGTTCTTTGTAGATTTTGGATACTAACCCTTCATCTGACATGTCATTTGCAAATATCTTCTCCCATTTCGTCAGTTGCCTTTTAGTTTTGCTGAGTGTTTCCTTCGCTGTGCAGCAGCTTTTTATTTTGATGAGGTCCCAGTAGTTCATTTTTGCTTTTGTTTCCCTTGCCTCTGGAGACGTGTTGAGTAAGAAGTTGCTGCGGCCAAGATCAAAGAGGTTTTTGCCTGCTTTCTCCTCGAGGATTGTGATGGCTTCCTGTGTTACATTGAGGTCTTTCATCCATTTTGAGTTTATTTTTGTGTATGGTGTAAGAAAGTGGTCCAGGTTCCTTCTTCTGCATGTCGCTGTCCAGTTTTCCCAGCACCACTTGCCGAAGAGACTGTTTTTATTCCATTGGATATTCTTTCCTGCTTTGTCAAAGATTAGTTGGCCGTAGGTTTGTGGGTCCATTTCTGGGTTCTCTGTTCTGTTCCATTGATCTGAGTGCCTGTTCTTGTGCCAGTACCATAGTGTCTCGATGGTTACAGCTTTGTGGTGTAGCTTGAAGTCTGGGATTGTGATGCCTCCTGCTTTGGTTTTCTTTTTCAGAATTGCTTTGGCTCTTTGGGATCTTTTCTGGTTCCTTACAAATTTTAGGATTATTTGTTCTAGCTCTGTGAAGATGCTCGTGTTATTTTGATAGGGATTGCATTGAAAATGTAGATTGCTTTGGGTAGTATCGACATTTCAACAATATTTGTTCTTCCTATCCAGGAGCATGGAGTCTTTTTCCATTTTTTTGTGTCTTCTTCAATTTCTTTCATCTGCTTTCCATAGTTTTCAGTGTATAGATTTTTCACCTCTTTGGTTAGATTTATTCCTAGGTATTTTATGGTTTTTTTGTGCAACTGTAAATGGGATTGATTCCTTGATTTCTCTTTCTGTCGCTTCATTGTTGGTGTATAGGAATGCAACCGATTTCTGTGCATTGATTTTGTGTCCTGCAAATTTGCTGAATTCATGAATCAATTCTAGCAGTTTTTTGGTGGGATCTTTTGGGTTTTCCATGTAGAGTATCACGTCATCTGCAAACAGTGAACATTTGACCTCCTCCTGGCTGATTTGGATGCGTTTTATTTCTTTGTGTTTTCTGATTGCAGAGGCTAAGACTTCCAATACTATGTTGAATAACAGTGGTGAGAGTGGACATCCCTGTCATGTTCCTGACCTTAGGGGGAAAGCTCTCAGTTTTTCCCCATTGAGGATGATATTAGCGTTGGGTCATTCATATAATGCTTTTATGATCTCGAGGTATGCTCCTTCTGTCCCTACTTTCTTGAAGGTTTTTATCAAGAAAGGATGCTGTATTTTGTCAAATGCTTTCTCTGCATCTATTGAGAGGATCATATGGTTCTTGTCCTTACTTTTATTGATGTGATGAATCACGTTAATTGTTTTGCGGATATTGAACCAGCCCTGCATCCCAGGTATAAATCCCACTTGGTCATGGTGAATGAATAAATTTTTTAATGTATTGTTGGATCCGGTTGGCTAATGTCTCATTGAGGATTCTTGCATGCATGTTCATCAGGGAAATTGGTCTATAGTTCTCCTTTTTAGTGGGGTCTCTGTCTGGTTTTGGAATCAAGGTAATGCTGGCTTCACAGAAAGAGTTTGGAACTTTTCCTTCCATTTCTATTTTTTTTGGAACAGCTTCAAGACAATAGGTGTTAACTCTTCCTTAAATGTTTGGTAGAATTCCCCTGGAAAACCATCTGGCCCTGGACTCTTGTTTTTTTGGGAGATTTTGGATTACTAATTCAATTTCCTTACTGGTTATGGGTCTGTTCAAATGTCCTATTTCTTCCTGTTTCAGTCTTGGTAGTGTATATGTTTCTGGAATTTGTCCATTTCTTCCAGATTGCCCATTTTATTGGCATATAACTGCTGATAATATTCTCTTATTATTGTTTTTATTTCTGCTGTGCTGGTTGTGATCTCTCCTCTCATTCTTGATTTTATGTGTTTGAGCTTTTCCTTTTCCTTTTTGATCAAACTGGCTAGTGGTTTATCAATTTTGTTAATTCTTTCAAAGAACCAGCTTCTGGTTTCATTGATCTGTTCTACTGGTTTTGTTGTTGTTGTTGTTGCTGCTGTTGCTGTTGTTTTGGTTTAGATAGCATTAATTTCTTCTCTAATCTTTATTATTTCCTGTCTTCTTCTGGTTTTGGGTTTTATTTGCTGTTCTTTTTCCAGCTCCTTAAGGCGTAAGGTTAGGTTGTGTATCTGAGATTGGGATTGCATTGGATATGTAGATTGCTTTACATTTTAACAGTATTTATTCCTCTGATCCATGAGCATGGGATGTTTTTTCATTTCTTTGTGTCTTCAATTTCCTTCATAAGTTTTCTATAGTTTTCAGCATACAAATCTTTTACATCTTTGGTTAGGTTTATTCCTAGGTATTTTATGGTTCTTGGTGCAGTTGTAAATGGGATCAACTTCTTGATTTCTCTTTCTGTTGCTTCATTATTGGTGTATAGAAATGCAACCGATTTCTGTACATTGATTTTTTGTGCCCTGCGACGTTGCTGAATTCATGTATCAGCTCTAGCAGCCTTTTGGTGGAGTCTTTCAGGTTTTCCATGTAGAGTATCATGTCATCTGCTAAAAGTGAAAGTTTGACTTCTTCTTTGTCAATTTTGAGGCCTTTTATTTCATTTTGTTGTCTGACTGCTGATGCTAGGACTTCCAACACTATGTTAAACAACAGTGGTGCAAGTGGACACCTGTGTTGTGTTCCTGATCTCAGGGGGAAAGCTCTCAGTTTTTCCCCATTGAGGATAATATTAGCTGTGGGATTTTCATATATGGCTTTTATGATGTTTAGGTATGTTCCTTCCATCCCAACTTTCTTGAGAGTTTTTATTAAGAAGGATGCTGTATTTTGTCAAATGCTTTTTCTGCATCTATTGACAGGATCATATGGTTTTTATCTTTTCTTCTATTAATATGATATATCACATTGATTGATTTGCAAATATTGAACCAGCCCTGCAGCCAAGGAATCAATCCCACTTGATCATGGTGAATAATTCTTCTTACATGCTGCTGAATTCGATGTGCTAGTATCTTGTTGAGAATTTTTGCATCCATGTTCATCAGGGATATTGCCCTGTAATTCTCCTTTTTTGTGGGGTCTCTGTCTGGTTTGGGAATCAAGGTAATGCTGGCTTCATAGAATGAGTCCGGAAGCTTTCCTTCCATTTCTATTCTTTGGAGAAGCTTGAGAAGGATAGGTATTAACTCTGCTTTAAATGTCTAGTAGAATTCCCCTGGGAAGCCATCTAGCCCAGGGCTTTTATTTCTTGGGAGATTTTTGACAACTGATTCAATTTCTTCACTAGTTATGGGTCTGTTCAAATTTTCTATTTCTTCCTGTTTGAGTTCTGGTAGTGTGTGGGTGTCTAGGAATCTGTCCATTTCTTCCACGTTGTCCAGTTTGTTGGCATATGATTTTTTATAGTATTCTCTGGTAATTGTTTTTATTGCTGAGGGATTGATTGTGCTAAGTCCAATTTCGCGATTTTATCCATTTGTGTCCTCTTTCTTTTCTTTTTGAGGAGTCTGGCTAGGGGGTTATCAATTTTGTTTATTTTTTTCAGAAAACCAGCTTTAAGTTTCATTGATCTGTTCTACTGGTTTTGTTTTTGTTTTTGGATTCTATATTGTTTACTTCTGCTCTGATCTTTATTATTTCTCTTCTTCTGTTGGCCTTGGGGTTTCTTTGTTGTTCTTCTTCTAGTTCTTTTAGGTGTGCGGTTAGAGTTTGGATTTGGGATTTTTTCTTGTTTCTTGAGATAGGCCTGGATTGCAATGTATTTTCCTCTTAGGACTGCCTTTGCTGCATCCCAAAGGGTTTGGACTGTTGTCCAATATGTTGTCCATATTTATTTCCATATATTTTTTAATACGTCTTTAATTGCCTGGTTGACCCGTTCATTCTTTCGTAGGATGGTCTTTAACCTCCATGCTTTTGGAGGTTTTCCAAACTTTTTCCTGTGGTTCATATCAAGTTTCATAGCATTGTGATGTGACAATGTGCATGGTATGATCTCAATGCTTTTATATTTATTGAGGGCTGTTTTGTGACCCAGTATGTGATCTATCTTGGAGAATGTTCCATGTGCACTCAAGAGGAATGTGTATTCTGCTACTTTTGGATGAAAAATTCTGAATATACCTGTCAGGTCCATCTGGCCCAGTGCATCATTCAGGGTCATTGTTTCTTTATTGATTTTCTGCCTAGATGATCTGTCCGTTGTTGTAAATGGAGTATTAAAGCCCCCTGCAATTACCACATTCTTATCAATAACATTGCTTATGTTTGTGATTAATTATCTTATACATTTGGGTGCTGCCAAATTGGGTGTATAAACATTTATAATTGTTAGCTCTTCTTGATGGATAGAACCTGTAAATATGATATAATGCCCTTCCTCATCTCTTGTAACAGCCTTTAGTTTAAATTCTAGTTTGTCTGATATAAGTATGGCTACTCCACTTTCTTTTGACTTCCAGTAGCATGATAGATGGTTCTCCATCCCCTCACTTTCAATCTGAAGGTGTCCTCGGGTCTAAAACTAAACAGCTCTTGTAGACAGCAAATAGATGGGTCTTGTTTTGTTGTTGTTGTTGTTGTTGTTGTTGTTGTTGTTGTGTGTGTGTGTGTGTTTTATCCATTCCAATACCCTATGTCTTCATTGGAGCATTTAGTCCATTTACATTCAGTGTTATTATTGAAAGATATGGATTTAGTGTCATTGTGTTATCTGTAGGTTTCATGCTTGTTGTGATGTCTCTGGTCCTTCATGGTCTTTGCAACATTCCATTCACAGAGTCCCCCCCCTTAGGATCTCTTGTAGTGGTGGTTTAGTGGTGATGAATTCCTTCAGTTTTTGTTTGTCTGGGAAAACCTTTACCTCTCCTTCTATTCTGAATGACAGCCTTGCTGGATAAAGGATTCTTTATTTTTCCTAGGCTGCATATTTTTCGTATTCAGCACATTGAATATTTCCTACCACTCCCTTCTGGTCTGCCAAGTTTCAGTAGATAGGTCTGCTACTACCCTCACGTGTCTACCCTTGTAGGTTAAGGGCCATTTGTCCCTCGCTGCTTTCAGAATTCTCTTTATCTTTGTATTTGGCCAGTTGCACCCTGATATGTCATGCAGAAGATCGACTCAAGTTAGGTCTGAAGGGAGTTCTCTGTCCCTCCTGGATTTCAATGTCTGTTTCCCTCCCAAGATTGGGAAAATTCTCACTATGATTTGTTCAAGTACACCTTCTGCCCCTTTCTCTCTCTTTTTCTTCTTCTCCTGGAACTCCTATGACACAGATATTATTACGTTTCATTGAATCACTTAATTCTCTATTTCTCCCCTCAGGGTCTAGAATTTTGTTATCTCTCTTTTCCCCAGCTTCATCTTTTCCCATCATTTTGTCTTCTACTTCATTTATTCTCCCCTCTGCCTCTTCGGTCCTCACTGCCACCGCCTCTAGTTTATTTTGCACCTCATTTACAACATTTTTAATTCATCATGACTAGTTTTTAGTTCCTTGATCTCTGCAGCAATAGATTCTCTGTTGTCTTCCATGCTTTTTTCAAGCCCAGAGATTAATCTTATGACTATTATTCTAAATTATTGATCATTATATTGTTTATATCTGTTGTAGCCAATTCTTTAGCTTTCATTTTTTTCCTGGAATTTCTTTTGAGGAGAATTCTGCCATTTCATCATTTTGGCTAGTTTTCTATCCCTTATGTGTTTTAAAAGCTTGTTATGTGTCCTGCACTTGTGAGCACTACTATATTAAAGGGGTCATACACTGTCCAGGGTCTGGCCCCTCAGGGGGTATTTTTTGGAGTGCATTACTTGCTGTCTGTTGTTGTGACTCTGGTTGCTTTGTCTCCCTACTCATAGTGATGTTTTGGCCCCTCCATCCGGTGTGGTTTGATTTGTTTGTTGAAGTGGCCCCAGAAAAAAAAGAAAACTAAACTAAACTAAACAAAAACAGCAACAACAGCAAAATAAAAAACAACGGGGTGGGGGCAGTGTTGGTGGAAGAGGCCTTATCCCATACAAAGGCAGGGAAAAAGAAAAGAAAAGAAAATTGACCAGGCAGAGAAACTCTATGGTCTCTCTCTCTCTCTCTCTCTCTCTCTGAAGAGAGAGAGAGAGAGAGAGAGAGGAAAGATAGAAGGAGATATAGAACAGGTATAAGGAGAATAGATTAAATATGTCTGCTTAAATAAACCAACAACCAGAATAACCAGACTAGAGGAGGGAAGAAATAAGAAGGAAAAAAAAAAAAAATATATATATATATATATATATGTGTTTGTGTGTGTGTGTGTGTGTGTGTGTGTACGTGTGTGTGTGTATAATAACAATTGTCCAAGAATTAAATCAGGAAATGCAAAAACACTGGGTGCTTTGGAACTGGTGGCAGCACAGTCTGGAGGAGAGACTGTCTGGTTAGTCTGTGTCAATCCTGTTCCAGTAGATATGCAGTTACTAGGTAGGGAGGGGCATGGGTTTGTGTAAGTAGGTTTCACCTCCACTGTGGGCCTGCTATCTGTTTCCAGAAGCATGCCTTGTCAGTGATGGGGAGAAAAATAGCAATACCCCAGTCTCTCCTCCTCAGATTGGGTGTCCTAAACCACTCTGTTAAGGCAGTCCTCACAGTGCTGCGCAGGCCTAAGTGGGCTGTTTTGTTTGTTTTCGTTTTTTGTTCCACAGTCTCCTGCACCTCCCTGGGGCTCATCTGGGATTCAAACTCAGATGTCCTAAAGAGTCCTGCTCCGCATGCCCCAATTCCAGGGAAGTGCCACTCTGCCCAACCTGACGGCTTCTTCACAGTGCCGTGCAGTGGCAAAGGAGGTGGTTTGTGCCACTACCCTGACTCTAGTGACTCCCTGGTGCTTGTCCTGGATTTAAACCCCAATGTCTTAAAAGGTCTCACTCTGAGCCCTGATTCCAGGGAAGTGCCACTCTGCCCAGTGATAAATGACCTCTGGCTGGCTGGTGCAGGCAGGGTCCTTGTCCCTGGAAGGTTATGTACCTTGTTCCCACAGCACTTGAGGGCAGGGGTTGCATTCTCCCATTGCAGTGGCTCCCCTTTTCCCCAGGTGTGGAAACAAGGCAGCTGGCCCCAGTCAAGAGATAGCCATGCAGTTGGAGATTGGATCTTTCTCCATCCCCAGCCCGTGTTTTTTCCCTTGTCCAAATACAGTCATACATTTCCACAGCCTCTCTTTCTCTCCTCTTTTCCCTCCACAAAAAGGGATCCCTCCTCTTCATGCCTATGATGCCCATTTTATCTCTCCCAGTTTGCAATCACCCACCTATGGCCTGCCAGTTTGTCCCCGTGGGCCCCTGGAGATGTCTTTGTCACTCTGCAGCCCAGACTCTTGGAATTCAAAGTCCTTTGGCCTCAACACTGCTATGTTTCAGGGACGAGGGAACTTCAGGTCCCCCTACTTCTCTGCCATATTGGATCTTTAGCCTCCCAGATTCTCTTCAGATTTATGATGTAGATGCCATCACTTTTCCTTTCGTAGATGTACTATTCCATTTGAAAGTCAAGATTGGTGCCACTTAAATGGTTTCCTGCTGCAAGGAATTTGAGGACATCCTCCTTTTTTATTTGCAGAATAGAATAAAAATTTTGGCATTTGAAAGTTTCATTTTAGGCTACAATGGGAACAAGGAATAATGCCATATGGATCCCTCCCTGGATAGTGTGGAAAGGCTCAGAGCTCTGCTCTTATCTGTTCGATGGTTGCTACCCAATTCAAGAATCAGTGAAGAAAGCCAATAAGTTTTTTAAAATTTACTTAGTTGAATTTTGTTTTTTTAATGTTTAAATTTGGCCCTTTTCTATATATAATAAGTGTTGTAACTCTATCAGTGGCCCTCTCCACCCAGATATCATTGTCATGCCCATGATCATGACATATCCTAATGCTCCCAAGCAGCCATCTGTAGTAGACCAAGCATTAGAATTTGGGTCATATTTCCTGGTTTCTTTGTGTTCCCAGTTTTCTTTCAAGAGCCATTTTTTCTTGCACTTTTTCAGGAAGCATTTTAGTAAAACTTTCATTGAGTACTTAAAGTGACAGATCTTATGCTAAAAACATCACATACATTTAAGCTTCAAATTAGACATGATTATCCTTATTTTACAGAATAAAAAAGGGAGGACTAGAGAGATTGTGACATTTCCCTTGGTCACTCAGTTTGTAGATGACAAGGCTTGGACGAGTCTTCATTTTGTACTTGGAGACAGATATGTACACAGGCTTTGAGGAGACCCCAGGCCAGTGTCCCAGCTACAGGCTGCCACTTGCAAGCTGTGCTTAATTACTGTCTCTGAGTGTAAGTTTTTGAATATATAAAATCAGTGCTTTGGGGGTGTCTGGGTGGTCTAGTCAGTTGAGTGTCTGACTTCAGCTCAGGTCATGATCTCACAGTTCCTGAGTTTGAGCCCCACACCAGGCTTACTGATGTCAATGCAGAGCCTGCTTTGGATTCTCCTCCCCCTCTTGCTGCACCTCCCCCCCTTTTATCTCTTTCTTTCTCAAAAATAAAAATAAAAACATTAAAAAAACCAGTGTTTTGGCCTCTGCTCTACATGTAATATACATTTACTGGGAGGCTAAAACCTTCTGAAAGAGTCAAAGTGGTTAAAACCTGTGAAGTGTGATGCTAAAAGTCTTAACTCCTAAAACAATTGAAGGGGAAGTGGAGTCTCTATTTGTACCAAGTGGGCATGCTGTGCCACCCCCACCCAAAATCTGCTGACTCAAGATGCAGGCTTCACATCTAGAAGTGTGCTGGACTTAGTGGCAGTGGCTTAAGAAAGACCCGGGGCTCCAGGAGGCCAGCAGCCCTGGGATGGGGGGGATAATGTCTGATGTCAGGACATAACTGTAGGTACAGGCTCCACCAAGCCCAGATGCACTCATTATGCCCCTGTCTATACAAGTGCTTTTAGTTGCTGAAAGAGCCCCTGCATGCAGAGAGGCAGGTAGCAAGGCTGTGCTGACAGGAAAAACACTCACTGTCTTTCTCCTCCTCCTTTTCCAGCTTTTCAGTTAGGTCCTATTTTGTTTTGTTTATTCCCTGTTGTCCACACCCCTTTCCGTTTCCTTCAGGGTTTCATTAAAGGCCAACCATTTTCCCCAGTTAAATGGTTCTCTCTCTGAAAATTTAATCCCTAAATCAACAGCATTATGTTCAATTCACAATGACTCAACTGTTGTTGCATGGGAATTGGGATTTGAATCCTCAGCAGCACCTCCAAACTGCATGTGGCTGGGAATGAACATGAGGAAAATACCATCATCATGGGACTTCTGAAAATTAATGGGGTGAAGTTGCTAGAGCCAACTAGTCCTACACTTTGCTAGGAGTCCTGGAGTGACCTGGAGTGAGCAGCTTTTCCCCTGATGGACCCATGGGGTTTTCCAGGCTTTAGGGGATAAAAGTAAACTTTCTAGCCCCTAGACTGAAGTGTCTCAAGAGACTTCCAGAATTAGAGATGCAGACTCCAAGACTATCCCTTCCTGATTTTGGTGTATTCTGGTAAAAATTCGTTCCCACCTCCAGGCTTGCCTTAGCTTTCTCCCCCAGAAGACAACTCATCAGCATATAAAGTAATTTTGATAGAGCCCCTATAATGCTTTCTTTCTAAAAGATTTTAATACCCTTCTGAATGACATTTAATATGATAACAGTAAGTAATTTTGACATGAAGCTGTTTTCCAAGAGTTAAAGTCCTAACAGTCCTACTGATCAGGCTGACAATAGCTTTCCTGATCATTATTAAATTCCCTGTGATTAGAAAATGGGCCGGTGCTATTGATTTAAGCTCTTTGAGTTAAGTTAAGCTTTAGAGGACTTTCACAAGGCACAAAAAAGGCATTTGATATTGTATTTTACTTTCCCAATTAAAGCACTTTTCAAAGTACAAATAGCAGACAGACAGGCCTTAGGCCCAGGATCTAGGAAGAAAGGTGGGAAGCATTTGTGCAGAACAGAGCACCAGAGTTCAAGCTGCACCACTACAGACTCAGGAAGGTAACATTCAAGGGAAGGAGGCGGAACATTACCACAGGCAAGATGTTTCCAATCCCCAGATGTGCCTGAGTCAAAGACACTTTGAATGCAATCCCAAAGCTCCTATAGAGGGGGAAGTCAGCTGTCTTAGAATTCCAGTGTAATTTCAATTTCATGGGATGTTGTTCTATGGTGC
Organism: Panthera leo; assembly: GCF_018350215.1. Classification (NCBI taxonomy): domain Eukaryota; kingdom Metazoa; phylum Chordata; class Mammalia; order Carnivora; family Felidae; genus Panthera; species Panthera leo. The sequence goes on from NC_056682.1 coordinate 37,221,799, forward strand.
CTTCATAATGTCAAGCTTTGTGTACAAATTTTGCACTAAGAAATTATCACTAAATCTCCAAAGTTTAATAATTCTGATCTAACTTTTCAAATTAATAAGTGGAGAGAATGTAGGCAATAGAGTTTCTATTATGATCTAAAACTCTGGAGAAAACAGGGATTACAAGAGGAAAATCTTGAGCAATTTCAGGGTATTAAGTACTTTATGTCTTTCTGAGGGAAGGCACTGGAGGCTTGAAGGTATGCCTGCTGTGCCTGTTTGTTGTTCAGACAATAAGCAGTTTGAGGGATTGTGTTTAGGCCCTGAGTATTCCTTCCCTTGACTCTATATCTTCTCTAATCCCCACCATCCCTAGGAAAGCCTTTCTGAGCCCAGTTACTGCTTCTCCTACTTGATGGTCCTTGTTCCCAGGGTCTTCTTTAGTTCTGTCCATGAGGAGCTCAGCATAGCTGCTAGGAACCTTGTGGCATACAGTCTGGCAGTATTTCGTTCACTTTTTTTTTTTTTTACTATGGTCCACAGTAAGAAATACATTTTTATGCCACAAACCAGCCTGTGACATATTCAAAAGTGAAACAAAAATTTCACCAAACACTACTCTAGCATGCTAGGTGCATTTTTATGTCCCAGCATACAAAATTGATGCCATGACTAGCAGGTCTCTACCTGCAAAGTGGAAACTTCTCTGTTATGATTCTTATCAAGAATCCTAAATACTCATTTGTTAATTTATCTAACAAATACTTAGAGAACACTGGGCATGTACCCATTTCTATGTTAGGTGTTGTGTTTGGATACAAGGAATACAGGAGTTTCTCACCTCAGGCAGTTCACAGACTGTTTTGAGAGACATAACTGACATGTGAGAAAATGTAAAGAACAATGACAAAGAGATTTGTGTTGAGATGCTGAATGGGTCTGTGCTGTGCATGTTTCAAGGAGAGAGGGGTGGAGAGGGGAGATGTGCACAAATGAAGTTGGGGAAAGCTGGGAAACTCCTATCATCCTTGAGGGAGGGGCTGGCAGCTCCTGGATCTCCCTGTACCCAGCAGGTACATTGTGGGCTTTGAATAATTGTTTTTTGAATGACTCTGTGGTTAGGTATTAATAGGTTTATTACTAGATCCAATCATTACTGTTTATTGAACAACTAAAGTGTGCCTGACACTGTGCTGGGAGCTTAACCTAGTTTTCACATTTAATCCTCCTAATGAGCTAGTGGAGAAGTGCTGCTATCCCTAATTTACAGGTGAGGAAATCAATCCTCAGATATGATCAGTGGCTTACCCAAGGTCAGATAGCTTAAGTAAGTAGAGGATATGAGAATTAAACCTCTACTTCTTGAATTAAAGCAGATGCTCTTTTCACTCCTTCAAAGGATAAGATGGATTAGGCAGTCTTATAGGAGGTCAATGAGGGCAGTCAGTCTAGGAAAGAAGGTGGTGTAAGCACAGTGCAGGAACAAAGGAAATTAGCAAGATAGAAGTGGAAGTTTCATTTTAGGAGAAAAACAGTAAAGGACCAGGTTAGGAAGTGATGGAAAAGGAAATAGAGC